>NC_041392.1:638051617-638056497 GCF_002162155.2 Triticum dicoccoides | reverse complement strand
CCAGTGCTCCTCTGAGTGTTGGTCCAAATAGAGCCACTTGTAGCGCCACCTCGGGGAAACTTGAGGGTTGGTTTTAGTTGTACGTAGTGTTCATCTGAGTGTGCCCTGAGAACGAGATATGTGTAGCTCCTATCGGGATTTGTCGGCACATTCGGGCGGTGTTGCTAGAGTTGTTTTACCATTGTCGAGGATGTCTTGTAACCGGGATGCCGAGTCTGATTGGATTGTCTTGGGAGAAGGAATGTCCTTCGTTGACCGTGAGAGCTTGTGATGGGCTAAGTTGGTACTCCCCTGCAGGGATTCGATCTTTATTTTGGTACCGTAGTCGGACCATGAGTGTATTGGATGAATGTAATGTTATTCATTTATTTGTGTGACGTGGCGAGTGTAAGCCAACTATGTATCTTTTCCCCTTTATTTATTTACATGGGTTGTTGTGAAGATTACCTTACTTGTGACATAGCTTTCAATGCGGTTATGCCTCTAAGTCGTGCTTCGACACATAGGAGATATAACCGCATCGAGGGCGTTGCAGATAGATAGATATAGTATGTACCAAAAACAGGAAAGCATGTCATATTCACATGTATCATGTGTAAGCTAAGCAGATGTAGTTTACACTAATTAGGAGCAATACGAGCTAGACACCATATGCAACATGCAACCAGATATCACACTGCCAAGTTAGAGCAAGCACCTTGGATGGTGGAGTAGGGGAGCGGAGACTTGGACCTTGTAATGCACTATCAGTACAAGGAGAATCAGTCAGATGCTCCGTTTACGTTGCTGCAGAGGACCACCATCATCGCCTTCCTTACTCTTTTCCTTCCTCTTTCTTGATTTTGCCTTGTCAAGTCAAACCCACAAGAAAAAGGAATAAAATTTGCTCTTCAGAACTCATTGATGCATGATACTGACGAACACTACTTTCATGTAAGGCAGCCGCATGATAGGAGGATGGAATATATATGAAAAACAGGACGGCGTGACATATTGACATGTATGATGTAAGTGTAAACTAAGCACAAGGTGCTTGAACTTGTTAGAATTGATGCAAGCTAGAAACCATATGAAAGATGAAACCAATATCACTCTGCCAAATTAAAAGGGTGCCCTAACAAATGTATTTGACCAAATTAGAAGCAATACATGGCAACAGGCTAGAAATAATATGCAATATGCAATATGCAATGAATAAAGGTGACTCATCGTAAGTGATTGATGCAGGATTCAGAAGAGAGGTAGTTTCATGTAAGAACAAGGTTAACACATAGATGTAGTGTGTACCAAAAATAGGAAGGCATGTCATATTCACAGGTATAGTGTGTAAACTAAGCAGATGCAATTTACCCTAATTAGAAGCATTACAAGCTAGACACCGTATGCAACATGCAACCACATATCACACTGCGAAGTTAAAGCAAGCACCTGTGATGTTGGTGTAGGGGAAGAGCGGTCTTCAGGTACAGAGCTACGTTCAATATCTTCATTTAGGCTTGTTGTTTCTTGAGAATCATGTGGAGAGGATGAAATTGCATTCTTTATAAGAGTATTGCATCTCATATTAACCCACGCGCGTGACTGTCTCATCATAAGCGATAGACGCAGGGTACACAAGAACAGTAGTTTGATGTAAGAACATGGTGTGATAGGCAGATGTAGTATGTACCAAAAACAGGAAGGCGTGTCATATTCACATGTATAATGTGTAAGCTAAGGAGATGCAATTTAACAAATTAGGAGCATTGATGAGGGATACACAAGAAAAGTGCCTTATCATAAGATATAGTATGTACCAAAAACAGGAAAGCGTGTCATATTCACATGTATCATGTGTAAGCTAAGCAGATGCAGTTTACACTAATTAGGAGCAATACGAGCTAGACACCATATGCAACATGCAACCAGATATCATACTGCCAAGTTAGAGCAAGCACCTTGGATGGTGGAGTAGGGGAGCGGAGACTTGGACCTTGTAATGCACTATCAGTACAAGGAGAATCGGTACAGATGCTCCGTTTACATTGCTACAGAGGACCACCATCATCGCCTTCCTTACTCTTTTCCTTCCTCTTTCTTGATTTTGCATTGTCAAGTCAAACCCACAAGAAAAAGGAATAAAATTTGCTCTTCAGAACTCATTGATGCATGATACTGATGAACACTACTTTCATGTAAGACGAACACTACATATCACACTGCCAAGTAAGAGCAAGCACCTGCGATGGTGGTGTGGGGGAATTGCAGTGATCAACTAGAGAGCTACGTTGACTATCTTCATTTAGCCTTGCTGTTTCTTGAGAATCATGTGGGGAGGATGACACTGCACTCTTTATACGAGTATGGCATCTCACAGAAACCCACCCGGGTGACTGTCTCATCATAAGTGATTGACGAGGGATACAAAAGAGCATTAGTTTGATGTACGAACATGGTTAATAGACATATGTAGTATGTATCAAAAACAGGAAGGTATGTCATTATCAAAGGTATAATGTGTAAAGTAAGCAGATGCAATTTAACCAAATTGGAAGCAATACAAGCTAGACACCATATGCAACATGCAACCACATTTGACAGCGCGAAGTTAAAGCAAGCACATGGGATGGTTGTGTGTGGCAATTGAGATCATCAACTGCAGAGCTAAGTTTACTGTCTCCAACTGCTGACACTGCACTCGTTAGAGCGCTGGAACACTTAGTGCTTATCTTCGAATTACACTGGAGCGACTTCTGTCTTTTCTTTTCTGCATTCATCAACACTGCGTCAGAGTCTGAAATACCCATGCATAAAAAACAATAGTGTGAGTATGGGTGAAGTGTGTGCACAATTAGTACAGTGTAAAGGTATCAGATAGTAGGTCGGTGAGAAATAAATGACGAGAGACATATGATAGCTCTACAACATGCATGGCACACTAAATTACTACAGGATTCTATGAAAATAACAGTCGACTGAAAGCAAATAGGTCAGTCCATTTTTTCTGCATCGTCCGATGTACAAAGAACGGGCAGATTGCCTTCATCTAGCTCCAGCGAGTCAGTGTTGACGATCTTCCTCAAAACGCCAGCGACCATCGGCCCAGTATTCCTCCCCTGCCCGCGCCCTCCCCTCGACCTCACCGCACTGCCATGCTTGGCACCCCCCCGGCCATCCATTCAAGCCCCGCCGACCTCCAGATCGGGCGCAAGCAGCTCCTGTGCCCCACACCCCTATGATAGACACCGATGCGCCTCTTCCCCGGGGAACAGGCGGACTAGGTGCTCCGCACGCCTAAGCGGGTGCTGCTTCTTTTAATTGCGGTTCGACTGACGCTGAATTCAAATCCAGGCGGGCTACTGACCTCTGGCAAAGGTGAAATAGTGAAAGGGAGGAAACTTTGTGCATTTAGTATCACAAAGAAGATGCAGCAAGAAGCGCTCAACTAGTTTCTTTCGTGGGATGAATACGGTGTGAGCGGAGATGTAAGATTTACACGAATAAGGGAAGAGGAGTACCTCTTTCTGCTAGCAGTGCTATGTCCTCCTTCTATTTTTCCGACGATCTTCTTGTTGTTCGCCGGAAACCAGAAGTTGTGGAGGACGGTGCAGCCTTGGACGAACCAATGCGCAAGTTGTTGAGTGTGGTGCGGTGGCCGTCTGTCGGCGGCGGGGAAGCAGATCCGAGGCGGCGAACGACGGCATAGCGGGAACAGCTCTGGTGCGGTGGACGGTTGCGACAGTGGAGCCACAGCAGTGAGGCGCAGGACGGCGTGGTCGGAGTAGTTCTGGTACGGCGCACGTCGGCGTCGGCGTCGTGGAGGCAGCTCTGCCTCAGCTTCAGCCGCTAAGTTCTTAAGGGCGTTGCGGTTGCGTTGGACGACGATGTCGGGGTACCGGCTCCGGCGTGTTGGAGGAGGGCGGCGGTGGATTGGCCGCTATGGGGTGGAGGACGGAGGAGGCTGGGGTTTCGCGGCTGGTGGCGAGGGCGTTTTCGCACCCACGGAGTATGAATGGGGAAACGGAGGGAGGCGGGGAACTAAGGGGGAACAATGTTTCGGTTTGAGACGCGCTTGTTTGAAATTTGGGGAAAGTTACAAACTTTCCCCCATCTAAAATTTCGGACATATTGCGGGTTGGGGGTAGGCAGTCATGTCAGGTGTCCCAAATGTGGGCAGGATAGATTTCGGCCGAGCGCATGGGTAGGCGCCCACGGCATATGAATGCTTCTCTGGCGTCTTGGTGAAGTTACAAACCTACCCCGGTTTAGAACTTCGGACATCGGGCCGATAGGCTAACGGGCCAGAGTCAGGACAGTAATTTCCTACCACCAAAACATTAGTCTCGCGCGGTTTCAGGTGACCAGAGGCCTATTTGGCGCTTCGTTCAGGGCCTGTTCGATTCACAGGATTGTCAAAATGAAGGAATAGGAAAAATGCAGGAATAGGGTGACATGTCCCATAGTATCCTACATGATTTGAAAGAATGTTTGATAGCATAGGA
Organism: Triticum dicoccoides; assembly: GCF_002162155.2. Lineage (NCBI taxonomy): Eukaryota > Viridiplantae > Streptophyta > Magnoliopsida > Poales > Poaceae > Triticum > Triticum dicoccoides. The sequence continues at coordinate 638,052,016 of NC_041392.1, read as the reverse complement.
AAACAAAGGAATTCTACAAAGAGGTTTGAGTGGATGGAAATTTTCCTCCAAAATGTAGTACAAATGGATCATATGGAAATTCCTAAGGATGCCAATCCTACGAATCAAACGAGCATCACAGGAAAAATTCCTAAGGGTTTACATCCTCCAAAAATCCTATGCAATTCCTTTGAATCAAAGGAGCCCTCAATATTTGGGAGCAGAAGCATTTAACGTTTTCGGTTCTCTTGAATTGAACTTTCAGGATTTGTCAAACTTCACAAATCTTTACTCTTGAAAATCCTAAAGCTACAATTATTTTGGAATGGAGGGGGTACATTTGAATATACATTGTACACGAGTATATATTAAAAAATATGCAACTTACCTCAGTTCATGCATGGTTCCAGATATAATCTC
>NC_041392.1:638033681-638051338 GCF_002162155.2 Triticum dicoccoides | reverse complement strand
CACAACAAAGATTGATGCCCCCTTTTACATCTGATTTACAAATGCCATTATCTCGGGTTCAAATAGATGAATGCACTTCCTATGAATTCGAATCTTTGAAACCCCCTTTATGTTGAATTCAACATGTATTCTATTTCGTAGCTAGAAATTTGGAATGTATCCATGCAAGTGACAAATGTATAAAGTGCTTCACACTAACAACATGGAGTGCACTAATTAATGTTTATATATGAATTGCAAAAGCATCCATTGCCTGTATTTCAAACCGCTCTCACTCTATGGATCGATAATATGAAATAAACACATGCACATGCTAGAATTCAATTGGAGTTGAAGAAAGAGCCTACTCCTGGTACTATATATTAGTGATAAGGGTGTGTACAAAGTACACGTGCATACCAGGCATTGTGCGTGTGTGTATACTATCGACGAACTAGCCCCCAAGCTTGTATAACATACTAAGGGCCTAGGGTTACAAATCATATATAGTTGGCTGCTACCTCTTAAGCTTGCGTTGGATTTCCCCAAAGAGGAAGGGATGATGCAGCAGAGTAGCGTAAGTATTTCCCTCAGTTTTTGAGAACCAAGGTATCAATCCAGTAGGAGGCCACGCTCAAGTCCCTCGTACCTGCACAAAACGATAGCTACTCGCAACCAACGCGATTAGGGGTTGTCAATCCCTTCACGGTCACTTACGAGAGTGATATCTGATAGATATAATATTTTTGGTATGGAGATGCAAAGTAAAAAGTAAAAGGAAAAGTAAAAAAGCAAAGCAAGAATAAAGTGATGGAGATTGATATTATGAGAATAGACCTGGGGGCCATAGGTTTCACTAGTGGCTTCTCTCAAGAGCATAAGTATTCTATGGTGGATGAACAAATTACTGTTGAGCAATTGACAGAATTGAGCATCTAGAGTATTTTTAACAGAGTAATGCTTTAAGCAAGATGACATGATGTAGAGGGATAGTTTCATGCAATATGATTAAAAACCCCATCTTGTTATCCTCGATGGCAACAATACAATACGTGCCTTGCTGCCCCTTCTATCACTGGGAAAGGACATCGCAAGATCGAACCCAAAGCTAAGCACTTCTCCCATGGCAAGAACAACCAATCTAGTAGGCCAAATCAAACTGATAATTTGAAGAGACTTGCAAAGATAACCAATCATACATAAAAGAATTCAGAGAAGATTCAAATATTATGCATAGATAGACTTGATCATAAACCCACAATTCATCGGTCTCAACAAACACACCGCAAAAAGAAGATTACATCGAATAGATCTCCATGAGAGAGGGGGAGAACTTTGTATTGAGATCCAAAAAGAGAGAAGAAGCCATCTAGCTACTAACTATAGACCCGAAGGTCTGAGGTAAACTACTCACACTTCATCGGAGAGGCTATGATGATGTAGAAGCCCTCCGTGATGACGGCCCTCTCCGGCGGAGCTCCAGAACAGGCCCCAAGATGGGATCTCGTGGATACAGAAAGTTGCGGCGGTGGAATTAGGTTTTTGGCTCCTGTTCTGTTCGTTTGGGGGTACGTAGGTATATATAGGAGGAAGAAGTACGTCGGTGGAGCTCCGAGGGGCCCACGAGGCAGGGCGCGAGCCCTAGGGGGGCGCCCCCCACCCTCGTGACCGCCTCTCTGATGCCTTGGCGTAGGGTCCAAGTCTCATGGATCACGTTCAGTGAGAAAATCACGTTCCTGAAGGTTTCATTCCGTTTGGACTCCGTTTGATATTATGTTTCTTCGAAACACTGAAATAGGCAAAAAAAACAGTAATTCTAGGCTGGGCCTCCGGTTAATAGGTTAGTCCCAAAAATAATATAAAAGTGGAAAATAAAGCCCAATATAGTCCAAAACAGTAGATAATATAGCATGCAGCAATAAAAAATTATAGATACGTTGGAGACGTATCAGGCATCCCGAAGCTTAATTCCTGCTCGTCCTCGAGTAGGTAAATGATAAAAAGAGAATTTTTGATGCGGAATGCTACTTGGCATAATTTCAATGCAAATCTTCTTAATTGTGATATGAATATTCAGATTAGAAAGATTCAAGACAAAAGTTTATATTGACATAAAAATAATAATACTTCAAGCATACTAACAAAGAAATTATGTCTTCTCAAAATAACATGGCTAAAGAAAGTTGTCCCTACAAAATCATATAGTCTAGCTATGCTCTATCTTCACCACACAAAATATTTAAATCATGCACAACCCCGATGACAAGCCAAGCAATTGTTTCATACTTTTGACATTCTCAAAACTTTTTCAATCTTCACGCAATACATGAGCGTGAGCCATGGATATAGCACTATATGTGGAATAGAATGGTGGTTGTGGAGAACACAAAAAGAGGGGAAGATAGTCTCACATCAACTAGGCGTATCAACGGGCTAGGGAGATGCCCATCAATAGATATCAATGTGAGTGAGTAGGGATTGCCATGCAACGGATGCACTAGAGCTATAAGTATATGAAAGCTCAAAAAGAAACTAAGTGGGTGTACATCCAATTTGCTTGCTCATGAAGACCTAGGGCAATTTGAGGAAGCCCATCATTGGAATATACAAGCCAAGTTCTATAATGAAAGATTCCCACTAGTATAAGAAAGTGATAACATGAGAAACTCTATACTATGAAGATCATGGTGCTCCTTTGAAGCACAAGTGTGGTAAAAGGATAGTAACATTGTCCCTTCTCTCTTTTTATCTCATTTTTTTGGGCCTTTTCTCTTTTTTTATGGCCTCTTTTCTTTCTCTCTTTTTTTTGGGCTTCTTTGGCCTCTTTTATTTATTTTTCGTCCGGAGTCTCATCCCGACTTGCGGGGGAATCATAGTCTCCATCATCCTTTCCTCACTGGGACAATGCTCTAATAATGATGATCATCACACTTTTATTTTTCTTACAACTCGATACTTAGAACAAAATATGACTATATATGAATGCCTCCGGCGGTGTACTGGGATATGCAATATGACAATGATGGAGTGTGTCATAATAAACGGAATAGTGGAAAGTTGCATGGCAATATATCTCCGAATGGCTATGGAAATGCCATAACAGGTAGGTATGGTGGCTGTTTTGAGGAAGGTATATGGTGGGTGTATGATACCGACGAAAGGTGCGCGGTATTAGAGAGGCTAGCAAAGGTGGAAGGGTGAGAGTGCGTATAATCCATGGACTCAACATTAGTCATAAAGAACTCATATACTTATTGCGAAAATCTACAAGTTATCAAAGCAAAGTATTACGCGCATGCTCCTAGGGGATAGATTGGTAGGAAAAGACCATCGCTCGTCCTCGACCGCCACTCATAAGGAAGACAATCAATAAATAAATCATGCTCCAACTTCATCACATAACGGTTCACCATACGTGCATGCTACGGGAATCACAAGCTTCAACACAAGTATTCTTTAAATTCACAACTACTCAACTAGCATGACTTTAATATTATCACCTCCATATATCAAAACAATTATCATGCTTCAAAATTCTCATAGTATTCAACACACTCAAAAGAAAGTTTCACAAATCTTGAATACTAAGCATATTATTATTAAGCAAATTACCATGCTATTAAGAGACTGTCAAAATAGTTTAAGTGAAGCATGAGAGATTAATAGTTTATTTAAAACAAATCCACCACCGTGCTCTAAAAGGTCTAAGTGAAGCACACAGAGCAAAATTACTTAGCTCAAAAGATATAAGTGAAGCACATAGAGCAAAATTATAACGCTCAAAAGATATAAGTGAAGCACATATAGCAAAATTATAACGCTCAAAAGATATAAGTGAAGCACATAGAGTATTCTATCAAATTCTAATTCATGTATGGCTCTCTCAAAAGGTGTGTACAGCAAGGATGATTGTGGCACACTAACAAACAAAGACAAATAATACAAGACGCTCCAAGCGAAACACATATCATGTTGGTGAATAAAAATATAGCTCCAAGTAAAGTACCGATGGAAGTGGACGAAAGAGGGGATGCCTTCCGGGGCATCCCCAAGCTTTGACTTTTTGGTGTCCTTGGATTATCTTGGGGGTGCCATGGGCATCCCCAAGCTTAGGCTCTTGCCACTCCTTGTTCCATAATCCATCACAAGAATTCACCCAAAACTTGAAAACTTCACAACACAAAACTCAATAGAAATCTCGTGAGCTCCGTTAGAGAAAGAAAACAAAAGACCACTTCAAGGTACTGTAATGAACTCATTCTTTATTTATATTGGTGTTAAACCTACTGTATTACAACTTCTCTATGGATTATAAACTATTTTACTAGCCATAGATTCATCAAAATAAGCAAACAACACACGAAAAACAGAATCTGTCAAAAACAGAACAGTCTGTAGTAATCTGTAACTAACGCAAACTTCTGGAACCCCAAAAATTCTAAAATAAATTTCTGGACATGAGTAATTTATCTATTAATCATCTGCAAAAATAATTAACTAAATATAACTCTTCAAATAAAAATGACAGCAGTTCTCGTGAGCGCTAAAGTTTCTGCTTTTTACAGCAAGTTCAACAAGACTTTCCCCAAGTCTTCCCAACGGTTCTACTTGGCACAAACACTAATTAAACATAAAAAAACACAACCAAAACAGAGGCTAAATAATTTATTTATTACTAAACAGGAGCAAAAAGCAAGGAATGAAAATAAAATTGGGTTGCCTCCCAACAAGCGCTATCGTTTAATGCCCCTAGCTAGGCATAAAAGCGGGGATAGATCTAGGTATTGCCATATTTGGTAGGCAATCCATAAGTGGCTCTCATGATAGTTTCATATGGAAATTTTATTTTCTTTCTTGGAAAGTGTTCCATGCCCTTTTTTAATGGAAATTGAAATCTAATATTCCCTTCCTTCATATCAATAATCGCACCAACCGTTCTAAGGAAAGGTCTCCCAAGAATAATAGGGCAAGAAGGATTGCAATCTATATCAAGAACAATGAAATCTACGGGCACATAATTCCTATTTGCAACAATAAGAACATCATTAATCCTTCCCATAGGTTTCTTAATAGTAGAATCTGCAAGATGCAAATTTAGAGAGCAATCATCAAAATCGCGGAAATCTAGCAAATCACACAAAGTTTTGGGGATAGTGGAGACACTAGCACCCAAATCACACAAAGCATTAAACTCATGATCTTTAATTTTAATTTTAATAGTTGGTTCCCACTCATCATAGAGTTTTCTAGGGATAGAAACTTCCAACTCAAGTTTTTCTTCATAAGATTGCATCAAGGCATCAACAATATGTTCGGTGAAGGCTTTCTTTTGACTATAAGCATGTGGAGAATATAGCACGGACTGCAAAAAGGAAATACAATCAATTAAAGAGCAACTTTCATAATTAAATTCCTTGAAATCCAATATAGTGGGTTTAGCAACATCTAGATTTTTATTTCTTTCAATCCCACTTTTGTCAATTTCATCATAAAGATCTAAATACTCCGAATTTTTAGAACACCTTCTAGGTAAAGGAAGATCATATTCAGTTTCATCAAGATTCATATTGCAAAACATAGATTTGATAGGAGACACATCAATAACTTTTAGATCTTCATCTTGATTTTCACAGGAATTGGAAGAACATGCATTAATAATGGCATCTTTGGAAGCACGCATCCTAGCGGTTCTTTCCTTGCACTCATCAATGGAAATTCCCATGGCTTTGAGAGACTCATTGATATCATGCTTAGGAGGAATAGATCTAAGCTTTAAAGAATCAACCTCAAGAGAAATTCTATCAACGTTCCTAGCCAAATCATCATCTTTAAGCAATTTCTCTTCAAGCAAAGCATTAAAATTCTTTTGTGAATTCATAAACTCTTTAACACTATTCTCAAATTCAGAGGGCATCTTATTATAATTTACATAAGAGTTATTGTAGGAATTCCCATAATTATTAGAAGGATTACTAGGATATGGCCTAGGATTAAAATTCCCTCTATAAGCGTTGTTACCAAAATTATTCCTACCAACAAAATTCACATCCATAGATTCATTGTTATTCTCAATTAAACTAGACAAAGGCATATCATTAGGATCAGAAGAAATAGTCTTAGTAGCAAATAATTTCATAAGTTCATCCATCTTTCCACTCAAAACATTGATTTCTTCTATCGCATGCACTTTTTTATTAGAAGATCTTTTAGTATGCCATTGAGAATAATTAACCATAATATTATCTAGGAGTTTAGTAGCATCTCCCAAAGTGATTTCCATAAAAGTACCTCCCGCGGCTGAATCTAAAAGATTTCTAGAAGCAAAATTCAATCCGGCATAAAAATTTTGTATAATCATCCACAAATTCAAACCATGAGTAGGGCAATTACGTATCATTAATTTCATTCTCTCCCAAGCTTGTGCAACATGTTCATGATCAAGTTTCTTAAAATTCATAATATCGTTTCTAAGAGAGATGATCTTAGAGGGAGGGAAATATTTAGAGATAAAAGCATCTTTGCACTTGTTCCAAGAATCAATACTATTTTTAGCAAAGATGAAAACCAAGCTTTAGCACGATCTCTAAGCGAAAAAGGAAATAGCTTCAATTTAACGACATCATTATCGACATCTTTTTTCTTTTGCATATCACATAAAGCAACGAAGCTATTCAGATGAGTAGCGGCATCTTCACTAGGAAGGCCGGCGAATTGATCTTTCATAACAAGATTTAACAAAGCAGCATTGATTTCACAAGATTCAGTATTGGCAAGAGGAGCAATCGGAGTGCTAAGGAAATCATTATTATTGGTATTGGTGAAGTCACACAATTTGGTAGTATCTTGAGCCATCGCGACAAACAAGCAATCCAACACACGGGCAAACAAAAAGGCAAGCGAGAAAAAGGCAAACGGAGAAAGAGAAGGAGATTGGGAAAGAGAGGGCGAATAAAACGGCATGGGTGAAGTGGGGGGGATGAAAACGAGAGGCAAATGGCAACTAATGTAATGCGAGAGATAGGGATTGTGATGGGTACTTGGTATGTTGACTTTTTGCGTAGACTCCCCGGCAACGGTGCCAGAAGTTCTTCTTGCTACCTCTTGAGCTTGCGTTGGATTTCTCTGATGAGGAAGGGATGATGCAGCAGAGTAGCGTAAGTATTTCCCTCAGTTTTTGAGAACCAAGGTATCAATCCAGTAGGAGGCCACGCTCAAGTCCCTCGTACCTGCACAAAACGATAGCTACTCGCAACCAACGCGATTAGGGGTTGTCAATCCCTTCACGGTCACTTACGAGAGTGAGATCTGATAGATATAATATTTTTGGTATTTTTGGTATAGAGATGCAAACTAAAAAGTAAAAGGCAAAGTAAAAAAGAAAAGCAAGATTAAAGTGATGGAGATTGATATGATGAGAATAGACCCGGGGGCATAGGTTTCACTAGTGGCTTCTCTCAAGAGCATAAGTATTCTATGGTGGGTGAACAAATTACTGTTGAGCAATTGACAGAACTGAGCATAGTTATGAGAATATCTAGGCATGATCATGTATGTAGGCATCACATCCGTGACAAGTAGACCGAAACGATTCTGCATCTACTACTATTACTCCACTCATTGACCGCTATCCAGCATGCATCTAGAGTATTAAGTTAAAAACAGAGTAACGCTTTAAGCAAGATGACATGATGTAGAGAGATAAGTTCATGCAATATGAAATAAACCCCATCTTCTTATCCTCGATGGCAACAATACAATACGTGCCTTGCTGCCCCTTCTGTCACTGGGAAAGGACACCGCTAGATCGAACCCAAAGCTAAGCACTTCTCCCATGGCAAGAACTACCAATCTAGTTGGCCAAACCAAATGGATAATTCAAAGAGACTTGCGAAGATAACCAATCATACATAAAAGAATTCAGAGAAGATTCAAATATTATTCATAGATAGACTTGATAATAAACCCACAATTCATCGGTCTCAACAAACACACCGCAAAAATAAGATTACATCGAATAGATCTCCATGAGAGAGGGCGAGAACTTTGTATTGAGATTCAAAAAGAGAGAAGAAGCCATCTAGCTACTAACTATGGACCCAAAGGTCTAAGGTAAACTACTCACACTTCATCGGAGAGGCTAGGATGATGTAGAAGCCCTCCGTGATGACGGCCCTCTCCGGCGAAGCTCCGGAACAGGCCCCAAGATGGGATCTCGTGGATACAGAAAGATGCGGCAGTGGAATTAGGTTTTTGGCTCCTGTTTTGTTCGTTTGGGGGTACGTAGGTATATATAGGAGGAAGAAGTACGTCGGTGGAGATCTGAGGGGCCCACGAGGCAAGGGGCGCTCCCCCCACCCTCGTGACTGCCTCTCTGATGCCTTGGTGTAGGGTCCAAGTCTCCCGGATCATGTTCGGTGAGAAAATCACGTTCCCGAAGGTTTCATTCCGTTTGGACTCCGTTTGATATTTCGTTTCTTCGAAACACTGAAATAGGAAAAAAATATCAATTCTGGGCTGGGCCTTCGGTTAATAGGTTAGTCCCAAAAATAATATAAAATTGGAAAATAAAGCCCAATATAGTCCAAAACAGTAGATAATATAGAATGGAGCAATCAAAAATTATAGATACGTTGGAGACATATCATCGGCTTATCACCAGTGGGGATAGAGTCCTCCGCGACTCTGGTAGCTTCGTGTTGTACGCCGAGTCCTTCACATGGGTCTTCGTATAACACGTCTCGGTCCAACCTATATGTGGCGCAGGATGGAACCGACCCATGAGTCTTCATGTTGACCCACCACAACTAGAAATGATGTGCCCACCACACCACACACGCAATCGGCCACTAAGAAAATAAGCATATACAATAGTACAACGGTATCTAGCTCACGATACGTCTCCATATTTTGTTGATGACACTGATGGACTTTGCATTTGATGCGTGCTCTGTATTTTGTTGACGACACTTACGGTCATTGTATTTGAAACGAAAGCACGATATGGTCACTGGACTTCAGAGTAAGCTCATCACGGTCACCACATACATTTTGTCGTGCTAACCAACATGTGGTTGGATGGTTAGAGGACAGTGGTTTCTCGAGCCCACCAAGGTTAAAGTCCCAGTGCTCGCATTTATCTTGTGTTAATTTCAGTATTTTCTGGCGACGTACGTTCAATGGGAGGAGACGTTCCACTCGACTACGAGGCACCTATGGTGACTTCGTAAAATCTCAAGATCATATATGTTGGCCCACTCTCTCGAAGGTGCTCATAGGGGTAGGGTTCGCGTGTGTGCGCTTATAGCGGTGAGTGCTTGCACGTATATATGAGCCCTTGCGTCTGTACCATGTTAAACAAATACATATCATGATTATACGATCACTGGCTCACCCGTACAACTCCGTATTTTGTTGATGACACAATTAGTTGACCAGTCAAACGTTCCATGCGGCGCAACTAGTGTTGCACCATCGGGGCGCGTAATCGTGGGGCCCACCTATCAGCCCATATATGAAAGAAACAAATGGTAGTTTGAGTCTGTACTGTGTTAATAAAATAGGAGTACATTTTAGGGTGATCATACGGTCACTGGCTCACCATACAACTCCGTAATTTGTTGATAACAGGATCAATTGACCAGTTAAACGGTCCACATTTAGCAGCGCACATTACCATAGGGCCCACCCGTCAGCGGGTATATGAAGGACAAAAATGGTAATAAATGAGTGGTTTCGGGGAGGGCCGGCCAGCCGCAGGCGGCGGGGGCTGGCGGTTCGGCCGGTGGTGGCTGGCGGCTCAGGGGGGTGGAGTTTGATGATAAACTGGAGGCCCTTGATTTTGTATCCAACAGCTAGAAAATCTAATGGCCAGAGATGAAAAAGTCAGTCGACTGACGTGTAGCCTCACCCCACATGTACACATGCACGCACGCAAGACACGCACGCATGTAGGTGTGCAACACTGACACGTACACACGCACGCATGCTGGCGTGCAACACTGACACGTACAAATGCACTCACGAACACACACACGTACGCACCCATGCATGCAACAATGAAACGTACCCTTGCACACACGCAACACTCGCACGCCTGCATGCACACAGCACACGACGCAAGACACATGTTCAACCTATACGTGCATCCACCCTTCGTTAAGGACATGGATTGTTACGGGTATTAATCAATCTTATCCGTGATAAGCAGAACATTGATGTTTGCAGCGGTCTTTATGAATCACAACATATCGAATGGGCTATCAACATAGTAGCCTTATCTACATGAAAAAGATGACGTCACACTCAATGAACAATCATCGGTTTATGAAATGCCCGCTTTTCACCGCCCTGGCCCACCAAAGGTTCCTCTGCTGTGCGCTACCTTCGTTGGGTCACTGACATGCATGCCATGCACCCAAAGAGCCCACATGTCAGTGGAAGAATGGCGCGGTGTCCTAGGTTAGAGTCGAGGGCGCCACTCGCGGCACGCCTGGCTGAACACGCCTCCGTGCCGCATTCAAACGCCTCCATGAAACCCGCCCGTGTGGAAGCCGAGAAACCCACTCTAGACACATGTCCGTTCATGACCGGGCCGCTCCCCTATCTCTTCCACCATTTTGTCCACTCTTACAATGGCTTACGAAGAGTAGTTATTCCGCATCCAAGCCCGCTGGGTAGCCCGCCGGATACGAGCTATGCAGATCGCTGATCCACCTCCCTCCCCTTGCCCAACGGAGCCAGTTGCCGCCCCAAACTGTGGAATTTTTCCATGTGTTGTTTTTATGGACTAGCAAGATGCCCGTGCATTGCATGGAACATCAAGATGCATTTTTTTACAAACTCCCGCATGCATGCAATGGATAATTAATGTCCTCCTTTGCTAGTACCACGAGGCAAACACCATTAATATTGCATCGATTAGTGTTAGTGGCCTTGTATATCTGCAAATTGTAATTTTGATAGTGGCCCCTTGTATATAAAAATGGAGGGAGAAAGATGAGAGATAAGGTGAGGAGGAGTGGGGCGTGGTGGTGACTGGTGGTCAGACTGGGTGGAGGCATGGGAATGGACGGCGCATTATGTCTAGGTTTGTATCTCTCTCACACACACACCCACATAGGTGGGGAACATGCACGAAGAGAAGAGGTGCACGCACGGCACATGTACTCCCGTCTCTTTCCCAACCACACCCGCACGGGTACACGGTGGAGCTCATTTCTGTACGAAAAAGGCAGCCCACGTGGTAATTTGGCACGTGTACTGGTTGTCCACTTGGTGGAGGGGGGATCGTCTACCACGGGTGAACTAACAAATTGCAACTTGATGCATTATGTTAAATTAAAAAAAGAGGCAAACCATGTGGGGCCTACCTTAGATGCAAGGCTCTATACAGTGGAGTACTTTTGATGTGTCCCGTCAACTCGCAGAACGAGGAGAAAATTGCGTAGTACGTCATCTCCCCCGCCCACGGGCGCGGTTGCTCGCAGGATGAGGTGAAGCTTGCTTCCTAGTACGCCTTACGCCTGCTCCCTCGCCCACGCGCGCGGTGGCTCGCAGCACGAGGAGAAAATTTTACTACTCCCTCCGTTTACTCCTCGTCCCTACTACGTACTTTGGTTAGTACTCCCTCCATTTACTTATACAAGGCCACTATAAAAAATACATTTTGCATCTATACAAGGCCACAAATAGTAATCGAGACAAAAGTTACAACTCCCTCCTTTCCAGTTTATGGATCAATTTCAAAATCTCCCCAACCAAGGTAGACGGTGAGTGGTCGAATTAATTTCGTATTTTGCACAAGTAATTAGTACACTCGTTTTTCTCAAGAAGTTATGTTTACCAAGGCATTAATTAGAACGAATGCATGAATGACCACTAAATTTCCATGAACTTGTACATGCATTGGTTAGTTTCCTCTTGACACTGCTTGCGTCGGGTGATCTAACGCACCTCGAAATCCAACATGTAATGGTACTACTGCTAGTATAGTAGAATTGAGACATATCAAATGAAAAAACGAATGTTTTTTAGATGAGCCCTATAAACCCTAGTGGGTACATACTCCGTAAAAACAGATTTTTCCAAAACTAAGTCGCTCCCTTTCATGAATTCTGTAGTATACTCCTTCGTCGATGCTCCCTTTCATGAATTATGTACTTCCTGTCGCCGACATGTGGGACATATAGCAACCGGGTCGATGTGTCAAGCACCAAATAACAGTGTAGAACAGCAGGGGGGACGCACCCCACTCGTACCGGCCCAGTAGTAGTAATGAGCAATGAGACGTCAAATCACAATGTTGCACTTTCCCATACGGACGAAGCAACCATTATTTCACACTTCGGTTCGCCATCATCTCAAACCACGTACTAGTATTGCTTCTGCCTCAAGAGGGACACGCGCATCGCCTTGGTACATCATGACACGTGGGACCGCATGACAGGCCATGCTCCCCTGCCGATCGCTCGGTAAAATCACCTCATTTTTACTATACTTCCTCCATATCAGTTTACTACATGGCATGCACCTTGTTCTAGGTTGAGAATTTAATTGGCTATATATGTGATGAACAGTACTCTAGCCTTTTAAAAATGTATACTTTTGTACAACAGTACTATCGATGGATTGCGCCATGGAGCAAAACTTAAAATTAAAAAAAGGTGGTACATATAGAGAGCACTCGTCGCCAAATTATGCATATAGTACTATTAAAAAGGCTAGTCACAATGATGGTGTCCAGCACAACCCACCCCTCAAATAAAACTAAGAGGGTGCTTGGATACGTTTAAGTCCCATGACAAAAAGTAGTGGGACTAAAACATGCTAGCCTCACCCATGCTTGGATCCAAATACTAAAAAGGCTAAAATCAAGTTAATGAGCATTTATTATCCTCCAAACCCTCCAATCCAGAACTCGCCTGTGTTAAAGGAGAGGAGTTAAATGAGTAGAGAGAGGACTAATCCACATTTTAGTAGGGGTACCCCTGACTAAAAATTTTTAGTCTCAAGACTAGTTTTAGCCCCTCTTTAGTCAGGGGTGCTTGGAACTTTAGCCTCTTAAAGAGACTATTTTTAGTCGGACTAAAATAAGTCCCTTGGATCCAAGCACCCTCTAAGCATCCTGGAATTCTTTGACAAAACTAAGCACCCTGAAATTCTTTGACAACTAAACTGCTGGCTATATGATGTTGGCCATATATATTGTACGTATATAATGTGAAGAAACGAGTGGTAGTACTATACCAACTAAAAGATGAAATGTAAGAAATACTAGTATGTACGTACTGAAGAGTTAAAGTAACGAGAAGAAACATAACATAGTTCTGCTGGGGGCTCAGCACAACACACCCCTCAAATCTTATATTTACTAATTGGAAGCATCATTAGAGCAGCCACGTTAATCCTTGAAAAATAGGTTTATCGTCCGTTTGATCTCCAAATTAGATATTGGCAGCTATTAGATCAAAGAGAGTCCTCTCAAGTTGTCCCACGCTTAGTCTACTGTAAAAAAAGATGAAAGAGAGTCCAGACATGTTGTCCCACCTTACTCTCCCGTCAAAAAAAACATCATAGAATCATCAAGAGTCCAGACTCTATCTTCTAGCGCCGCAACTCTTCCTCATCCTCCTCGCCTCTCCCACGCGTCCATGCTGCGATCCATCCAAGTCATCCCTCTGCTGGATCCTCCTCCTCTCCAATCTTTCTATATTTGTGTCCTAAGATGCAATCCATGCATGTTGGACCTTGAGAAGGTAAGTTGCAGCCGTTCCTCAACCGAACTTCTCTCCTTCATCATGTTCCTGATCTGATGTTGCAATCATGCCTCACCACCAATCGATGCCCCACCTCAAGCCTATGGTGTCATGTCCCCATGGTCTCTCCCATCGGTTCCCATCTGGTCTCTGCTAGGGATAGCAACTATGGGAGAGACCATAGGGACGCTGCCATCGAGGATTACCTCCATCCCCTGCAATGTTTTCTGTCCAAGATTTTGACATTTGTTTTCTCCCAGACTCCTATGGTTGCATGCCATATTCCTCTCCATAGAAGGTAATTTGTGTACCTCTACGTCTATAGTTTTTTTCTCATATTTTGCTACATTGGTCGTTCAGATTTGGTCAGCCTTTATGTTCCAGCTTAGTGGAAAGATACATATGTAGGTACATGCTTGGATGGGGCGTGGAAATATGGATGCTTATATTTATAAAATTTATCTGCCACTACCTCTTTTATGTTCCAGCTTAGTGTGGAACCTTCTATATGAGTATACGATCTGAAGAACCTAATTGTTTGCTTACTCCTACCCGCCTTACCATGTGTGCTTTATCGTGCAATAAACCAAGCCATCAAGAAAACACCCCTAGGTTATATATAGGGACGTACTTTTAGATTTTATTTAAGATAAAAAATACATTTAGATTTAGTAAGAGTTTGTTTTACAATGGTGTGCATAACTGCTATTGATCATAGGAGAACACTCGAACACAAATGTTCGCTCGATGTGTCTGATGCTCGACGGATCATGCACCACCCCCTTCGTGGCAGTCCACCGAGCGTGTAGCCTGCATTGTGAAAGACCTCTCTGGATTGGGCGGCCAGCAATCCGTTGCGCAGGAAGATTCTCTGTACCATGCTGTTTTCCAAATGCATGCTACAACCAAGTACTAACATTTTCCATTTTATAGGCCAGTCATTAGAGACATGTGTTATAGCCTACGACAGTGAGATAGTGCACATAATTTGATGTGTCATGTGGACATTAGCTTCTCCCTGAATGTTAAATAGTAAAAAGTTCTGGTCATAATGAAATTTTGCTGTGTTTCCTTATGTATAGAACACTTCATTTTCACTACAAATAACGGTTCCCTATGTTACATCATGTAATATTTTCAGAGAAACTTGCTGGCATTCTTTATTATTCTTTAAGGTATTTCATGGCTCCCTTTGTCCAAAACATTCTTCCGGTGTTCCATTACATAATTTATAGAAAACGTATAGAGTGCATATTGTTCGCATACTTATCTTGCCTTCAGAACATAATTTCTAAGCAAATGAAATTTTGCCTTTTTGTAACCGAGAAGGATCCATCCAGCTTAGAAATACGAGTGCTAAAATATCCCCAAACATAGCAAATAATGTTAGTTTTCAGTATGACTTCCACATAACATATATGTCTTATGGTTTCTTTGCAATTCCATATGAGTCCGTACAACATTATTTGCCCTTCACCCATCCTTTACGTGTTTTTATCTGCAGTAAATTGGTGAAAGAAATGCATGCCATCATTTAATATACCATGGAGTATAATTTCCACGTGCCATCCTCAAGACTTCCCTGCCATATATGAGGTTATTACCAAAATTTTGATTACTGCAGTTCACAATAGGTAGTATATTACAACTTGGATGATGCTCCACATAAGGATATCAGATATCTGCATATATCTTCATCTCAATACAGTTTTTGTTTGGCGTGCCGTAGATGCCAAGTTCATGTTCTTTGGTGTTATACAGATGTACTATGTTGGTAACCAACGCTAAGATTAGTTCTGCAGACCCCAAGAGTGAAGAGATATGAGTCCTGTTAGAGATCACAGTGGCCTCGGCAAAAAATATCAGATGGTTCCTGAGATGTCAGATAAATTGTTGCCTAACAAAACCCAGTGTGTTTCAGTCGATACACATATTATCATACATTATAAAATGGCCACTGTGTCATCCCCCTGATAATAGTGGTGTTGTAGCAACCAAACCTCAAACAGTCTGATCCCTGTGCTCCGGTGTCATCCCTGGATCAGTAATGCTGACACCACACAGTACTCGAAGGATTTATAACAGAGTAACAATCACACACTTATTACATCGAGTGTCTCAAAAGAGAACTTATTATAATAAATATGGCCTAAGGCCATCTAAATATGATAACAGCGGAAGGCTTGGAAGATAAGTGAGTCCATCAACTCCAACAGCATCACTGAGTATAGAACCATGACCTAAAAACTCCTTAATCATCGTCTGAAAAGTCTGCAGCATTAACGTTGCAGCCCGAAACGGGTCAGCACATGGAATATGCTGGCAATGTAACACATAGAGAGTAATGGAATGAAACAGCTATACTATATGCATATTTGGCTGGTGGAAAGCTCTATGGTTACAGTTTTGCGTAAAGCCAATTTTTCCCTACTTCAAAGGAATAAAATTTATTTATCTATCATGGTAGTTGTTAAACATTGAGAATGGTTGACAGCATTCTCAATCCCAATTAAGCATCATCATTAAACAAAACCCAACAAAATTAATTTAGAGTAACATGTTGAGATTCACATGAAAACCCAGGTACTAGATACTCAAGATGTCCATAACCGGGGACACGGCTAATCATGATTAGTTTATTACACTCTGCAGAGGTTTGCGCACTTTCCCCACAAGACTCGATCGCCTCCGTTTGGTTTCTTGCACTACAAGGTGTTTGAGAAGACGGATGACCGAGACATAGTCTTTCAGAAGCGCTAGCACCTTACGATCGGATAGACCGTACCACCTACATCCCCTACATCTGCTAGTCTACCACTGTAAGAGTTCGCACGACTTAGTCAACTATGCTAGAGCCCATAATAGCTTGTGGTTGCACACGGAAGTTTCTAGCATGAATAATCTCATGATCCCTTTGAGCCTGGCTGGCGGTCCAAAAGAAAACAGGCAAGTCCTGGAATACCCAGGTGCCTCTCAATCCACCCAGATGTGTGTTTAAGTTGCCACCTTAGATAAACCATTAATTAACCAAACTCACATCTGTCATGGATATCACTCACCCAATCCACGTCTACTAGCATAGCATGGCATAATAAGCAAACGTAGAAGTAACTCCCAAAGCTTTGATAATAAACAGGTAATAGGTACTACCTCAACTACTTCCCATCCCACAATTTAATTAGATCCTAATCATGCAATGTGTGAGAATTGATCTAATGCAATAAAACTGGGTAGTAGGAAAGGTATGATCAAAGTGTTACTTGCCTTGCTGATGATCCGGGAAAACTAGCGATTCAAAGTAACAAGCGGCGCACTCCGGGTATTCTATCGCAGACAAACAAACAATCATACGATAAGTACTCATCTAATGCACGGGTAAAACTCAAATAAGAGATCTAACCAGAAGGTTCAACTTAAGAACTCCGGTTGGCAAAAAGAATCAAATCGAACGAAGCAACGAAAGTCAAACAGCGAAAGAAAACAACTTCGTTCCACTAATCTGGATCTAGGGCAAATTTTATAGTAGCAACATCTTGTTTAAGTTGGTTAAACGGATAGAGGGTTTCGAGACGAAACTCCGGGCGCTTGAATCGACTGATTCCGATAAACGAGCGAAAAGTTATACTAAAACGAAAATCGGATCAGGAATCACGATCAGAAAAATCACGGATTTAATCCGAGAAAAATAAAAACGACGAACGTTCGCTAGAACGAACGAACGGACGAACACTCGCTATTTAAATAAGCCGGAAAAACCGATCTATTTAAAAAAACTGAATCTAAAAAAACCGACGGAAAACCGATCGGTTTTCTAAAAAAACGGGCACGGATTTCGAGGCGGCGGTGAACCTTGGAGAGCGTGCGGGCGGGGCGGCGGCTCCGGTGGGGCGGCGCGTGGGCGGCGGCGCCGGGTGGCGAGCGGCG
>NC_041392.1:638025182-638033226 GCF_002162155.2 Triticum dicoccoides | reverse complement strand
CGGCGGGGCGGCGTGTGGGCGGCGGCGGCGGGGTCGAGCGGCGGCGGCGGGGTCGAGCGGCTGGGGCGGCTCGGGGCTAGGGTTCCCCCGGGGCTGGGCCGGCTTATAAAGCCACCTCGGGCCGGAGTCCTAGCCGGACACGGCCCGTAGGTCGGTTCGTTTTTTTTAACACGCAGAAGAAAAAATAAAAAGAAATACTAAATGGACTCCAAAAATTCCGAAATAAATTTTCGCGGGCTTCTAAAATCAAGCTGCACAAGGTGAACATTTATGTGGGACCAAAATGCAATTTTGAAAAACGCACATTTTTCCTAAATTCAAATAAAACACCGAAAAACTCCGAAATAAAATCTTATTTGATTTGATTATTTGATCCTCAATATTTCTTTATTTTGGGGAAGTCATTTTATTCCCTCTCTCATATTTTTGTAATATAAATAATTGATGATAAAATAAATAAAATCAAATGATCCTATTCTCAAAATTTGAGAAAACTCAAATATGAAAATAACGAAACCCCCAACTCTCTCCGTGGGTCCTTGAGTTGCTTAGGATTTCTAGGATCAACCAAAATGCAAAATAAAATATGATATGCATAGATGATCTAATGTATAACATTCCAAATTGAAAATTTGGGATGTTACAAACCTACCCCCCTTAAGATGAATCTCGCCCTCGAGATTCGGGTTGGCTAGAAAATAGGTGAGGGTGGTCCTTGAGCAAATCTTCCTCTTGTTCCCAGGCGGCTTCATCCTCCGTGTGGTGGCTCCACTGAACCTTGCAAAACTTGATAACCTTGCTGCGAGTAACTCGGTTGGCAAACTCGAGAATCTTGACTGGTTTCTCCTCATAGGTCAAATTGTTATCCAACTGAATAGTTTCCAATGGCACTGTGTCTCTCAAAGGTATGTCAGCCATCTCCGCGTGGCACTTCTTTAACTGAGAAACGTGGAACACATCATGAACTCCTGAAAATCGTTCGGGCAATTTCAACTTGTAGGCCACTTCTCCCATATGCTCCAAAACTCGATATGGTCCTACAAATCGTGGAGCTAACTTCCCTTTAACTCCAAAACGCTTTGTTCCCCGAAGTGGAGATACTCGAAGATAAGCTCTATCTCCGACTTTGTAAACTGTCTCCTTGCGTTTAGAATCTGCATAACTTTTCTGCTTGGACTGGGCTATCCTGGGCCTATCGCGAATCAACTTCACCTTCTGTTCAGACTCTTTAATCAAGTCAGGACCAAACAACTGGCGGTCT
Organism: Triticum dicoccoides; assembly: GCF_002162155.2. Classification (NCBI taxonomy): domain Eukaryota; kingdom Viridiplantae; phylum Streptophyta; class Magnoliopsida; order Poales; family Poaceae; genus Triticum; species Triticum dicoccoides. The sequence goes on along the minus strand of NC_041392.1, from coordinate 638,031,965 downwards.
CCAACTTCGTCCCATGACAATGGTGTCCTGCACCTCCTTCCGTACAAAGCTTCAAAAGGGGCCATCTTCAAACTGCTTTGGTAACTGTTGTTGTAAGAGAACTCTGCATATGGCAAATTGTCGTCCCAACTAGATCCATAATCTAGCGCACAAGCTCTCAGCATATCCTCCAAAATCTGATTGACTCTCTCGGCCTATCCATCTGTCTGTGGATGAAAAGTTGTACTGAATTCTAGCCTGGTTCCCAAGGTTTCGTGCAACTTCTTCCAGAACTTTGAGGTAAACTGGGTTCCTCTATCTGATACGATACTCCTTGGAACTCCATGCAAACATACGATCCTGGTCATGTATATCTTTGCCAACTTAGCACTGTTGTAAGTGGTCTTTGCCGGGATGAAATGAGCTACTTTCGTCAATCGATCAATTACAACCCAAATTGAGTCATAGCCTGAACGGGTCCTGGGTAATCCCGTGATAAAATCCATGCCTAGCTTCTCCCACTTCCATTCGGGTATCGGCAATGGTTGTAACAATCCAACTGGCTTCTGATGCTCTGCCTTTACTCTCTGGCATACATCACAAACTGCTACGTACTCCGCAATATCCTTCTTCATTCCGGTCCACCAGAAAATATCCTTCAAATCCAAATACATCTTTGTATTTCCTAGGTGAATTGAATATGGTGAATCGTGTGCCTCTTGCAAAATCAACTTCCTGATCTCCGGGTCATTGGGCACGTAAACACGGTCTTCAAACCATAGGGTGTCTTGCTCATCCTCACGAAATCCTTTAGATTTTCCTTTACTAAGTTTCTCCTTTATAGCGGCAATCTCTTTGTCAGTCCTTTGAGCTTCTCTGATTCTATCCATCAAAGTTGACTGAATCTCCAATGCGGCTACATAGCCTCTCGGAACTATTTCCATACATAGTTCACGAAGATTTTCTGCTAACTCCTTGGGTATTTCTCCCGTCATTAACGTATTGACATGGCTCTTACGGCTTAAGGCGTCAGCTACTACATTAGCCTTTCCGGGATGGTAATGCAATTTCATATCGTAATCCTTGATGAGCTCCAACCATCTCCTTTGCCTGAGATTCAACTCCTTCTGTGTGAAAATGTACTTCAAACTCTTATGATCAGTGTACACCTCACAATGGTTTCCAATGAGGAAATGACTCCATGTTTTCAAAGTATGCACTACGGCTTCTAACTCCAAATCATGCGTGGCATAATTCAACTCATGAGGCTTCAGTTGTCTTGAGGCATATGAAACAACTCTCCCTTCCTGCATAAGCACTGCTCCAAGTCCTCGACGTGAAGTGTCGTAATACACCTCATAATCTTTGGTCTGGTCTAGCAAAATCAACACTTGTGAGGTAACCAAACGTTTCTTCAACTCTTGGAAACTAGCCTCACATTCCTCCGTCCATATGAACTTGGTATCTTTCTTTAACAACTCAGTCATAGGCTTCGCTATCTTCGAGAAATTCTTAATAAATCTGCGGTAGTACCCTGCGAGTCCAAGAAAACTCCGGATCTCCCCAACAATAGTTGGTGCTTCCCACTTGGTCATGGTATCAACTTTAGTGGGATCAACTGCTATACCTTCTCCAGATATAACGTGTCTGAGGAATCCTACTTCCTTCAACCAAAACTCACATTTGCTGAACTTGGCATATAATTGATGTTCTCTGAGCTTTCCAAGTACCAAACGCAAATGTTCCTTATGTTCCTCTTCATTCTTTGAGTAAACCAGGATATCATCAATGAACACCACGACGAACTTATCCAAAAACTCCATAAACACTTTGTTCATCATGTTCATAAAATAGGAAGGTGCGTTAGTCAGACCAAATGACATAACGGTATACTCGTACAACCCATACCTGGTGGTAAAAGCTGTCTTCAGAATATCCTGTTCTCGAATCTTCAACTGGTGGTATCCTGATCGCAGATCGATCTTGGAAAATACCTTAGCTCCTTGCAATCGATCGAACAGATCATTGATCATCGGTAGTGGGTACTTGTTCTTGATCGTTACTTCATTCAATCCTCAATAATCAACAACCATCCTTAATGATCCATCCTTCTTCTCCACTAGAAGTACTGGCGATCCCCAAGGTGAAGAACTTGGGCGAATATATCCCTTATCCAGTAACTCCTTAATCTGCTTCTTAATTTCCACCAAATCCTTTGCTGGCATCCTATATGGTATCTTTGATATTGGCCCTATGCCTGGCAATAGCTCAATCAAAAACTCAATATCTCTATCCGGTGGCATGCCTGGCAACTCCTCTGGAAATACTTCAGGGAAATCCCTTACCGCTGGTACTTCCTCCTGCACAACTCCTGTTAGGCAATTTACTTGAGTCCTCTTTGGCACATGCCGGGATACATACTTGATCCTTCTCCCTTCTGGGGTGCTAAGCAAAATTGACTTACTAGCACATTCAATATTCCCTTCATACTTTGATAACCAATCCATGCCTAATATCACATCCAATCCTTGGGATTCCAATACTATTAGGTCTGAGGGAAAAACATAGTTACCAATCCTTAATGGTAACCGATCACACCATAGACTAGCCATATATTCTGCTCCAGGCGAGGTTACTAACATGGGTGACCTAAGGGCTTGGGTTGATAGGTTATACTTATCCAAAAATCCCCTTGAGATGTATGAATGTGATGCACCAGTATCAAAAAGAACGAGTGCAGTAAATGACTTAACCAAAAACTTACCTATTACTGCATCAGGCTGAGCTTCAACCTCCTCCACGCTAACGTGGTTCACCTGTCCCCTGTTGAAAGGGTTCGGCTTCTTCCCAGAACTTCCATTGCCATTTTGGCCTTCAGGACATTCATTGGCATAGTGTCCGGTCTTCTGACACTTAAAGCAAGTGACTTGGCTCAGGTCCTTCTTGGCTGGGGTTGATGGGTTGGTGCAATTCTGGCCGTTGCTTCCTCCATTGCCATTACCATTCTTGGTGCCATTGTGATTGTGCGAGCTACCTCCACCATGGGTATGCTGAAAATGTCCTCCCGGTCTAGGGGTAAAACGTGGCTTCTGCTGAGCTCCTGAAGTGTACTTTCCTTGTCCATACTTCCTCTTGCGATTCTCAATTTGCTGTTGCTTCCCTTCAATCATAAGAGCATGATCTACCAACTCCTGGTAGTTGTTGAAGGTGGCTACCATCAACTGCATGCTCAACTCATCATTCAGTCCTTCCAGAAACTTCTCCTGCTTAGCTGCATCCGTAGCGACGTCATCTGGTGCATAACGTGCTAACTTACTAAAGTCCTCCACATACTGGCCAACTGTCCATCCTCCTTGGCGCAAGTTGCGAAACTCACGCTTCTTCATGGCCATAGCTCCTGCTGAAACATGGGCGGTACGAAAAGCCTGCTGAAACTAGTCCCATGTGACAGTGTCGACAGGGAAAGTGGCTATGAAATTCTCCCACCATGATGTTGCGGGTCCTTCAAGCTGATGTGCGGCAAACTTCACCTTCTCCGCATCTATGCATCCTGCTGTGGTCAACTCCCTAGCTGTCTTGCGGAGCCAATCATCTGCTACTATCGGCTCGGTGCCACTGGAAAACATCGGCGGATTCAGCCTAAGAAATCCGGCTAAGTGATCAACAGGTGGTGGTGGTGGTGGTGGTGGTGGGTTGTTGTTGTTGTTCCCCTGATTCTGATTCTAGACTAGCAACTGCATCAATGTGTTCTGCTGCTGGATCAACTGGGTGAGCTCAAGTGGAAAGGCAAATCCGGGGTCACGTCTCGGAGGCATCTGAGGGGTTTAGAAAAGATGAGATGTAAGAATAGAGGGGGTCTAAAGAGAAAACACTACCCATATGCACATGAGGCAAAAACAAACAATTCACTTCATTCAATCAAACAAGGGCATACAATCGATCTATCTCTCGCAAAAGTTCTCGGACTACTATATTTACATGGTGGACTACTACTACTGATGAGGTGGTCTACTAGAAATATTCTTCGGTTGCAGACTCCATGATATCAGCTCCAGCTTCATCAACATAGTCATCATCGCTACTATCTGGATCCGAGTCGGTGTCGTCGATGATGATGTAGTCTTCCGGGCTAATCTCTTTGGGTTCTTCGTCTTCCTCCACTGGTGTAGGGCCTCCCATAAATATTCCAATCTTCTTGATCAGGTCGTCATTCTTCTCCACCAATACTTCAATTTCCTCTTCATAATCTTCACGTGTAGCCTTGAGTTCTTCCTCCAGTTCCTTGATTCTAGTCTTAGCCTTCTTCAGATCTATCAAGTCGGCACACATCTGGTTCTCCTGTCGTCGAATGTGCTGGTTTAACCCCTGGATAAAAGTTGCGATTGATCTATCCTTCCTGGTGCTGATCATGCATCTCCCAGTGCTCATCTCGGCGCCCACAAATCTGGTAGATAGTATCCTTGATATCCTTGTGGTAGACTTCTCCAATGCGTCCCATGGCGATGTGAGCTGTCATGCTCTTTCCTAGACTCCAAGTTGGTGCATCAAAAGAAAACTCTATGGGCTCAGTGACTGGCATGAACGTCCTTCCTGGAACTTGAACTTGAATCATCCAGCGCTCTTCTTCAGGTAAAGTGGCGTTGTAGGTTCCGGTGAAGCTTGGTACTCCTATATTCAGGTATCTAGTGACTTCCTTCAAGTGACGTCCAAAGGGTGTATCTTCATCTGGTTGCGTGAACTTGTTCCTTGCATCCGCCATCCTAAAGAGTAGAAAAGATGAGAAGTCAGAAGAGAAGAGAGTGAAAAGTGATCTAGGTCTTTTAGCTTAGTGGTCGTGTCCTACAGTCAGCGTGTGCTCTCATACCATCTCTGTAGCGACCAGACCTCAAACAGTCTGATCTCTGTGCTCCGGTATCATCCCTGGATCAGTAATGCTGACACCACACAGTACTCGGAGGATTTATAATAGAGTAGCAATCACACACTTATTACATCGAGTGTCTCAAAAGAGAACTTATTACAATAAATATGGCCTAAGGCCATCTAAATATGGTAACAGCGGAAGGCTTGGAAGATAAGTGAGTCCATCAACTCCAACGGCATCACTGAGTATAGAACCACGACCTAAAAACTCCTTAATCATCGTCTGAAAAGTCTGTAACATTAACTTTGCAGCCCGAAACGGGTCAGCACATGGAATATGCTGGCAATGTAACACATAGAGAGTAATGGAATGAAACAGCTATACTATATGCATATTTGGCTTGTGGAAAGCTCTATGGTTACAGTTTTGTGTAAAGCCAATTTTTCCCTACTTCGAAGGAATAAAATTTATTTATCTATCATGGTAGTTGTTAAACATTGAGAATGGTTGACAGCATTCTCAATCCCAATTAAGCATCATCATTAAACAAAACCCAACAAAATTAATTTAGAGTAACATGTTGAGATTCACACGAAAATCCAGGTACTAGATACTCAAGATGTCCATAACCGGGGACACGGCTAATCATGATTAGTTTATTACACTCTGCAGAGATTTGCGCACTTTTCCCCACAAGACTCGATCGCCTCCTTTTGGTTTCTCGCACTACAAGGTGTTTGAGAAGACGGATGACCGAGACATAGTCTTTCAGAAGTGCTAGCACCTTACGATCGGGTAGACCGTACCACCTACATCCGCTACATCTGCTAGCTACCACTGTAAGAGTTCGCACGAGTTAGTCAACTATGCTAGAGCCCATAATAGCTTGTGGCTGCACACGTAAGTTTCTAGCATGAATAATCTCATGATCTCTTTGAGCCTGGGTGGCGGTCCAAAAGAAAACAGGCAAGTCCTGGAATACCCAGGTGCCTCAATCCACCTAGATGTGTGTTTAAGTTGCCACCTTAGATAAACCATTAATTAACCAAACTCACATCTGTCATGGATATCACTCACCCAATCCACGTCTACTAGCATAGCATGGCATAATAGGCAAACATAGAAGTAACTCCCAAAGGTTTGATAATAAACAGGTAATAGGTACTACCTCAACTACTTCCCATCCCACAATTTAATTAGATCCTAATCATGCAATGTGTGAGGATTGATCTAATGCAATAAAACTTGGTAGTAGGAAAGGTATGATCAAAGTGTTACTTGCCTTGCTGATGATCCGGGAAACCTAGCGATTCGAAGTAACAAGCGGCGCACTCCGTGTATTCTATCACAGACAAACAAACAAGCATACAATAAGTACTCATCTAATGCACGGGTAAAACTCAAATAAGATATCTAACCAGAAGGTTCAACTTAAGAACTCCGGTTGGCAAAAAGAATCAAATCGAACGAAGCAACGAAAGTCAAACGACGAAAGAAAACAACTTCGTTCTACTAATATGGATCTAGGGGAAATTTTATAGTAGCAAAATCTTGTTTAAATTGGTTAAATGGATAGAGGGTTTCGAGACGAAACTCCAGGCGCTTGAATCGCCTGATTCCGATAAACGAGCGAAAAGTTATACTAAAACAAAAATCGGATCAGGAATCACGATCAAAAAAATCGCGGATTTAATCCGAGAAAAAGAAAAACACAGAACGTTCGCTAGAACGAACGAACAGACGAATGCTCGCTATTTAAATAAACCGGAAAAACCGATCTATTTAAAAAAACTGAATCTAAAAAAACCGACGAAAAAACCGACGGAAAACCGATCGGTTTTCTAAAAAAACGGGCACGGATTTTGAGGCGGCGACGAACCTCGGCGAGCGTGCGGGCGGGGCGGCGGCTCCGGCGGGGCGGCGGGCGGCGAGCGGCGCGG
>NC_041392.1:638002556-638024873 GCF_002162155.2 Triticum dicoccoides | reverse complement strand
GGCGGCAGGCGGCGAGCGGCGCGGCGGCTCCAGCGGGGCGGCGCGTGGGCGGCGGCGGCGAGCGGCGCGGCGGGGTCGGGCGGCGGCGGCGGGGTTGGGCGGCTGGGGCGGCTCGGGGCTAGGGTTTTCCCGGGGCTGGGCCGGCTTATAAAGCCACCTCGGGCCGGAGTCCTAGCCGGAAACGACCCGTAGGTCGGTTCGTTTTTTTTAACGTGTAGAAGAAAAAATAAAAAGAAATACTAAACGGACTCCAAAAATTCCGAAATAAATTTTCACGGGCTGCTAAAATGAAGCCGCACAAGGTGAACATTTATTTGGGACCTAAATGCAATTTTGAAAAACGCACATTTTTCCTAAATTCAAATAAAACACCGAAAAACTTCGAAATAAAATCTTATTTGATTTTATTATTTGATCCTCAATATTTCTTTATTTTGGGAAAGTCATTTTATTCCCTCTCTCATATTTTTGTAATAGAAATAATTGATGATAAAATAAATAAAATCAAATGATCATATTCTCAAAAATTGAGAAAACTCAAATATGAAAATAACGAAACCCCCAACTCTCTCCGTGGGTCCTTGAGTTGCTTAGGATTTCTAGGATCAACCAAAATGCAAAATAAAATATGATATGCATAGATGATCTAATGTATAACATTCCAAATTGAAAATTTGGGATGTTACAGGTGTGAAGCTGATCATACTTCTGTTAAAGTATGTAGGTACACAGATTTTGTTGAATCCGTCACGATATTTTCCCTCTTCTACTACTTCTCTTACAGCAAGCATGATATATAAGACCAACTAGCCACAAGCTTAGCGTGAGTCATATATATACATTGTTTTTTACGCGATCCATAGATATCAAGCATAGTAGAAAGCCTTATTAGATGCTACTTTCGTGTATCTAGGCATCCTCTCTCCTATTTCAAACTAATGATTCACGCCTCTAGATTATGGTCCTAACCTTTTTGAGAAAACAATTGGTAGCCAAAGCCAAGCATGATGGTTTAAGTGTCATAGATGATCCATTCTCTGCCTCTTTACTAGCACAGTTTAATAGAAGGACTACAATTTATGTTGATCTATAAATGATTTATTCCTTATTAAAAAAATAATTATATAAGCTAATAGTGAATTTCCTTCTGTTTTTCAGTTCTCAAATTGTTTTGTCTGTTAGAAATCCAAATTAAAGTTATATTGAGCAATAGATAATTGGTTCAATTTTTTAGATCTCAAACGACTTTGTCTGCTGCAAGCTCCATTTGCTGCCGATGGCAAAACTGGTAACAAATAGATTTACTTGGCGACTTTTTTAAGATTGTAGATCACTTTGTCTGCTACAAGGAAAAACTCAATTTGCTGCTTAGGACAAAACTGACAACATATTTATTTACTTGGTCCGAAGAAATCCACCATTGCAGCAGGTTACATGTACGTGGTGATCAGCTTTTGTCTTTTTTTTTTGCGGGAAAGACCAAGTGATATTAATCCAATACCCTTACAGAACAGTCCTCAAAAGATAAGACAATTACAAACAAGTCCTTAAGGATAAGGAAGACGCCGCCGTCGATGAAGACGTGCCGCTGGCGCGCCGCCGCCACTCCTCCTCTACAACCTTGGATCGGACGGAGTCCCATGGCGGTCGGGAAGTCAACGGACCTCGAACCCAAAGGGCCTCCACCTTGCATCGTCGCCATCGCCTTCGATCTGGACCTCCTCGCCTGCATCTTCCAAACTTTCAACAACCGGAGCCGCCGCCTACGGACTCCGGCACGGGAAGAAGGCGCACGGCAACTCCGCCGAGTTACGAGCACCAGGAAGGAGGCGGGGAAGTGGTCGGATTCCGCAGAACCCCGCCACCGGAGAAGATCACCGCCGCCACAAACCACCAACCCGACAGCGCCTTCCTCTCCACGGCGCTGCCGGTGAACCACCCACTCCATCCTAGCTATGTACAGACGGGAACCGAGGTTTCCCCACCCTCCCGCCGCCGAAGCGGCTGGCAGAGGGGGGGAAACCAGCGAGCCGCCGCCGGCGAACTAGATCGAACGGGGAAGGGGAAAAAATCGCCTCTCCTACTGTAGCGGGGGAGAGAGCCGAGCCAAGGTCTCAACTTGTGCCACCTACCGTGGTTTCGATCAGCTTTTGTCTTATCTGGCCTGAATGGACATTATTATAAAAAACTAACTTATGTGATGGTAAATGCATGAATAACAAAGAAGTTAACTTGGACAAGGAAGTTAAGTTAAAAAAAGGAACTTACACTTGCCGGTATCAATTCTGTGTTAATTAGTTATGTTGGTTTGTATATGGTTCACTCCAGAATTTATCACTTCAAGGTAACGCTGGCCGGGCAGAACACGTGTGCATACACTGTCACTGTTTTCATTCCTTTAAGCTATAAAGCAAAAACACGTGCACATGAATTTTACTTCTTTTGTTGTTGGTCGAATATCAATGAGAAAACAATTACATGTTTTAGAAAAGGTAACTAAGAATTATAGTCTCACTTGGCAATAAAGTCTTAAAACCTTTAAAATAAAAATGTTATTCAAAATCAAACTAGCCCGTGCGGATGCACGGGTTGCTAACTAGTTAAATTAAGCACACCTGAAATTAAACTTTGCAACTATTCCGGTAGACACTGCATTAGAACCACCATGAGCAACGACACTGCCACCTTACTCGGAGTCCTCGTCCGCGTCCTCGACTTCGTCCTTGTCCCTCTTCATCTTGGTCGATACTTCTTTGCTTGAACCGCACACTTGTCTGTTGCTGTTCATCCAACCCTTGTAGATATTGAAGCAAAGGTAGCCATCTATTGTAGCATAATGGATGTGGTCTATATCTAGTACATTCCGCTGCCATGCATGACGATGAAACGTGTATGGAGGTTTCTCCAGTTTACCGTACGAAGGATGAACCATGGCTCCTGCCAGGGTCAGCATTGAAGGCTGACGAGAGGACACCAGCTGATCCTTCTGGAGGTCGAAGGGGTTGCCTACAACAAGACCTATCCGACGCAGGACATCCATGTCGTTCTTAAAGTCTACAGTAATGAATTTCACTACTTTGTCCTTGAGGAAGTTCTTAAAATCCTGGCACTTAACGTCGGCATGGCATATGTGGTAGACCAAGCAAACGTTATCTACGCAAACCTGGATCACGGCGGGCTTCTTCCTCTCTTCGTCCTTTAGATCCTTCTCTGGTCCCAGGACTGTGGTGTACTCAACATCTAGCCCAGCGACCCACTCATCATCTGAGTTTTCGAACATGCGTCTGAAGCGAGAAAGGCATCCTTTCACCGTCGCGGAAGAACGGGTGTAGATGACGTCGAACTCATCGCCGGTGATGGTTCTAACCTTGTACTCACCACCGATCATGGAGATTTGGGACGCCATCGATTTGGGAGGAGGGTTAGGATTAGTGGAACTGCCGTAATGTGAATGGACGGGACGACTAGGAGCGAACCGCCATAGTATTGAAGGGCATGCGGGGACGAGTAGGAGCGAACTGCCAGCGTGCGAACGGTAGGGTAGTGGCTTTCCATTCTCCCATGATACGGGCTTCCGAGAGCCCTTGGATCTGAGATCGAACAGTTGCATGGCATGATTCTAGACCTATGGGTGAATATCCTATCCTGGAGGGTTATTCTGTAAATTTTCAGCAACTTAGCATGCGACCGTTTCATCTCAGATCCAAGGGCTGCTAGCAGCCCGTATCATGGTCGCGCCTACCACGACTGTCGCCTCGCTCGCGCGGTCGCGCCCTTGGAGATTTAACACGGTGCATTAGGCTATCTGATGTTGGCATGTCATACATAGTCATCACTTAGTCACTCATACTACAACAAGGTTAGCTATAAGTGTATTTTTTTACTCCTCTCTATCTCTTTCTTCGTACTCAAGGAAGAAACGGTGCTAAGTGCGTGTATTTATTGCATTTGCCAAGGAGTGACCTCTTCCAATGAAATGGTGTTGCTAAGTTTGCTTCATTTAATTAGCTATAGACTCAAAATTGTCTTTTCACCTAGGTACACACACTTAGCACCATTTCTTCCTTGGGTCACCAAACTGGTCTCTCTCTTCTTGATTAACTTGCCACATCAGACTTTATGCTTATGTGGCAAGCTTAAGCACCTGTAGGAGCAAGTAAAAGTAAGTACAATAATGCGCTTTACATGGCATTTTTGCATATATGGAGGAAAGAGAGGCAAGGAAAAAGTGGAGAAGTGGGCTCTCATGCAAGAGCCAGCCTCTACTACATGGTGGAGTATTGGGAGAGGCAACTGTATGGAGGTGGTCAGGAATCTGGGAGACTCACGCCGGTCGTAGCGCCGCAGTTAAAATGATAATGGCAAGTCAAATCACGGGGCCCCACCTGTCCAGCTGTAACTCGCTGTCAAATCACATAGCCCTACGTTTGCAGCAGCCTACTCCCTTGTCTTCTCCCGTCTCTATCGAACCGACTAGGCGGAACTGTCCCGCCGCCTACCGCGCAGGAAAAGCCCCGCCCTCGACTTTTAAATACAACTACATCCGCTTAAGAATCTAATGATATACTTTTTATGACATAGTAAGTCATATTTAGTTAGTCAAATGGATGACCTAGAACTACGTGCAGGCCCTATAAACCAAGATGCCTAAAAATAAAAAAACCGAGACGGAGAGGGCAGTTCAGCACGTATCTTTTTAGATCAATATAGTCGGGATTCACCAAGGAGCAAAACTAAGTGGTAGGCTGCTCCTGTCGTGTTGGCGTAGCAACTCAAGCAGGGTCAGTCCGCACACGAAATGGCGACACACTTAACAAGACCCCTTTGGCCGACATGTGGCTCATCCACCATCTTGTTCCACGTGCGATGCACCAAATTACAGTTCGGAGCAGCGGTTGGAATTGGAGGCACCCTGGTCGTAGCGCCATAGTAGTAGAAAATGAGCGATAAGGGGTCAAATCACAAAGCCCAACCTTTCCCGCATTAAGCTGGACGGACGAAGCAACCATCATTTCACTCTAAGGCGCAAGAGCATAAAGAAAAGATAAAACAATGATGCGTGCGGTAGCTACCTAGGGCACCCTAGGGTAGGGGTCTCCACTACAGATCCTTTTTTTTGAAAGCGCCTCCACTACAAATCGTCTTCTCCCTCGTCCTCTTGAAGAAAACCGATGACGAGTGTGGCGGTAGGGTTTGTAGGAGTACTACAGTGTGCGGGGCCACGTCGTAGTAAATGGGTTCGAGCCGACGCCTTAAATATGTGTGGGCCGCTTGGTTTTACGGGAACGAGGTAGCATTTTGGGTTCAGGGACCAGTGGAGATATAGTACGTACAAAAAATTATGGACGTAGGTTCGACCGAAAGGCAATGATTCAGGGGCCCTGCATTTTGATATACCCGAGGCCGCATGAAATTTACTACTCTACTCAAAACTAGTAAGGTACACATGTATTGAACACATGAGATTTCGAAACCAAATTATGAATAAATACACACTATAGGATGTAAAGCTTTGAGTCATATATGCATGATGTAGATGTTCGCTTAGTTCTTATAGTTCATCTCATTCAAAATCAATAAGTTTTATAAAAATGTTAAGATTCATGGGGTTGTGCATTGTACTCCCTCCGTTCCAAAATAGATGACCCAACTTTGCACTAACTTTGTACAAAGTTAGTGCAAAGTTGGGTCATCTATTTTGGAAAGGAGGGAGTAAATCATAAAGTAAAAAAAAAAATTGCAATTCATTTAGAAAAAATAATCAATTATGATACAGAAGATTCTAGAACAAAGGATAAGTGCTTGTGTTTTGAGGTTTGTGCATTATGCTTAAGTTCAACAATGGAGTCTTCTAAATTGTACATGTGGCAGATCTGGTGGAATGTTGATGATATCCAACGGCCAGTAGTGCTCGGATTTGCCTATCTCTGCACTGTCGGGTTAGCTTCATCCAGCGACCATCTTTCAAAGTTATTGGCACACTATATAGTTCTTGTGCCATAGTTGCATGTTCTGGAAAAAAAGCTACTAGTGGGTTGTACTATCTATTTAGGAATAGAAGATGTATACATGGAAGTTGTAGGGAAAGAGATGACATGGAGCATCTCAATTCCTATGAGTAGGGATTGGAAAAGAGATGTCATTTGGTTCACATCATAGGAACTTTTCTATTGAATATAGAGATGACATGTTTCTCAATTCCTATGAGGAGGGATTAGAAAAGAGATGTAATTTGGTTCATATCATAGGAACTTTTCTATTGAATATACTCTAATGTTTATTTTCCTTTGAAATTAAGGGAGTATAGGAATCCATTCATATGAACCAAGTGGCTCTAAAGCTATAGAAATGATATCATGTTTATTTCCTTTGAAATGTGGAGTATATGAATCTATTCCTATGAACCAATTGGCTCTAAAGGAAAAAATAATATAAAAATCATATCATATAGAGTTCCTATGATATTCCTCGACACTAAAGGATGCTTGAAATTGCTGCGGGTGATACGATGATCTTTCTTTGTAGACTCCTCGCCCAACTTTATAGTTACCTCTCGAAGATGAATGAAATGATATATACATGGTATTCTACATGTGCAATTTGGTACACGAAAACTCCGTAAAAGTTTGCGAGGTTCGAATTTTCAATAAAGCTATATGCACTGCATTTCAAAACGGAGGGAGCATACGGCAGTTGCTAACACTCACATGGAAGATTTGTGTGTAGGAGGAGTGGCTGTTCTGTTAAATGACATGGCAAAACTGACACTGTCTGATGCCGATCTAACGGTCCTTACGGCGTTCGTCAGGAAAAGGCTTGTGGCGAACGTTTGTCGGATAATGATTTACGGACACATGCATTGCATTGATACGTGCCCCCCTCTCTCTCACGCACACGCACCCTCATGAGTCACGACTCTCCCGAGTCCTCTCGCAGACTCGCACATCGCACCCACCATCTATCTGCAGGTAGACGTCACGCACATATGTGCTCTTCACACCCTACCCTCAGAACTTCTAAAAAACAAAATACGGCGCACATTTTATTTTAGCTCACACGTTACACACTTGTACTATTACTCTTGCGGCGAACGTTCTTTGGGCATAGTATATTGTACTCTCACGAAGAGAAGCGGTGCACGCACGCACTAGTTCTCTCACACCCACTCGCGGGTACACGTAGGAGCGCATTTTTTTGAAGCTGGTACAACAAAATCACTCCACTATATATAAAAGCAGGAGCCTTAGCGCTTGCTTTACTAGGGTTCCTCTCGTTCACTCTCTCATGCTCTCCAGATCTAAACAACACATAGGTGGACACACTCTCTCTCAGCTCACGGCTGGTTACAAATCCGGCCGGACAACCTCGACCGGGGAAGGGGTGTAGGTGCATCGTTCACGCTGTCGTCGCGGCGAGGGAGGAGACCAACGGCTGCCCGCGCATCCCGATCGGCGGTCGTGCCGTTCTCTCTGAGAGAGCGCCGGCTCGGGAGGTCCTTCGACCCCTTCTTCCTCCCTGCGGTATTGTGGCCAAGATGCGGCCTCCCGACGCCATCTTTGTGACATGCCGATGACCCTCAGGTATATATTCCTTCGAAACCTGCCTTGCTCTACTGCCCCAGCTCCCTTCGTGTGGATCCTTTTCTACTTCCGTCTACTGTTCCAAAGCCACCAAGACTTCTACTAAGGCATGTGCTTTGCACGTATGTTCTGTATGATAGATACTCAAATACCTTCTTTTTAGAGAGAGAAATGGGTACTCATATCTTGAGTAGATATCATAGTGTGTTTGTTTGCATGATCTAAGGACTATTCTGAAATAAGAAGCAAATCACTTGCACAAATCAAACTGAGTTCCAAGTAAGAATTTGATTACAAGATAAAAGTTGTAGTTTTATTATATGATGTTTCCTGGGTTCCACTGATGTATAGTTCCAGAGTTTTTCGACGGTTTACATGCATGTTTATGGACTATTTTGTGCAACTACATAAGTCATTTAGGTCCGACAGACACTCATGTCCTGTATTAGCTTGAGGTATAGCTTATGTATGAATGAAATAAAATATTACACTTTTTCTGCGAATAATAAAAATATTACATTTCTCGATGAAGCAGAATAAAACTTTAGCTAGCATCAGCCATGCAATGTTATGTTATGTGAACAGTGTAAACTTTGCAGTATAGCGGCATCTAAAAATCCATTTTTACAGTAATCTAAAAATATAGTTAGTAGTAGAGTGTTTATTTCCCAGGTGACAACAGGGAACCAAAATGTGCTAGCTATTTGCCAACTTGTCGTACTTGCATGTGAGGAGGTGGCAGCAGTTTCTAGACATTTCTAAACTTCAGTAGGTGCAATCCGGATTCAACGCGGACTTCTTTATTTGTTTACTTGGAGAGCAGAGTCGGCCATGTGCACAAGGAGCGGGAGCGAATCCGGCAGCTCTTAGCCATCAGATCATGTCATCCTTTCTTTGATGGATGGCAGTGATATGCATGAGAGGGGAAATGAACGGTGGATTTTGAGCCAATGCTTGTTTGGGCGGGAGAACCGAAGATGGAGTGGTAAATCCAATTTCAAAACTGCCGCATTATAGTAGTAGTAGATTAGAAGTAAAGCTATTTCATACAGTCGACTCAAAGCGTTGGTTCAAACAGGGAAGAAAGTGGGAAAGTTGTAGCATGAGTCTAGGACTTGGTTCTAAGAGGAAACGGGGGAAAGTAGTAATATCTGTCACTGTTTAAATAACCGTATATCTTATTTGCGCAAACAGGGATGTCTGTCTCCATATCGTTTCGGGATGTCTATCTCCGTATTGTTTCTATCCGCGTAATCAAAAGCACACACCTCAGTTTTAGTACAACTGCGCAAAATGAGATGGCTATCCCTCGCTGTCGTCGTCTAACCTCCCGTCTTCAAGGTATCCCTACATTGGTAGTAACTAAGGTAGAATGACCAACGCAATCTAAAAGAAGCTGATTCGTACGTTTTACTTCCTTATTGCAGTGCAGGGACGAGCGAAAACAACTGCATCCTAGTCCGGAATGCACTTTCTACCAGTTCATCCATGGACCAAGGACTAGCTGGCACGGCTGCACGGCGGTTTTTTGGACAGGTGCACGGACAAGAGGCATTGCGGTGTGCTTATTTCTGCAAATAGTGGTGCTTAAATTTAGTGGAATGCACAAGCATTTCAGCTGGTCAGTACACTGCATGGTTCAGTTCAGCATTCTAGCTGATACCACAATTATAATTGGTTATTCTGGAATGAAAGAACCTAACCCTGAATGGTGGCAACAAGAAAAAACCAGAGTGAACCCCAGGAAATTTAAGCCTGTCGGGAGGCCCTTTGCTCAGAGAGAAGCCTTGCTTGTTTTTTTCCTGATTTGTAAACCTTCTCACAACTTTGTCTTTTGTTGTGAACTAGTATATGTTTGTTATGTTCTATGAATCATTGAGATGTATAAAATTGCTTAACTTATGCTTTTCAGGTTTTTTATGAGGACGAGTTTAATGTGAGTGTTCCACATGAGCGCTGGACTAGCGTGTGAATGTTTGGAATTTATTACATTGTGGCCTCAATTAACTGCATGAACCACTGTAACAAGATACATAGTTGCTTATATGTCAGCCAGCAGATTGTTGATTGTTAGCTGGTCGATAGCCTAGTGTTGAAGCGAGCTGAGCCAATGTGCCATGTTTTGCACAACTGCTTACAAGTGGGGTAGCACCAACAGTGTTTACAAGTACTTATGTATACGTCGGCACACGGTTCTCGAACGAGTGCTCTATTTCGTCAAAACACACACTGCTCGTATGATAAACCGTGACAACTTATGTCTTACCATGCCATATTCATGAAAAAACTAGTGAGGACGCATCTGTTTCGGCAACCATATTCACGGGCACACAAAAGTAGCAGCAGTTCCCATAGACGGATTCAAACAGAGTACTAGCCCCAGAGGGGTCGATAACAGGCAAGGTTCGGATAATTAGACACAATCCAAACTACTATTAAACACTAGCTGGGGCAACTATTTCATGCCTCGATCTAATTTGGGCTGGACACAAGACGGACCTTTCCATGAACATCATCGAGGACATCCCGCAGCAGCTCAATCATGTGAACCTTCATGAAGACAACCTTGTGGCCTTGCCACTGATAAACTTGTTTGTGGAGGCATGCCACGTCATCTTCCTGCGTAAGCTTGACAAGAACAGTATTCCTCACAAACGAAGGAGTAGATTTGAACTTCTTGTGCTTCAGTACACCCTGGACAACACGCCTGATAACAGTGAGGCTGGAATACAACTCTTCATTGGTATAACCACAAATGGCTTCCAGGATCCAACAGCCTAAGAACTATGTTTTCCCCATGCGTATATCCAGGTCGTCCGCCTCATAGCGAGTGACATGTACAACCACACAATCCTTGTCTACATCAGGGCTCTAATTGAAATAGAAACAAATTCTGAATTACTTTTTAGTATAAGAAACACAAGTTATTTAAACCACTACGTATACCATGGCATCGAAGCTAATAAAATTGTGCATTATTAATCAACACATACTTCCTTTTCTAAAAAAATCACCACATACTTAGATGAAAAACCACAATCGAGATCGGCAAAGAAGGAAATCACCTTGGGCAGCTCAGTGGGGGGGACACATCCCCGAAGGGGGAAAACTGCTCCTGAAGTGCCATGGGGGTTGTAACCTCAAACGGGGCGTTGACCATCTCAGTATCTAGGGTCTCCTGGGTGGTTGCCTCCATCTTCTTGGAGCTCTCTGTCTCGTGGGGATCAGCCTCCCGCGTCTGCTCCAATATCGGTAGATCTTTGCCTGGTTCTCCTTGGTCCATCATGAAACTGATGGATACTAGGAGTCCACTGAAAGGAAAACACAATCACAATGACAATGAAACAAAAAAGAGAGTGAGGATCGGTTACTGCTTTGCAAAAGTTCTTTTTTTCCTCTGAACGAAAATATACCAACATCACGGATCCACTTACCTTCCCTTCGTTCAGAGAGATGAACAGTGGCAGATGCAAGTGTTGCCTTTCTTGAAGACGGTGAGGGAGAAGGGGATTCAGCAAAGAGTGAAATGATGGTTGCTTCGTCCGTCAAACTTAGACTACGGGGAGGTGGGGTTTTGTGATACGATGGCTCGTTACTGCCATGCTATGACCGGGGTGACTCTCCGCCTGCATACTGCCTTCTAATTTGGTGGATGGCATTTGGGCCCGCGCGCTGCATGCTCCGCATGTCGGTGAACAAAAGTATAACGGCATTCAGTAGAGGGAGATGTTTCAGTGACCTAGCAGGAGCCAGAAGTGGTAGAGTGTCTCCACTGTACTAGTAGTAATTGTATTTCTGGGTAGCTCTAGAGTGTCTCCACTGTACTAGTAGTAATTGTTTCTCGGGTCCCAAGACAAAACAGCCCATCCACACTAGTAAATAGTAAAATCAATTCAAAAACCTGGGTGCTCTTCTTCCTCCTCACTCCCACCCACCTCACGTCAGCTCGCTCCACTCGTACCCCCAAATTCCTCACCTCACTCCTACAGAAAACCCCAGCTCCCCTTCTTCCTCACTCCTACAGAAAACCCCCAGCTCCCCTTCTTCTTCACTCGCACTACAACTAGGATCGTCATTCGTTACTCTGCTCAAATCCGTGAGCGCGACGCGACGCCCTCGAGGAAAATGGAGTCGGCTGACCCCAGCGCCAAGAAGATGAGGCTCCCGCCAGCGGCAACGCCTGTTGTAGATCCCGCACCCAGCAGCGCGGGGAGAAGCGGCGACCCCGCCCCCACCGGATCCCAGGAACCCGTAGAATCTCGGGTGGACCGCATCAGCGATCTCCCGGACGCCATCCTTGGGGAGATCATCTCGCTTCTCCCCACCAAGGATTGCTGCCGCACCCAAGTCCTCTCAATTCGGTGGCGCCCTCTATGGCGCGTCGTTCCCCTTAATCTCGACTGTCGTCAGCTATCTCTCTTCAATGATTTTGAAATCCCCAGAGCCATCATCTCCTCCCACCGGGGCTCCATTCAAAGCCTCTGCATCCCGTCATGCTACCTGAGCAATCATACCATGCCCTGCACGGTGGACGCCTGGCTGGAATCCCCTGAATTCACAGAACTATAGCTGCTTGAGTTCTACTATTCCCCTGGAAATCACATACCACATACCAAACACCATGAACTTGTGCCCTCGGCACTGATGTCCATCTCGGGGTTTTTGTCCTCTCTCCACACCGCCACCTTTGCGCAGTGCTACCTACCAGACAATCTGGTACTAAACCTTTGACTCCCATTTCTCAAGAAACTTTCACTTATGCGGGTTCGTATATCGGAGGCCTCCTTGCATAGCATCATCCACTCCAGTTGCCCTGCGCTGGAGTGCTTGGTGCTTGTTTTCATAGTTAGAATCGGTTGTCTCCAAATAAAGTCGCCTAACCTTGTAAGAATTGGAATTTCTTTTGACAGAAAGCAGCTCATCATCCAAGATGCCCCTTCACTTCAAAGGTTGATCCTTGATTCTAGTTATTCACCTTTGCAAATAACCGTCCTCTCTGCGCCTAAACTGGAGACCTTGGGTGTAAGACATGATCTCTATGCTCATTTCAATATGGTGTTTGGCTCCACAGTTCTTCAGGTACTTTATATTATCATCTACACTTGTAACCATAAGCTGCATTTTAAATTTCTGCGCATAATTTATATATCATCTTGGAGTACACATTTTGTACTAATATTATGTTCTATGCTCAATGAAGAGTTTCTCCATGGATGGCCTAACAATGGTGCTGGATTCTGTTAAGATCTTATATATCCAAATGAATAGTTTTGATCTGAACAAGATTATTGGCTTGCTGCAATGCTTTCCATGTCTGGAGAAGTTGTATATAAAGGTGATAATTTCACGCACATTGGAAGCCCGCATGTAGTGTACTAGAATTAACTGTTCAGCTGTTGCTCTTTCGACACTCTTCTTTTAGACCTTAACTATTTTCAATATTCATGTCTATTTAGGCAACGGGACGGGGTAAGAAAGTTATAACCAATCGGTGGATTCGTAAGCATCGTGATTTTCTCACTTCTCATGAGATTCGATTGAAGACAATAACGCTAGAACGATATGTAGCCAACCGTGCAAACACAAGATTTGTCACATTCTTCCTGCTGAATGCAAGGTTACTATTGTCCATCAGGCTTAAGTTTATCAGCAGCATGGTTTTGACAGATGGGTATGTCGAAGAGCAAAAAAAGGAGTTTCAGGTGGGCAAAAGAGCTTCTGAACGTGCCAGGCTTCTATTTACATAATATTGTGGTCATAATCCAGTAAATTTTACGACCCAGGATGTTCATTCTATGGACCTGACCGATCCATTTGACTGTGACTGCCGAAAATAGTGTTGGAGTTAGATGTTGTTGCCCTTTTCAATCTGGTTTTTTTTGTAAACCTGATGAACAATTATCCCTCGTGCTTTTGTACAGTTTGTAAGCTGTTGTTAGATGTTCCTGCCCTTTTCAACTCGGTTGTGACTGTCATATTTTCTTTGAAACAAGGAAAACGGCTTGCCATTCGTTTAATTTAGAGTGAAATATTGTAACAAATCCAAACCAAGTGAAATAACATCACTCTCACCGGCTGCTTGAGCTCACTGTGCATTACAGAAGCCAAGTGATTAGCCCCCACCAGCATCCACAAACTTATTTCGAACTAGCACATCAAATGGGTTGTAAATTTTCATAGGAAAGGCTGCATGACCGTGACAGATTTGGATTCTGACATTTAGGACCCGCAAGGAAATAGCCTATCCAAGGTGGTGTCGACTTACTAGCCAGTCAACAAACGATTCTGCCTACCAGCCGTTGGATTGACATCCAACATCTGTCGTGTATCTTCTATCTCTTGTCTTCTTCTTCCTCCAATCGCCCAAACCAAACCACCCCGTCGGCTCCGCCTGCTCCCGCCTCCCATGGCTGGCTACGCCTCCGCCGCCCTACCGTACGTACCCTCCAACGTTGGCCAGTCCCTCCCTCTATTCCCCCACACGTCATGTTATTCTCCAACGACGTCAGCCCCAACACGCACCCGCGCCCAAACCAGTCAACCCTCCTACTCCCCTCCGCCTGCAACTGGACCGGCGCATCTTCAACGGCTCTTGTTCGTTCCGTCCGAGGCCTCGCCGTCGTCCTCCTCCTTGCGGCCTTGGTTCACTCGTCATACGCGGTGCGCCGCCCTCTTGCGTTGTCAACATCGTCAACAACCGAGAGGAACAAGGAGATGACTGTACATGGAGAGGATGACAGTAGGGACCCACCAGCGTCATGGCAGTACGCAAGCAAGTGCCTCTATAGTGCAAGCCCAAAAATATGGTTCCTCCTAATTGGTTGGACATCTGGGGCTTTCGCCATTGTCAATGTAGTCAATAAAGGAGAGAATTACACTACGAGCGGCTGACACCAGGGACCCAGCAAGTCACGCGGTTTTTTTTGAGGAACAAGCAGTTGTCATTTATACTAGTTTTAGCGACGGATCAGGGTAACAACGGGGTTGTGCGGGGGTTGTGGCCCGTCAAGCCAGGGTTTTATTTATGTTTACCACATGAGCCCAGTGGTGTTTTTTTCTTGCTGAAAATGGCTAGCCCAGTTCTATTTTTTTTAAAGAAATACCCAAACAAGGCCTACTTGCTTTATCGGCCCTTCTGGGCTGCAAATCTTTCAAGACGAGGAGAGTTTCATTTGGTTTGCCCAGAAATGGGTTGTACATTTTTAAAACACATCAAACCGAGAATTAGTTTCAATTTTTTTCATTACAAGATCTTAAATTCCATTAATTTTTATGCATGGACAATAATTTGGATTTTATATTTATATAAATTATTTTTCAAAATAGTTTGAATGTGAATCGATATTTCTAGATTAAAAATAGTTGACCGCACGGAAATATGCAAAATTTCGTATACTTTTTAACCGCGGACACAATATGGGGTGTGATGCTAACAAAAAGAAGATGGGCTCCAAAAAAATTCTTACCAATTAGCAAATGGGCTGTAAATTATTAGAAATAATGGCAGATGGGTTGTATGCTGTTTTCCACAGATTTGAGGCTGACTTGTGCGCCTACTACAGGTTGACGCGTATGCTTTCATAAAAAAAGGTTGACACACACGCAACGCCCTATCAACTTAGTCAACACACGAGAGCAGTGACTGTTGGATGTCCATCCAACGGCTGTCGTGCTTCTTCAATCTCTGCTCTTCATGCTCAAGCCGCTCAAACAAGCGCCAGCGGGACTGCCTGCTCCCTCCTCCCGCGGCCGGCTATGCTGCCGCGCAGGCCTCACGGCCCCACCGTACTCCCATCGCTGGCCTAGCCATCCCTCTACTCACCCACACCTGCTGTTATTCTCCGGCGACGGCAGACGAACCAGTAAACCCTCGTACTCCTCCACGTGGGAAACAACTGTCGAGTATTCCCTGGCTCCGTGTCATTCCCTTCCTAGGCCTCGCCATCGTCCACCGCCATGGTGCTCTCGACACGGCCTGGTTAACGTGGTCAATGAACGACATCCATCGGAACTGGACTGTACGTGGAGAGGCTGGCAGCTGGGTCCATGGTCGCACGCAAGGAAATGTCTCCTTATTACGGGAAAAATAATGATTCCTCCACCTGACAGCTAGGACCCACAGGAAGGGCCTCTGTATTTCATGAAAAAAACGTTCCCCCCACTCACAGGTCAGACCCACCAGCTATATCTTCGCACGCAAGGAAGTGCCTCCTTATTACGCCCAAAAAAATGAATACCCCCTGCTAGCTGGGACCCACCATATTGTTGGGCTGACTTGTGGGCCTACTAAGTTGACAGGGACGGAGAGCTTTGTCAACTTAGTCAATACTCCAGTGATCGTATGATGTCCATCCAACGGCCATAGTGCTTCTTCAACCACTGGTCTTCTTGCTCCAGCCGCCCAAAGCAGCGCCGGTCGTGCCGCCTGCTCCTGCCTCCCGTGGTCGGCTGTGCTGCCGCGGAGGCCTCACCGCCCCCATACTACTCCCACCACTGGCCAGGCCATCCCTCCACTCACCCACACCCCTTGTTATTCTACGGCGACGGCAGCCTCACACCGCAGCCGAACCAGTGAACGCTCGTACTCCTCTCCGTGTGGGCATCCACTGCCGCGTCTTGCACGGCTCCGTGTCATCCCCTTCCTAGGCCTCGCCGTCGTCCACCGCCGTGGTGCTCTCGGCGCGGCGTGGTCAATCTGGTCAATGACCGACTTCCATCGGAAGAGTACTGTACGTGGAGAAGCTGACAGCTCGGTCCATGGTAGCCGCAAGGAAGTGCCTCCTTATTATGCGGAAAATAATTATTCCTCCACCTGACAGCGGGGACCCACCGGACGGGCCACCAGTATTTTGCGAAAAAAATCGTTTCCCCCTGACTGCTGGGACCCACTGGACGGGCCACCGTATTTCGCGAAAAAACGTTCCTCCCGCTGTCATCTCAGACCCACCGAAAGTGCCTCCTTAGTATGCACAAAAAAATGAATACTCCCCCAGCTAGCTGGGACCCACCTTCCTGGGAGGCTGACTTGTGGGCCTACTAAGTTGACGGGGACGAAGGGCTTTGTCAACTTAGTCAATATGAACGATTCTAGCTCCAGTGCACGTACGATGTCCATCCAACGGCCGTAGTGCTTCTTCAACCTCTGGTCTTCTTGCTCCAGCCGCCCAAAGCAGCACCGGTCATGCCGCATGCTCCTGCCTCCCGTGGCCGGCTGTTCTGCCGCAGAGGCCTCGCCGCCCCCTACTATTCCCACCGCTGGCCAGGCCCTGCGGCGACGGCAGCCTCACACCACAGCCGAACCAGTGAACCCTCGTAGTCCTCTCCGCGCGGGCTTCCGCTGCCGCGTCGTGCCCCTCCTACGCCTCGCCGTCGTCCACCGCCGTGGTGCTCTCCGCACGGCGTGGTCAATGTGGTCAAGGAACGACTTCCATCGGAAGAGTATTGTACGTGGAGAGGCTGGCAGGTGGGTCCATGGCCATAGCCCAGTTTTTTTGTGATTTGCCAAATAAGTCGCTTTGTCAGGCCTGTTGGGCTGTAATTCTTTCAAGACGGGGAGAGCTTTCATTCGGCTGGCCGAGAAAATGGCCCATCAGTAATGAGAAATGGGTTGTTAATTTTTAAAACACATCAAACCGGCAATTAGTTTCAAATATCTTTTTTTTCATTTCAAGATTTAAAATTACATTAATTTTTATGCGTGGAGAATTTGTTGGATTTTATATTGATATACATTTATTTTTAAAATCAGTTTCAATGTGAGTCGAAATTTCGGAATTAAAAATAGTTCGGACCGCACCGAAATATGCAAAATTTCGTATAATTTTTTAACAGTTGCCACAATATGGGCTGTAATGCTAACAAAAAGAATACGGGCTCCAAAAAAACCTTAAGAATTAGCAAATGGGTTGTAAATTAATAGAAATAATGGTAGATGGGTTGTATGCTGTTTTCCACGGATTTGAGGCTGACTTGTGCGCCTACTACAGGTTGACGCGTATGCTTTCATAAAAAAGGTTGACGCACACGCAACGCCCTGTCAACTTAGTCAACACATGAGAGCAGCGACTGTTGGATGTCCATCCAATGGCTGTCGTGCTTCTTCAATCTCTGCTCTTCATGCTCAAGCCGCTCAAACAAGCGTCGGCGGGACTGCCTGCTCCCTCCTCCCGCCGCCGGCTATGCTGCCGCGCAGGCCTCACGGCCCCACCGTACTCCCATCGCTGGCCTAGCAATCCCTCTACTCACCCACACCTGCTGTTATTCTCCGGCGACTGCAGACGAACCAGTAAACCCTCGTACTACTCCGCGTGGGAAACAACTGCCGAGTATTCCCTGGCTCCATGTCGTTCCCTTCCTAGGACTCGCCATCGTCCACCGCCATGGTGCTCTCGACGCGGCCTGGTTAACGTGGTCAATGGACGACATCCATCGGAACTGGACTGTACGTGGAGAGGCTGGGAGCTGGGTCCACGGTCGCACGCAAGGAAATGTCTCCTTATTACGGGCAAAATAATGATTCCTCCACCTGACAGCTAGGACCCGCAGGAAGGACCTCTGTATTTCGTGAAAAAAAACGTTCCCCCCGCTGACAGGTCGGACCCACCAGCTATATCTTCGCACGCAAGGAAGTGCCTCCTTATTACGCCCAAAAAAATGAATACCCCCTGCTAGCTGGGACCCACCATATTGTTGGGCTGACTTGTGGGCCTACTAAGTTGAGAGGGACGGAGAGCTTTGTCAACTTAGTCAATACTCCAGTGACCGTATGATGTCCATCCAACGGCCATAGTGCTTCTTCAACCACTGGTCTTCTTGCTCCAGCCGCCCAAAGCAGCACCGGTCGTGCCGCCTGCTCCTGCCTCCCGTGGTTGGCTGTGCTGCCGCGGAGGCCTCACCGCCCCCATACTACTCCCACCACTGGCCAGGCCATCCCTCCACTCACCCACACCCCCTGTTATTCTGCGGCGACGGCAGCCTCACACCGCAGCCGAACCAGTGAACGCTCATACTCCTCTCCGTGTGGGCATCCACTGCCGCGTCTTGCAAGGCTCCGCGTCGTCCCCTTCCTAGGCCTCGCCGTCGTCCACCGCCGTGGTGCTCTCGGCGCGGCGTGGTCAATATGGTCAATGACTGACTTCCATCAGAAGAGTACTGTACGTGGAGAGGCTGACAGCTGGGTCCACGGCAGCCGCAAGGAAGTGCCTCCTTATTACGCGGAAAATAATTATTCCTCCACCTAACAGCGGGGACCCACCGGACGGGCCACCAGTATTTTGCGAAAAAAATCGTTTCCCCTGACTGCTGGGACCCACCGGACGGGCCACCGTATTTCGCGAAAAAACGTTCCTCCCGCTATCAGTTCGGACCCACCGAAAGTGCCTCCTTAGTAAGCACAAAAAAATGAATACTCCCCCAGCTAGCTGGGACCCACCTTGCTGGGAGGCTGACTTGTGGGCCTACTAAGTTGACGGGGACGAAGGGCTTTGTCAACTTAGTCAATATGAACAATTCTAGCTCCAGTGCCCGTACGATGTCCATCCAACGGCCATAGTGCTTCTTCAACCTCTGGTCTTCTTGCTCCAGCCGCCCAAAGCAGCACCGGTCGTGCCGCATGCTCCCGCCTCCCGTGGCCGGTTGTGCTGCCGCAGAGGCCTCGCCGCCCCCTACTATTCCCACCGCTGGCCAGGCCCTGCGGCGACGGCAGCCTCACACCGCAGCCGAACCAGTGAACCCTCATAGTCCTCTCTGCGCGGGCTTCCACTGCCGCGTCGTCCCCTTCCTAGGCCTTGCCGTCGTCCACCGCCGTGGTGCTCTCCGTGCGGTGTGGTCAATGTGCTCAAGGAACGACTTCCATCGGAAGAGTACTGTACGTGGAGAGGCTGGCAGATGGGTCCACGGCCACAGCCCAGTTTTTTTGTGATTTGCCAAGTAAGTCGCTTTGCCAGGCCTGTTGGGCTATAACTCTTTCAAGACGGGGAGAGCTTTCTTTCGGCTGGCCGAGAAAATGGCCCATCAGTAATGAGAAATGGGCTATACATTTTTAAAACACATCAAACCGGCAATTAGTTTCAAATATCTTTTTTTTAATTTCAAGATTTTAAATTACATTAATTTTTATGCGTGGGGAATTTGTTGGATTTTATATTGATATACATTTATTTTTAAAATCAGTTTGAATGTGAGTCGAAATTTCGGGATTAAAAACAGTTCAGACCGCACCGAAATATGCAAAATTTCGTATAATTTTTTAACAGTTGGCACAATATGGGCTGTAATGCTAACAAAAAGAATACGGGCTCCAAAAAAACCTTAAGAATTAGCAAATGGGCTGTAAATTATTAGAAATAATGGCAGATGGGTTGTATGCTGTTTTCCACAGATTTGAGGCTTTCCTAAAAAAAGGTTGACGCACAAGCACTGACTGTTGGATGTCCATCCAACGGCCGTCGTGCTTCTTCAATCTTTGCTCTTCCTGCTCCAACCGC
Organism: Triticum dicoccoides; assembly: GCF_002162155.2. NCBI lineage: Eukaryota > Viridiplantae > Streptophyta > Magnoliopsida > Poales > Poaceae > Triticum > Triticum dicoccoides. The sequence goes on along the minus strand of NC_041392.1, from coordinate 638,004,808 downwards.
TCAAACAAGCGCCGACGGGACTGCCTGCTCCCTCCTCCTCGCGGCCGGCTGTGCTGCCGCGCAGGCCTCACCGCCCGACCGTACTCCCATCGCTGGCCTAGCCATCCCTCTACTCACCCACACTTGCTGTTATTCTCCGGCGACGGCAGACGAACCAGTAAACCCTCGTACAGTCGTACTCCCCTCCGCGTGGGAAACAACTGCCGAGTCTTCCCTGCCTCCGTCTCGTCCCCTTCCTAGGCCTCGCCGTCGTCCACCGCCCTAGTGCTCTCGGCGCAGCCTGGTCAACGTGGTCAACGACCGACATGCATCTGAAGTGGACTTTACGTGGAGAGGCCGACAGCTGGGTCCATGGCCGCACGCAAGGAAATGCCTCCTTATTATGTGCAAAATAATGATTCCTCCACCTGACATCGGGGACCCACCGAAACGGCCTCTGCATTTCGCGAAAAAACTTTACCTCCGCTGACAGCTCGGACCCACCAGCTATATCTTCGCACGCAAGGAAGTGCCTCCTTATTACGCACAAAAAAATGAATACTCCCTCTGTTAGCTGGGACCCAGTACAGTGGCAGGCTGACTTGTGGGCCTACTAAGTTGACGGGGACGGAGGGCTTTGTCAACTTAGTCAATATGCACGATTCTAGCTCCAGTGACCGTACGATGTCCATCCAACGACCGTAGTGCTTCTTCAACCTCTGGTCTTCTTGCTCCAGCCTCCCAAACCAGCGCTGGTCGTGCCTCGTGCTCCTGCCTCCCGTGGCCGGCTACGATGCGGCGGAGGCCTCACCGCCCCCTACTACTCCCACCGCTGGCCAGGCCATCCCTCTACTCACCCACACCCCCTATTATTCTGCAGCAACGGCAGCCTCACACCGAAGTGAACCAGTGAACCCTCATACTCCTCTACGTGTGGGCATCCACTGCCGCGTCTTCCCCGGCTCCGTGTCGTCCCCTTCCTAGGCCTCGCCATCGTCCACCGCCCTGGTGCTCTCAGTGCAGCATGGTCAACGTGGTAAAGGAATGGCTTCCATCGGGCGTTGACTGTACGTGGAGAGGCTGACAGTTGGGTCCACGGCCGCAGCAAGGAAGTGCCTCCTTATTACGTGCAAAATAATTATTCCTCCACCTGACAGCAGGACCCATCGGACGGGCCACCGTATTTCGCCCCCTGACTGCTGGGACCCACCAGCTACATCTTCGCAGGCAAGGAAGTGACTGACAGTCGGGACCCACCTGGTCAAAGCGTACGTAGCGTTGTCATTCTGGTCGCGAACGTGTACGTACATACTGGTCGATGTAGAGGCGCGCACATGTCGTAGTAGAGGCGCGCACGTGTTGTAGTAGAGGCGTGCACGTGTCGTAGTAGAGGCGCGCGCGTAGCTTGTACACGTACGTACATCGGCCAGGGTGCAAGAAAGAAAATACGGCCACGTATGTGTACATGCGGGCGGGGTCTTGAACGCCTACTCGCGCATGCGTACGGCCAGGGCTCGTGTACATGGCTGGGTCGAAACGGAGAAACAGCATCGTCGTCGTGTTCATGGGGAGGCAAAGGAATGCGTCGTATTCATGGGGAGGCAACGGAATGCATCGTGTTCATCGGGAGGGCTTGGACGGAACAGGTGATGGAAACGAGGCTTGGCATACCGCAGAACGGAGGAAACGGCCTTGTGTTCAACCGGCCACGTTCGAAATGGGATCCTGTTCATCGAGAGGGGTTTGGCGTACCGCAAAACGGAGAAAACGGACCTCCTACGGTCGAAACAGGGGTCCTGTTGATCGGGAGGGGTGTGGCGTACCGCAAAACGGACGAAACGGACTTGTGTTGGAGCGCTACGGTCGAAACGGGGGTCCTGTTCATCGGGAGGGGTGTGGCGTACCGCAAAACGGGACTCCACGGGATACTGTTCATCTCCGCCGTCGACCCCCTCCAGCCTCCACGAGCTACTGTTCATCCACCATCGACCTCCTCCAGCCTCCACCTGTGACTATTCATCCACGGGCTCCTGTTCATCCAGCCTCCACCGCGCGCTACTCCACCGGCTACTGTTCAACCACCCCTCCACCGTCAACTGTTCATCCAGCCCTCCACACCACGGGGTCCTGTTCAACCACCCCTCCACGGGGCACCCCTCCACCGTCTACTGTTCATCCAGCCCTCCACACCATAGGGTCCTGTTCAACCACCCCTCCACCATCTACTGTACATCCAGCCCTCCACACCACGGGGTCCTGTTCATCCAACCCTC
>NC_041392.1:637870642-638002025 GCF_002162155.2 Triticum dicoccoides | reverse complement strand
TCATCCCATCGATCGACTTCAGTTAGCAGCAGTAGCGAAGGAATCGCTCGATCGGGTTTAGTTAACAGCCATCGATCGATCGCCCGGGTTCAGTAACGCGTAGCCTATAGTGCAATCGCTCGGGTTCTGTTAGAGACCAACGCCTCGCTCGGGTTCAGTTAGAGACAACGCCTCACACACATGCACGTACGTGTACGAGAGAAACGTGCATCGCTCGGCCCCCGACCTCCCACCGTAACCGGGAACTCCCTGAAATTTTCCTTCCCTCGCTTCTATCATGGTTTTTTCCATCATGGACGGCCCAAAGAATGTCATGCAGCTGCGTCTCCGGCCCGCCCAGGACGAAAAGCCCATTTTCTATCATGATTTTTTGTCATAGAAGTAGGAGCCCACCACATCTATGATGATACCGAGTTTTGTCACAATTATCGTCATAGAAGTGTCATATGTATGACAGAAAAAAAATTGTTCGGCCCAAAATGTCACGGATGTGTCTTTTTTTTGTAGTGTATGGTGGCGGTTTATAGGAAGATATAAGGAGGATTATGTGTGAAAGAGTGTATCATATCACGGGGTTTGGATGCATCGGTGAACTTTGCACCAATTCTCAATGTGAGAAAGGGCAATGCACGGTACCGAAGAGGCAAGCAATGATGGAAAGGTGAGAGTGTGTATAATCCATGGACTCAACATTAGTCATAAAGAACTCACATACTTATTGCAAAAATCTACAAGTCATCAAAAACCAAGCACTACGCGCATGCTCCTAGGGGGATAGATTGGTAGTAAAAGACCATCGCTCGTCCCCGACCGCCACTCATAAGGAGGACAATCAAAGAGCACCTCATGTTTCAAATTTGTTACATAACATTTACCATACGTGCATGCTACGGGACTTGCAAACTTCAACACAAGTATTTATCAAATTCACAACTACTCAACTAGCACAACTTTAATATCACTACCTCCATATCTCAAAACAATCATCAAGCATCAAACTTCTCTTAGTATTCAAAACACTCATAAGAAAGTTTTTACTAATCTTGAATACCTAGCATATTAGCATTATTTAAGCAAATTACCATGCTATTTAAGACTCTCAAAATAATCTAAGTGAAGCATGAGAGATCAATAGTTTCTATAAAACAAATCCACCATCGTGCTCTAAAAGATATAAGTGAAGTACTAGAGCAAAACTATATAACTCAAAAGATATAAATGAAGTACATAGAGTATTCTAAGAATTTCCGAATCATGTGTGTCTCTCTCAAAAGGTGTGTACATCAAAGATGATTGTGGTAAACTAAAAAGCAAAGACTAAAATCATACAAGACGGTCCAAGCAAAACACATATCATGTGGTGAATAAAAATATAGCTCCAAGTAAAGTTACCGATGGAAGTAAACGAAAGAGGGGATGCCTTCCGGGGCATCCCCAAGCTTTGGATTTTCTTAGGTTATCTTGGGGGTGCCATGGGCATCCCCAAGCTTAGGCTCTTGCCACTCCTTGTTCCATAATCCATCAAATCCTTACCCAAAATTTGAAAACTTCACAACACAAAACTTAAAGTAGAAAATCTCGTGAGCTCCGTTAGCAAAAGAAAAAAAATACCACTTCAAGGTACTGTAATGAACTCATTATTTATTTATATTGGTGTTAAAACTACTGTATTTCAACTTCTCTATGGTTTATAAACTATTTTACTAGCCATAGATTCATCAAAATAAGCAAACAACACACGAAAAACAGAATCTGTCAAAAACAGAATAGTCTGTAGTAATATGTAGCTAGCGCAATATCTAGAACCCCAAAAATTCTAAAATAAATTTTTGGACTTGAGGAATTTATATATTAATCATCTTCAAAAATAATTAACTAAATATCATTTTCCAAATAAAAATGGCAGCAGTTCTCGTGAGCGCTAAAGTTTCTGTTTTTTACAGCAAGGTTAACAAGACTTTCCCCAAGTCTTCCCAACGGTTCTACTTGGCACAAACACTAATTAAACACAAAAAACACAACCAAAACAGAGGCTAGATAAATTATTTATTACTAAACAGGAGCAAAAAGCAAGGAATAAAAATAAAATTGGGTTGCCTCCCAACAAGCGATATCGTTTAACGCCCCTAGCTAGGCATAAAAAGCAAGGATAGATCATAAAAAGCATAAAAAGCAAGGATAGATCTTGCCTCAAAAAAAAAAGCAAGGATAGATCTAGGTATTGCCATCTTTGGTAGGCAATCCATAAGTGGCTCTCATAATAGATTCATAAGATAATTTAATTTTCTTTCTAGGAAAGTTTTCCATGCCTTTCCTTAACGGAAATTGGAATCTAATATTTCCTTCCTTCATATCAATAATTGCACTAATCGTTCTAAGGAAAGGTCTACCAAGAATAATAGGACATGAAGGATTGCAATCTATGTCAAGAACAATAAAATCTATGGGCCATAGTTCCTATTTGCAACAATAAGAACATCATTAATTCTTCCCATAGGTTTCTTAATAGTGGAATCCGCAAGGTGCAAGTTTAAAGAGCAATCATCAAAATCACGAAAACCTAACAAATCACACAAAGTCTTTGGAATCGTGGAAACACTAGCACCCAAATCACACAAAGCATAGCATTCAAGATCTTTAATTTTAATTTTAATAGTTGGTTCCCACTCATCATAAAGTTTTCTAGGTATAGGAACTTCTGACTCAAGTTTTTCTTCATAAGATTGCATCAAAGCATCAACGATATGTTTGGTAAAAGCTTTATTTTGGCTATAAGCATGAGGAGAATTTAGCACGGATTGCAACAAGGAAATACAATCTATCAAAGAGCAGCTATCATAATTAAATTCCTTGAAATCCAAAATAGTAGGTTCATTAACATCTACAGTTTTGATCTCTTCAATCCCACTTTTATCAAATTTAGCATCAAAATCTAAAAACTCTAAAAATTTTGGAACGCCTTCTAGGTAAAGGTGGATCATATTCAGTCCCATCATTATCAAGATTCATATTGCAAAACAAAGATTTAATAGGGGACACATCAATAACTTTTAGATCTTCATCTTTATTTTCAAAGGAACTAGAGGAACACGCTCTTATAAAGGAATCTTTCTTAGCACGCATCCTAGCGGTTCTTTCTTTGCACTCATCAATGGAAATTCTCATGGCTTTGAGAGACTCATTGATATCATGCTTAGGAGGAATAGATCTAAGTTTCAAAGAATCAACATCAAGAGAAATTTTATAAACGTTCCTAGCCAAATCATCAACTTTAAGCAATTTCTCTTCAAGCAAAGCATTGAAATTCTTTTGTGAATTCATAAATTCCTTAACACTACTCTCAAATTCAGAGGGCATCTTATTAAATTTTCCATAAGAATTGTTGTAGGAATTACCATAATTATTAGAGGAATTACTAGGACTAGTGGAATGCCCATGCATTTCTACGGGCTGTAATGCACATAAAGAAATTCAATAAATGATTAAGATCGTCTTCAAAATCAAAGCTCATTTCTCCCTCGTACATTCGGCCGTGTCCAAATGGGTGCCCAGTAGGCTCTCAAATTTTAACCGTCTGAATAGTCGAGGCTCCCTCAAATCCAGCCAATATATGGAAGAGAAATATAGTTGTTCGGACTATTCGCCATGTTATCTCCAACACACGGTTCAAACATAAAAAATCCACCCCATGATGCACACTATCCTTTTCGTGCCAAACCCTTCCCTTTCCGCTCGGTTTCGCAATAGTGATACATCTCTCGCTGAAGCTTTGTCCAAACCGGATGACACCCAGCTCACCTTCACCATTGTGCCCTCTCTTCTTCACACCATACTTCCCCATAGACCTTCTAAGGAGTCCCCCGCTAACCACCCTAATCCACAGGTGCAAATCCACCACCGCCATCAAAGGGTAGGAGGTGTTGCAATGAGCGTTTACTCTAGTGGTTCAACATAAGTTTTGATAACATTTAATTTGATGGGAGTATAGGTAGAATTAGACAAGGAAATTTTGACTTAGTTAATTTTTGTTGGCAGGGGAACATAAAAATAGTTCAAATGACATATATATAAATTATTTTTCTGTCCCTTCCGAAACCATCAGTTCCCCTCCCGTCACATTCGTCCCAAGAAAGTGCGCTCTTAAGCAAGCATAATGACTCTTCTTTATCTACACCCCTCGTTCAACTTTTGACTCTGCCGCAAATACCCTGGCTCCACTCCTTAATATAGTTGCTCGGTTTCAAATATAATTAAAACTTACAAACATGCATGCTTGTATGTGCAAATAAGTTTGTTTTAACATCTTGACACCTGCAAGGCATTGTATTCCGAAAAAAATGATGTTTTAGACTAAATTGATTAATTAACATTGTATTCTTACAAATAATGTTTTAGACATGCATGTCCTTCACAGTTATAGCTACAAAAGAATTTGAGAGTTGTACATAGACCAGACATTGACCGGATATTCGAACAGTACAAAAATATCTATATTATGTACAATGACACTAAAGAATTCAGCATATGTGGTCACCAGTGGTTCAGTGGATTCATTATAAGATTGCCCTCTTCTGAACCTATGTTGATAGCTATAAAAGAATTCTGCCAAAAAAAATCTTACTATTATATATGTATTATAATTATATAGCAAACATTCGTTATAAGCTTATTTTTTTACCATAAGAATTATAAGAAAAAAAACTCCAACAATATATAACTGCAAGGATGCATTTAAAAACTCTATGTCTAGGATAGAAGAGCACCGGAATGCATCTGTTGTTCATTAGCACAAAAAAGTCTTATAGGCCATATAACAGATGATAAGATGGTTAGTTCCTGCCCTAATTAATCTCCCATGAGCCTCACGACAGAGACGACGGTGTTGCAGCGACATGGGCGCCCTATAATGGGTGGCAAACACATGATCCTGGGTGGCAAGTGGCAACACATGATCCTCAGTAGCACCGGCCACAATAATCACTCTTCCTGGACGGCGGCTACTCAGCAGCTGGGAGCAGCTACAAAGGCAGCGGCGCACAGGTCCATGCCAAGGCTGAACCTGGTGGCGTCCAAGTGAAGCCGGGTAGTAGCGAGCACCTCCACAACGCCTTCCGCCAACCACCAGTGCCCGCCCCGACACCCATGGCTCCATTGTCTTTCGCTGCAGCTGCACAAGTACGACAAAGGAACACAGTAAGCAGCAGTAGAATGAACACACACTCATAATTTTCCTAAGGAGTAATTATCAGAATCTAAGTCAATGGTCTTGGAAGAATATCCCAATCAAGTAGATCTTGTTGGTTATGCAACCACCTTATTGGCCTTTTTCCAACTCATAAAAGTATTTTAGATTGATCATAGTACACAAACACAAACTGTTGGACTAAATTAATGAATCAGCAAGGATCTAGGAAACATCAACAGCACTATACATCTATACCTGAGGTATATTGAGATAGAAAACCTCATATTTATTAGAGCCCATGGCCATTTGCTCCATTTTAAGTTTCAGATCACCATCTGAATGCCATATTGTAGATGGCGGGGCTGCATAAAATTTGAATTCATCGATAATTAGCAACTTGAAAAGCAACACCTGAAAACATTAGTGGCGATGATTTTAACAATAAGGGAGAAAAGTGTACGATCAAATTCAGGTTGAAGATACCTATTACGGAAGCACATGGTGAAATAATGTGATAGAATTGTAATGAAGGAGCATCAATTTAGTAGCTCGAGATGAAGGTACAATTGTTTTCAGTCAATTGCATAATGAAGCCATCTATTTTCAATATCGATCTCTTTCAATCTACCTACGCTCAGTGCGGCAGCTCTCAATCCAAGATAATCCCCGACTGAAAGAATTCTGAATCCAAATTTGTGACAGATAATAATGATAATACAATCAAGGGCATTCCTTAAACACATAAGGTGATGCTCCTTGACATAAACATGGGCAGGAATAACTGTACACACATGCTGATGATTTAAGGAGTTAGTCAGAATAGAAGAGACAAGTAAATGAGGATATGTCAAATCTGCCTGGGAAGTAAAGCACTATTACCTTTTTTTTCTCGGATCCCTTACTTCATTCACATAATTATAAACTCTGTAATTGAACGGATTATGGGAAAGGCTGCCATACAAGCATTACAGCAACGTTGTTAATTTAGCTCCTGTGACATGTCGACATTTTTCTAAATTTTAAGTACAAGATTTCCTACAGAAGATGTGCACTGAAGATTGAAACCCGTAAGAACAATAGACAAGACAAGCAAATAAGGGTTAGAACCCGAAACTAAGAACCAGAATTCAAGATGTGATAATCCTAAGAGTAAGAAACCTCAAATGTTGAGTTGCGCATCTTATGATGGCACATTGGAAACGTCTCTCAGTTGATGAACATAATTTCAAACATGTTTTTATTCTGCAAACAATCAGAATCAGGTCAATGGAACAATGGCATCTGAGAATTTGGGGAAAGAAACACATGTGATATTTGAATGAGCCATAACCTGTAAGAGCCTTGTAGTAGTGATCGGTTCAACAGCTTTAGGTCCCCTTTTGTGTAGAAAATCTCTCACATCCCCCAACAAGATTAGCTTCAAACCTGTAAAATAAATTTGTCCTCTGTTGATAAGAAGCAACTGCATGATAGAAATATGGTGTGAAACAAATCCCTTGACTCTAAAACACAGATAAAGAGACTGCTATGCACCTTTGTAGAACAGTCTAACAATCGCGAGGTATAGAACACATGGAGATTCCAACAGCCCTCCAGTCGAACTATCCCTCCTCAACTCGTACTTGCTAATCTGATCAACTATAGGAGTGGATCCATCATCTCCATTGGCATAATCCTAACTTATGAATTAGAAATATAGCATGAAAACATTACAGTTAACCAACAAAAGAATCCAAGTAATTTGATTAGTAAAAATAACTACATTTGTCATTTCATCGATACAATAAGCACATTAGTAGGACTTTGTTTTAGATGCTATAGACACACATCCTAGAAAGTGGCAAGTGTTCGTCTAGATACTGTTTTATTCCACAGAGTGTTGTGGTAAATCAATCCGCGATCGAATTCCGCTGTGATCATGGGAACTCAACTAAAGTAGAAGGTGTTGCTTTCCGTGTGGCAACTACAAACCTCTAATTCAGAGCAACTTTCTGAACTGAGCAAAGAACCAAACAGTAGGATCATCGAACCAGTAGCTAACTTGGTTCTACATGATTGCTAACTGGAATATACATCTGATCTGCGTGTTAGCTGTACCAACGACCATGGATCGACCAATGGATGGTGAAGCAATTGTCAGTAAAAATGATTGCCCTTGTTTTGCTGGAAAACATGTGCTTCCCGTGCTCTATTCTGTTGCATCCCTAAGCGGATCTGTTGCATCCCTAATTTTAGCTCCTGAAGCGGATCTATTACAATACTAACTCTCGATAATCCAATAACTCTCAATAATCGTCAGTATACCATCTCCCTCCAGCTGCATGACGGAGCCAAAAATATTAGTGAAACCTGACCGAAGTCTAACCGTGACAAGAAATGTCAAACCCAAGTAATGCTATTAGAAAGTTAGAAACTGAATGTAACATCTTTGAAACCATGTGGAAAACTCGTGACAAGGCATACGTTACCTTTGCTCCACAAACTGATAAACGCCTCAAGTAAGGTATCAAACAATCACAACAATAAGTTTTCTGTTGCAGAAATACAATGATAATCTTTTTTCTGGTACAATAATTACAAGTATCATCTAGTTTCTGCAGAAAATGAATAGAAGAATCAAACTAATTCATAAATTTAAGCATACAACAATCATATAAACAGGTGTTAAGCTTCCTACCTCCTAAAATAGCTCATGCCTTGTGCATTGAAGCATTGCCCAACAAGACCACTTTTCCTCATCCAGTTTGGAACACTAGGCCATGGTACTGTACACACTCTGCCTAAATTTCACAAGAGGAAAACTGAATCAGTAACACACAACCTCAAGAAAATATAGTTGGTACAATTATCAAACCTGAACAGTTTCTGGCTATTGTTGCAACATTCAATCTTGACTCTGCAGAGAAAAGGGCGAAAGCAAGTCGTATATCTAAATGGAGGGTCCATTTCTCTCGATTCTCCCTTTGCATCAGGCATGTCGTCAAACGGTTACTGGTCATCCCACTATCCCATTACAATACATACAGAAACGAACAATGTTATAGTTTGACTACTGCAAGCCAAAAGTTGGTCACATAAGCTCCCACTTCACTTGATACCAGTCTTCTACAACTCCTCCCTGACCAACACCCTGGCCCTCCTTATAGCCCTCTCACTGGTAAACACTAATCTCCCTAATCCAGTGCAGAACAGCTGATCATCTCCTGCATCGATAGTTGCTCCGGACTTCCCATCACCTGGGTGCAGTGTGTTCCGAGCTGCAGGTTCCATTAGTAAGAAAAAGCTAGCCACCAGTTAAACAAAACCATATTTGTTCAACCTTGGAGACGCACGGGCACGACCATTTCAGTACGTAGGAATGCACGTGCATGCTCACTCCGACTGGGCTGAATAGATAAGAGATGAAGGGAGGAGGTGATGCCTTGCACAAAGAGGTCCGTCATGGACTTGACGCGACATCCGTCAGCAGGCGCATCCTCGGATGAAGCGGCGGCTATCCTTGCACCGCGCCCCGGCTATCCTCCTTACAATAGAGAAAGCATGAGGTGGAAACTACGGCTCCAGTATTCTGCAGTTCAATACTAAAACATGATGATAAGGCCGTTAGCTGTCTGAAGGTTTTAACTCCACCAATAATAACAGAATTAACAACTCTAACTCTATAGGATCATAACCTATACGATTGGTCAATAGAAGGACCAAATCTCAAAAACTATCTACCCATTCATTTTCCATAGTTTTACCTGAATTAGGAACATGTTCTAAGATTGGTACTATTCCCAAGGTAAACAAAATAGCTATATATCCATATGCAATCATCATAAATATTAAAATTATATCAATGGTATAGAAAAGAAAACTCACAACTCAATTGTACTTACACATGATCTCTTGGAGTGCCTCTCCTTAATATCTATATCTACCAAGACAGTGTAACAAACATAACAACATCAAATCGAGCAAGATAGTTATGATCAGATCTCTAGAGAGCAGGAGAATAAATTGTTCTGTAAAAATGGCAATACACGTGATCAGTTATTTCCACCAGAAGTGGATGCCTTCAGTTTGGTTTTGTGAGGTAAGGAAACGGCATCACGTGCCCATGCGTTTACATAATTGAACAAAATTAAGGAGCAGAACTAAAATGTCCATTTCCATAATTGAACAAACTTTAAGCAGCAGTTTTGTGACCACAAGTTTATTACTATGGACATTTGCATATGTCTAGTTGTACAACTGATTACCACTTAGATATATCACATGAGAAAACACCAAGTGTCTGATGCTACTGCACTGTTACTAATCTGATACCTAAATATCCTCTAGATCATATACTACATTTAGCACAACAAAATGGCAACGGACAAGGAAACCAAATATAATTACTAAAGTCAAACCATAATTAGCTATCACCTCTCCCATTCACCCTCCAACTCTCCATTAGCACCTGCCCTGGACCTGAACTAACACCAAATCAGGAGAAGGAATATTCAAGTTAGGTGTGAGTCTAGTTGGTTACCATGTCCACAGTCACCAAGGTCTCATGACGCGGTCCTCCCACAGCTCCGGGCAGCACCTCCCATATGTTTTGGATGCTCTCAGGAACATGATTTGCACCCTTCACCCAGTGCAATGCACCAGCCTGTATACACCGCCTAGCCTGTTGCATGATTATAAGATATCATTATGATGAAAATTTTAGAACAGTATAACTTCAGAAATGGTGTAAGAGAATAATGCCAATCCGATATTGTAACAGAAGGTGTCACTTTTAAGTTTGTCCTGGACATATTTTGAGATGCCCATCTAACATTCAGAATACCAGGTCATACCATGCAATCCTAGATGTATACCATCAAAATAGGCAGGTCCATACACAAACGTCCGGCGAACACACATAAATTAATGAACAAGCTAAAACTCACAGATCGCGAGTGGTCTAACCAGAGTGGTCACGTGCGAAGTTGCGGAGCTCGGGGGCCATGGCAAGGACCTCGACCAGTCCGCTGGCAAGCCCATCAAGCTTGGGGATGTCGGGCTTCCTCCGATGGGGCCTGGCGAGATCCATGGCGGCCAGGGAAGGGACAGGAGCAGCTCTCACAGCACAAGATTCACGGCAAGTCAAGGAGGGAGAGGAGGGGATCCAACAGTGCATAGTATTTTCAGTTCTTCTGACTTTGATTTCCCTTAATTAATAGTGTACAAAACCAACGTTGGTATGTACATGTGCAAAATCAGATGCCATATCATAATTAGGATCTGGAGGACCTGGACGTGGCCGATGCAGGGAATCGGTGGAGGGACACGGATGGCACGGCTGCGAGCATGCCGGCGGCCGATCCACTCCCTTCCCTTCTAGCCCCAACACCACTCCCTCCATGCCCACTCCGCAACCGCAAGCGGCCAGAACTCAGGAAACCAAGACGGTAGGAGTGAGAGAGAGAGGAGATAGGGGAAGGGGAAAGGCTGCACCTCGAGCATGCCGGCGGTCGATCCAGAACCGCGATGCACGTTAGAGGGAAGGGTGGCGGCCTTCAGTGCCTCGCCCTGACGGGAGCTTGGGGAGGCACCGCCCGCCATGGATTTGACCGCTCATTGTGCTCGGAGCTCTGCTCATCGTCTCCTTCCCGTTTTCCAGATCGAAATATGAGAGGGGGCACAGTGGGGCGGCGGTGGGGAAAGTGAGGAGATAGGGGCAGTGAAGGTAGAAACCCTAGCGGTGGCTGGGCATGGGGTAGGGGTGTGGAGCGTTATCGCGTGGGGGAATGGAGGTGGAGCTGCTCCTGTCGCCGCGCTCAAAGAAGAGGTCAGTCCGGTGGAGCAGTAGGGGCGGCGGCGGAGCGGGAGATGGGGCGGCAGCGGTGGAGCGGGAGACGAGGGAGAGAGAGGTCGCAGCGGGAGCGGTGGATCGAGAGGAGGGCGCATAAAAAGCCTACGAAAAAAATCGACAAAACTGGTGTGGGATCAAGGATGAAAATAAACCGTCTTTGATGGGACGAAAATAAACCGTTCCTAGTGGGACGAAAATTGACCGGCGGAGACTACCAACTGCTCCATTAGGAGTAGAGATAAGGCCTAGGATTAAAGTTTCCTCTATACGTGTTGTTACCAAAATTATTCCTACCAATAAAGTTCACATCCATAGATTCATTATTATTCTTAATCAAAGTAGACAAAGGCATATCATTAGGATCAGAAGAAACATTCTTAGTAGCAAATAATTTCATAAGTTCATCCAACTTTCCACTCAAAACATTAATTTCTTCCATCGTATGCACTCTTTTATTATTAGATCTTTCAGTGTGTCATTGAGAATAATTAATCATAATATTATCTAGGAGTTTAGTAGCTTCTCCTAAAGTGATTTCCATAAAAATGCCTCCTGTGGCCGAATCTAAAAGATTTCTAGAAGCAAAATTCAATCCGGCATAAAAAATTTGTATAATCATCCACAAATTCAAACCATGTGTTGGGCAATTACGTATCATTAATTTCATCCACTCCCAAGCTTGTGCAACATGTTCCAGATCAAGTTGCTTAAAATTCATAATATCGTTTCTAAGAGAGATGATCTTAGCGGGAGAAAAATACTTAGAGCTAAAAACATCTTTGCACTTATTTCAAGAATCAATACTATTTTTAGGCAAAGACGAAAACTAAGATTTAGCACGATCTCTAAGCGAAAAAGGAAATAACTTCAATTTAACAATATCATTGTCCACATCTTTCTTCTTTTTCATATCACACAAATCAATGAAGCTATTTAGATGGGTAGCGGCATCTTCACTAGGAAGGCCGGAAAACGGATCTTTGTAGCGACCAGACCTCAAATGGTCCGATCTCTGTGCTTCAGTGTCATCCTTGGATCAGTAATGCTGACACGCACAGTGCTTGAAGGATTTATAACAGAGTAGCAATCACACACTTATTACAACAAGTGTCTCAAAAAAAACTTATTACAAAATAATATGGCTTAAGGCCATCTAATAACGATTACAGCGGAAGGCTTGGAAGATAAGTGAGTCCATCAACTCCAACGGCATCACTGAGTATAGAACCACGACCTAAAGCTCTTTACTCATCGTCTGAAAAGTCTGCAACATGAACGTTGCAGCCCGAAAACGGGTCAGCACATGGAATATGCTGGCAAAGTAACACATAGAGAGTAATGAACAGAAATAGGCTATAGTACATGCATATATGGCTGGTGGAAAGCTCTATGGTTACAGTTTTGCGTGAAGCCAATTTTTCCTTACTTCAAAGGAATAAATTTTATTTTTAACTATCATGGTGGTTGTTAAACATTGAGAGCGTAGACACCCTCTCAATCCCAATTAAGCATCATCATTAAAACCCAATAAAATTAATTAAAGTCACATGATGAGATTCACATGATAATCCAAGTACTAGATAATCAAGATGTCCATAACCGGGGACACGGCTAACCATTATTAGTTTATACACTCTACAGAGGTTTGCGCACTTTTCCCCACAAGACTCGATCTCCTCCGTTGGAATTCTCCACTACATGGTGTTTGAGAAACGGATAACCGAGACATAGTCTTTTAGAAGCGCTAGCACTTTACGATCGGGTAGACCGTTACACTTACTTTCCCTTACATCTGCTAGTCTACCACTGTAAGAGTTCGCACGGCTTAATCAACTATGCTAGAGCCCATAGTAGCTTGTGGCTGCACACGGAAGTTTCTAGCATGAATAATCTCATGATCCTTTTGAGCCTGGGTGACGGTCCATAAAGAAAAACAGGCAATTGCTAGAATACCCAGGTGCCTCAATCCATCCAGATGTGTATTAAAGTTGCCACCTTAAATAAACCGTTAATTAATAATCTCACATCTGTCATGGATACACTCACCCAATCCACGTCTACTAGCATAGCATGGCAATATAAGTAACGCGTAGAAGTAACTCCCAAGGGTTTGATAATAAAAAAGGTAATAGATACTACCTCAACTACTTCCCAAACCCACAATTTAATTAGATCCTAATTATGCAATATTTGAGGATTGATCTAATACAATAAAACTGGGTAGTAAGAGGTATGATCAAAGTGTTACTTGCCTTGCTGGTGATCCGTGAAACCTAGAGATTCGAAGTAGCAAGCGGCGCACTCCGGGTACTCTAATGCAAACAAACAAACAACCATACAATAAGTACTCATCTAATGCACAGGTAAAACTCAAATAAGAAAACTAACCAGAAAGTTCAACTTAAGAACTCCGGTTTGCAAAAAGAAACAATTCAAACGAAGAGACGAAAGGCAAACAGCGAAAGAAACAAGCTTTGTTTACTAATCTGGATCTAAGTCAAATTTTACAGAAGCAAAAACTTGTCTGAGTTGGTTAAACAGAAAGAGGGTTTCGAGATGAAACTCTAAGCACTTGAATCGCCTGATTCCGATAAACGAGCGAAAAGTTATACTAAAATGAAAATCGGATCAGAAATCGCGATCAGAAATAATCACGGAAAATCCGAGAAAAAGAAAAACGACGAATAGGCTAACAAACGAATGTTCGCTGTCTGCGGCTAAACGACGAAAACCGTTCATGAAAACGCACATAAAAGCGTCTGTTCGCTAAATAACTAAACCGAAGAAAAATAAACGGAACCGGATCTAGAAAAAAACGGATCTATGGTTAATGAAATAAAACCGATCGGTTTTTAAAAAAACCGGCGGCTACCTCAAACTCCGGCGGGATCCGGCGAGTCAGCGATGGCGGGAGGTCCGGTGGGGCGGCGGCGAGCTCCAGCGAGGCGGCACGGGCGGCGGCGATGCGGGCGGCGCGGGGCGGCGGTGGCGGCGGCGAGTGGCAGCTAGGGTTAGGGTTTCGGGTGGGGCGGCGGTAACAGGCCTCAGGGCGCGGCTTATAATGGCTTGGCCCGAGAAGTCCTGGCCGAGTACGGCCCCAAGTCGGTCGACTTTTTTTTAATAATTTGACGTGCAGAAAAAGAAAGAAAAGAAATACTAAACGGACTCCAAAAATCCCGAAATAAATTTTCGCCGACTTTTAAAATCAAGACGGACAAAGTGAACATTTATTTGGCGCCTAAATGCAATTTGGAAAAACGCGCATTTTTCCTAAATTCAAATAAAACAGTGAAAAACTCCAAAATAAAACCATATTTGACTTTAATATTAAATGTCTGATATTTCTTTATTTTGAGGAAGTCATTGTCTCCTTGCTCTTTCATTTTTTAATAAAATAAATAATTCAGAGAAAAATAATTAAAATCAAACGATCCTCTTTTCATAATTCGAGAAAACCTCAAATATGAACATAACGAAATCCCCAACTCTCTCCGTAGGTCCTTGAGTTGCGTGGAATTTCTAGGATCAACCAAAATGCAATAAAACATGATATGCAAGGATGCTCTAATGTATAACATTCCAAATTGAAAATTTGGGATGTTACAGATCTACCCCCCTTAAGATGAATCTCGCCCTCGAGATTCGGGTTGGCTAGAAAATAGGTGAGGGTGGTCCTTCAGCAGATCTTCCTCTCGCTCCCAGGTGGCTTCATCCTCGATGTGGTGACTCCACTGAACTTTACAAAACCTGATAACCTTGTTGCGGGTAACTCGGCTGGCAAACTTGAGTATCTTGACTGGTTTCTCCTCGTAGGTCAAATCACTATCCAACTGAATTGCTTCCAGCGGCACTGTATCACTCAGCGGTATATCCGCCATCTCTGCGTGGCACTTCTTCAACTGGGAAACGTGGAACACGTCGTGAACTCCCGGCAATCCTTCGGGCAACTCCAACTTGTAAGCAACTTCTCCCATATGCTCCAAAACTTTGTATGATCCCACAAAACGTGGCGCTAATTTTCCCTTAACTCCAAATCGCTTAACTCCTCGAAGCAGGGATTCACGAAGATAAACTCTGTCTCCGGCTTCGTAAACTATCTCCTTGCGTTTAGAATCTGCATAGCTCTTCTGCCTGGACTAGGCTACCTTGAGCCTATCGCGAATCAACTTCACCTTCTGTTCAGACTCCTTAATCAAATCTAGTCCAAACAACTGGCGGTCTCCAACTTCGTCCCACGACAATGGTGTTCTACACCTTCTTCCATACAAGGCTTCAAAAGGGGCCATCTTCAAACTGGATTGATAACTATTGTTGTAAGAGAGCTCCGCATATGGCAAGTTGTCATCCCAACTAGATCCATAATCTAGCGCACAAGCTCTCAGCATATCCTCCAAAATCTGATTGACTCTCTTGGTCTGTCCATCGGTCTGCGGATGAAAAGCTGTACTGAACTCTAGCCTGGTACCCAAAGTTTCGTGCAACTGATTCCAGAACTTTCAGGTAAACTGAGTTCCTCTATCTGATACAATTTTCTTTGGAACTCCATGCAGACATACGATCCTGGTCATGTATATCTTTGCCAACTTAGCACTGGTGTAAGTGGTCTTTACTGGGATGAAATGAGCTACCTTCGTCAAGCGATCGACTACAACCCATATCGAGTCATAGCCTGAGCGGGTCCTGGGTAATCCCGTGATAAAATCCATGCCTAGCTTATCCCACTTCCATTCGGGTATCGGCAATGGCTGTAGCAATCCTGCTGGCTTCTGATGCTCTGCCTTTACTCTATGACATACATCACAAATGGCTACATACTCCGCAATATCCTTCTTCATTCCGGTCCACCAGAAAGTATCCTTCAAATCCAAATACATCTTGGTATTTCCTGGGTGAATCGAGTACGGCGAATCATGGGCCTCTTATAGAAATAGCTTCCTGATCTCCAGGTCATTAGGCACATAAACGCAGTCCTCAAACCATAAGGTATCGTGTTCATCCTCACGAAAACCTTTAACTTTTCCCTTGCTCATCTTCTACTTTATGGTCACAATCTCCTTGTCTGTGTTCTGAGCTTCTCTGATCTTATCCATCAGAGTAGACTGAATCTCCAATGTTGCTGCATAGCCTCTTGGAACTATCTCCAAACATAGCTCGCGAAGATCCTCGACTAACTCCTTTGGTAAATCTCCGGTCATTAGTGTGTTGACATGGCTCTTGCGGCTCAATGCGTCAGCTACTACGTTAGCCTTTCCGGGGTGATAATGCAATCTCATGTCATAATCCTTGATGAGCTCCAACCATCTCATTTGCCTGAGATTCAACTCCTTCTGCGTGAAGATGTACTTCAAACTCTTGTGATCCGTGTACACCTCACAATGGTTTCCAATGAGAAAATGTCTCCAAGTCTTCAATGCATGCACTACAGCTGCTAACTCCAAATCATGTGTAGCATAATTCAACTCATGGGGCTTAAGCTGTCGTGAAGCATATGAAACAAATCTTCCCTCCTGCATAAGCACTGCTCCAAGTCCTTGACGTGAAGCGTCGCAATACACCTCATAATCCTTGCGCTGATCTGGCAGAATCAACATTGGCGAGGTAACCAAATGTTTCTTCAACTCCTGGAAACTGGCCTCACATTCTTCAGTCCAATTGAACTTGGTATCCTTCTTCAACAACTCCGTCATAGATTTTGCAATCTTCGAGAAATTTTCAATGAATCTCCGGTAGTATCCTGCGAGTCCAAGAAAACTCCGGATCTCTCCAACTGTTGTTGGGGCTTCCCAATTTGTCACAGTGACAACCTTGGTGGGATCTACAGCTATTCCTTCTCCGGATATAACATGTCCGAGGAATCCAACTTCCTTCAACCAAAACTCATATTTGCTAAACTTGGCGTATAACTGATGTTCTCTAAGCTTACCAAGTACCAAATGCAAATGTTCTTTATGTTCTTCTTCATTCTTCGAGTAAATCAGTGTATCATCAATGAACACTACGACGAACTTATCCAAAAACTCCATAAACACTTTGTTCATCATGTTCATAAAATAAGCAGGTGCGTTAGTCAGACCAAATGACATAATGGTATACTCATACAACCCGTACCTCGTAGTAAAAGTTGTCTTAGGTATGTCCTGCTCTCGAATCTTCAACTGGTGGTATCCTGATCGCAAATCGATCTTGGAAAATACCTTTGCTCCTTGCAATTGGTCAAACAAATCATTGATCATCGGCAGTGGGTACTTATTCTTGATCATCACTTCATTAAATCCTTGATAATCAACAACCATCCTTAACGATCCATCCTTCTTTTCCACTAGAAGTACTGGTGATCCCCAAGGTGACGAACTTGGGTGAATATATCCCTTATCCAGTAACTCCTTAATCTGCTTCTTAATCTCCTCCAAATCCTTTGCAAGCATTCTATACGATCTCTTAGATATTGGTCCTGTGCCTGGCAAAAGCTCAATCAAAAACTCAATGTCTCTATCCGGTGGCATGCCTGGCAACTCTTCTGGAAATACATCCAGAAAATCCTTTACCACAGGTACTTCCTCCTGTACAACTCCTGTTAGGGAATTTACTTGAGTCCTATTCGGCACATGTCGTGATACATACTTGATCCTTCTTCCTTCTGGGGTGGTAAGCAAAATCGACTTACTGGCGCAATCGATGTTTCCTTCATACATCGATGGCCAATCCATACCCAGAATTACATCCAAACCTTGTGATTCCAAAATGATTAAATCCGAGGGAAACACATGCCTACCTATACTCAATGGCACTTGAAAACATCCTTTACTGGCCATATACTCCGCTCCTGGTGAGCTTACTAACATAGGTGTTCTAAGAACCTTGGTGGGTAGTTTATACTTATCCACGAATCCCCTTGATATGTATGAATGCGATGCACCAGTATCGAAAAGAACGATTGCAGTAAAAGACTTAACCAAAAACTTATCGATTACTGCATCTGGCTGGGCTTCAACCTCCTCCATGTTAACATGGTTCACCTGTCCCCTGTTGAAAGGGTTTGGCTTCTTCCCAGAGCTTCCATTGCCATTTCCATTCTGGGTTTCAGGACATTCATTGGCATAATGTCCGGTCTTTTGAGACTTATAACAAGTGACTTGGCTCAGGTCTCTCTTGGCTGGGGTTGATGGGTTGGTATGGTTCTGACCGTTGCTTCCCCCATTCCCATTACCATTCTTGGGGCCATTATGATTATGCGAACTTCCTCCTCCATGGGTATGCTGAAAATGTCCTCCCGATTTCGGGGTAAAACATGGCTTCTGCTGAGCTCCTGAATTGTACTTCCCTTGTCCATACTTCCTCTAGCGGTTCTCAATCTGCTACTGCTTCCCTTCAATCATAAGAGCATGATCTACCAGTTCCTGGTAGTTGTTGAAGGTTGCTACCATCAACTGCATGCTCAACTCATCATTCAGTCCTTCCAGAAACTTCTCCTGCTTAGCTGCATCCGTAGCAACGTCATCCGGGGCATAACGTGCTAACTTACTAAAGTCATCCACGTATTGGCCAACTGTGCGTCCTCCTTGGCGCAAGTTGCGAAACTCACGCTTCTTCATGGCCATAGCTCCTGCTGAAACATGGGCAGTACGGAAAAGCCTGCTGAAATTGGTCCCATGTCACCATGGTTATAGGGTAGGTGATAGTGTAATTCCCCACCATGATGTTGCTGGTCCATCCAACTGATGTTGTAAGTGCATCTAGTGCCCCTTAGTGATTTTGGTGTATTGAAGACTTATAGGCTAAGGGACTAATGCGTGTGTGAGTGTACACAGGTCTATAAGTCTATGAGGAGTTTGATATTTACAGGAAAAGTCGACCCCTAAAAATGAATATCTTCGACTGAAGATTTTGGTATTTCTGAAGACTTTCACAAAGACTTTGAAAGTGAAGAAATTGGTGTGTCTGTGAAGACTTTATATTCATGCGAGAAATATGAAGCTTGAAGACTTTCGTTTTCATAGTTTTGTTTTTCTCTTTCTTGAGTCATAGGAAACACCGTACTGTTAAAGGGGGTTGAGGAAATACTAAGGAAAAATTTCCATGTGATGCTCAACTCAAAATCCTACACCTACCAATCCCTTCGAGTGAAGCCATTGAAAATCTCATACAGTTCAGTCAATTTCTTCAGTGACAGGGACGAAGTTCTTCTAGTCTCTGAGGAATTTGTCCTGACTGGGGAGTTAGGAATTCGCCAGTGCGGATTGCCTACACAGTGAGGAACATGATAGCCCTGAGGATTTTGGTACTCAAAATTCCGACCGTTGCTGTGCTATGCGCCAGCTGTTCCAAAATATCTATCCACCTAACGGTCATATCATTGAAGGGCATTTATGTCTTATCATGTCGGGCTGCTCCCTAGGCTATAAATAGCCGCCCCCTACAACCACTAGCTGGTTGGCTGCTCCGAGAGAAACTGACACTTGTCATTTGAGAGCAACCCATCCTCCGAGGACTTTGAGCGAAAATCATCAAGTGAGGAAAAACCAAAACCCAAACACCTACAAACCCCAAGTGATTGAGCATCACTGAAGAGATTGATCCTGAGTGGATCCGACGCTTGTTACCTTTGAAGATTGTGCTTCTTCCAGACAGTTAGGCGTCATGGTTTAGAGCATCCAAGAGGAATTGTGGATCGCCGGGTGACCAAGTTTGTGAAGGTTTGGAAGTCGCCTGAAGACTTACCACGAGTGATTGGACGAGGTCTGTGTGACCTTAGTTCAAGGAGAATACGGTGAGGACTGGGTGTCATGGACTAAGTGTCCTTGACTGGGTGTCCGGGACTGTGTGTCCTCGAGTTTAAATACTCAGCCGCTCCAACCAGACGTACAACTGAGACAGCAGTTGGAACTGGTCTACCAAATCATTGTCTTCACCGAGCTTACTGGTTCTATTTCCTCAACTCTTTCATTTCCTCATAACTGTGTTGTATGTTTGTTCATATCTGTGTTTGAAGACTTTGACTGAAGACTTTCTCAATTTCCTCAGTTCAATTTATTCAGTCTGTTTGTCTTCATCCTGTGTTATCCTCTGATTACGCTTCCTGTACTATGTGCC
The DNA here is from genome assembly GCF_002162155.2 of Triticum dicoccoides. Lineage (NCBI taxonomy): Eukaryota > Viridiplantae > Streptophyta > Magnoliopsida > Poales > Poaceae > Triticum > Triticum dicoccoides. Next base: position 637,981,920 of record NC_041392.1, on the reverse strand, counting down.
TGTCTTCATTTCATCATGATGACTATGCTTGTATTCGGTTGTGTTTACTCTTGAGTACTTATTCCGCTGCTAGTAGTTCTTCGCTAAGGAATTTCCTCACCGGCAAATTCCTCAGTGAATAATTTCATAAAAATCGCCTATTCACCCCCCCCTCTAGTCGATATAACGCACTTTCAATTGGTATCAGAGCAAGGTACTCCCTTGTTCTTTGTGATTTTGGTTTAACCGCCTTAAGTTTTAGTTATGTCAACTGCAAGTATGATCAAGGTCTCTGTTGGGTGTCCTACCTTCGATGGGACGGACTACCCCTACTGGAAGAATAAGATGCGAATGCATCTTGAAGCAATTGATAACGACCTCTGGTATGTTGTGGAAAATGTTGTTCCCTCAGTCACACCTTCTCTGAATGTTGGCGATGTGAAGAGATTCGAGCAACTCGACTCTCAAGCGAAGAATATCATATGTGGCCATCTGAGAAAAGGACAGTATGGCAGAGTGAGTGCTTTGGAGACAGCGAAGCTTATCTAGGACAGGTTGTCCAAAGTGAATGAAGGAGTCTCAAGTCAGCGTGACTCTCGAGTTGATGTTCTTCGCAATCTCTTCAACCACTTCAAAATACTCGACAATGAAAATGTTCAACAAACCTTCGATCGCCTCAATGACATCTCAAATGAGCTTCAAGCACTTGGTGCCACTGACATCACTGACCATGAGGTGGTGAAGAAATTGCTGAGATCGCTTGATTCCTCATTTGACACTCTGGCATTGATGATACAAGAACGTGTTGATTACAAGTCACTTGATCCCGCTGATATTCTTGAGAGGCTAAATACTCATGAGTTCCAACTTGCTGAAAAGAGAGATCTCTATGGTTCAAGCTATGGCAGAACACGTGCACTGAAGGCCAAGGCAGTATCTGAGTCCGAAGATGAAGACTCTGGTAGCAGCCTTGGCGACCCTGAAGAACTGAGCCTTGATCTGGCTCTGCTAGTGAAGAAGTTCCAAAAGTTCTCAAGACGTGGTCGCCTTGGAAGATCCTCAAGGAGCAATGATTCCTCATCCAGTGACTACAAGAAGAGGCTCTGTCACAAATGGAAGAAACCTGGACATTTCTTTCAAGATTGTCCTCAGTGGGAAAAGGAATCAAAGAAGAAGAAATACAAGGATTATAGTTCTGATGATGCGAAGAAAAAGAAGAAGTCCACAAAATCCTCATCATCAAAATCCTCCAAGCCTTCATATCACAAGAAGGGCATCTCCAAGAAGGCCAGGGCATTCATTGGCAAAGAAATGGACTCTGAGGCTGAATCTGAAGAAAATGAGGAAGAGGAGTCATCTGAGGAGTCCGAATCCGGAGTGGCGAGCCTTGCTCTCGCTACTGCATTCGTCAGCAAGTCTATCTTCAACATTGAGGAAAATGACCTCACCAACAAGGCTGATGAAGGGGATGATGACTACGCTCCCACCTATTGCTTCATGGCAAAGGGTGCCAAGGTACTCAAATATACCTCCTCTGAATCAAGTGAGAATGAATCTGATGAAAACCTTAAGCCCAGCTATTCTAAACTTGCTAAGATTGCTATAAAACAACAAAGGGCTTTAGAAAAGGTTCAAAACATGCTAAATAAAAGTGATGATATGTTGGGTGAAGAAATGGATCGCACTGAAACTTTGACTGAAAATCTTCAGAGACTTCAGTCCAAGCTTGACAAACTTCAAAGTCATCATAACACTCTCTTATCAGATCATGAGAAGCTTTCTTGTGAATTTCTTCAAAGAAAGCAAGACCTTGAGAAGCTAAGCGTGAGTTATGAAGATCTTCAGAAGGAGGGCGATTCATTACTTGCTCAACAAATCAGCACATCTCAGGAAGAATTTGTTCCTCCATGCTTGAAGTGCATTGAACATGAATCTGCTAATTCTTCACCTGAATGTTCAAATGCTGCTAATGTTTCAAATTCTTCACATGCCTCTGCTATCACTAATTCCTCATCTGAGGACATTGCTAGTATCACTGACGATGCAGGGCTGAAGAAATTGTACACGACAGGCATGTACAAAAGCCTCAAAGGGCATCAGGCTCTTTGTGATGTGCTTAAAAAGCAGATCCTCAATAGGAACCCTAGGAAAGAGGGTATTGCCTTTGAGAGGAAACTCAATGCTGATGGTACATATTGGAAGCCTGAGCTGTACCCCAAAACTACATGGGTTGCTGCAAAGGGACCTCCAGTTGATCCATCTAACTTATCTGGTTTTGCATATGAATCTCCTCATTCTGATGATGAGTCAATTGACTCCAACTATAAAATGTTCAAAAATCAGAATGGTGAAGTATTTGCTAGATATGTTGGCACTAACTGCAGGAACGGCTCCTCTGTGAAGAAAATCTGGGTTCCCAAAAGATGCCTTGAAAATCTTCAGGTGAATGTCATCATGACGCCATCTGTGAAGAATAGGAACCCCAGCTCAAATTCTTCATATGGATTCAAGTCCTCATACAGACCAAATTCCTCACATGGATCAAAGTCCTCATATGAACATCATTGTGCTAATCCGTCTGTTTCGCAGGGAAGATCTAAGGATTATGGATATGTGCATTATTCTTAAAATCATTATGTCCATAAGTCCTCGAAGAATTTCTCTGCATTCTCTTATGCTTACTCCAACCCCTCTTATGTGAAACGAAATGGACTAGCTTCTATGCCATCCTTCTCGTATGGAGCTCGCAGAATGATGAACTCTTTGCCACCCCTTTAGATGTGGGTGGTGAAGAAAAAGAACTAATCTCTTCTGTAGGATCAGGTCTCCAGACGCACATAATCGTCTGAAGAATTTGCTGGAGACCTGAGCATGCCTGAAAGGACGCAGGCTAATCATGAAGAAATGAACTTTCATTTCTCACGTCCTCATATTGCATTATCAGTTCTTTTACTTGATGAAATTGATCTGATGAATTGATCTCATATTCTTCACTGATGAAGTATATGAGTTTGTAAGCTGCACTAATTCATCTGCAAGATGATCAACCCAAAGCCACCGAGTGGGTCCTCGATAGTGGATGTACGAACCACATGACTGGTGACAAGAATCTATTGATGGATGCTCCATTATCACCGTCGCATCTGAAGCATATCATCTTTGCTGACAAAGGCAAAAGTCGGGTATTGGGTCTAGGTAAGGTTGCGATTACAAAGGATCGACACATGGACAAAGTCATGCTTGTTGAGTCCTTAGGATACAACCTTATGTCTGTCTCAATGCTTTGTGATCTTGATATGGTTGTTGTCTTTGGCAAGTACCGTTGTGTTGTGGTTATGGAAGCTGACAATTCCAAAGTCTTCGAAGGCTTTAGGAGAGGAGACCTATATATTGTTGATTTCTCTACAGGACCACAACCAGCCGTGTGCTTACTTGCAAAAGCTTCAGAAGGCTGGCTCTGGCATCGACGACTTGGTCATGCAAGCATGAGGAATTTGCACACGCTTGCGAAGAAGAAGCATGTCATTGCCATCGAGAATGTCAAATTCCGCAAAGGATCACCTATGCGGAGCCTATGAAGCTGAGAAGATGACCAAGGCCAAGCATCCAGCGAAGACTATCATGACCACCACTCGCCCATTTGAATTGCTTCACATGGATCTCTTTGGTCCTAATCATTATTCTGCTATCTCAAATGAAGCATCTCAATATGGCTTCGTTATTGTTGATGATTATTCTCGTTACACATGGGTACACCTTGTTACTTACAAACATGAAGTGCAGGAAGTCTTCAAACGATTTTCCTCGAGGGCTTCAACCAACTTTGGTGTGAAGATCAAGCACATCAGAAGTGACAATGCCACTGAGTTCAAGAATTCTGGTCTCGATGACTATCTTGATGAACTTGGTATTACTCATGAGTTTTCTGCTCCTTACACTCCTCGGCAGAATGGCGTCGTGGAGCGCAAGAGCAGGACTCTTGCTGAGATGGCTCGCACTATGCTTGATGAATACAAAACGCCTCGTCGTTTCTGGACTGAGGCAATTGATATTGCGTGCCATATCATCAACAGAGTATATCTTCACAAATTCTTCAAAAAGACTGCCTATGAACTCCTCACTGATAAGATACCCAATGTAAGTTATTTCAAAGTCTTAGGTACTAAATGTTGGATTAGAGATCCTCATCACAACTCAAAATTTGTACCGAAAGCACATGAAGGTTTTATGCTTGGTTACGGAAAGGATTCGCTCACCTACAGAGTCTTCAACAACGTTCTTCACAAAGTTGTTGAAACTATAGATGTGCGGTTCGATGAAACTAATGGATCGCAAAGAGAGCACCTACCTACTATGATAGATGAACCAGCACCTGAGGAAACTATCAAGTTCAAGGCTACTGAGGATGTCATTCCTACTGAAGAATCTGCTGAAGAATTCATTCCAGAACATGAAGAACATCGAGCTAATGCACCTGAAGAAAATGGTGCTGAAGAAAATGCTAATCAAACTCTTCAACGACAACCAGCTCATCCTCGCATTGCAAAAGAAGTGCAAGTTGAAAAGATCATCAATGACATCAAAGCGTCAGGTCCTCTCACACGCTCAAAAGCTTCACATTTGTCTAACTTTTGTGGGCAGTATCCTTTTGTCTCTATTACAGAGCCCACTAAGGTAGATGAAGCATTTCTGGAGCCTGAGTGGATTCAGGCCATGCAAGAAGAATTACATCTGTTCGAGCTCAACAATGTCTGGGAACTGGTCAAACGTCCAGATCCTCGCAAGCACAATATCATCGGCACAAAGTGGATCTACCGCAACAAGCAAGTTGAAAATGGCCTTGTTGTGAGGAATAAGGCACGGCTTGTAGCTCAAGGCTACACACAGGTTGAAGGAATTGATTTCGATGAAACTTTTGCACCTGTTGCTAGACTTGAGGCTATTCACATATTACTTGCTTATGCTAACCATCATGATATCACTCTATATCAAATGGATATGAAAAGTGCATTCCTCAATGGTAAGCTTGAGGAAGAAGTATATGTTACTCAACCCCCAGGTTTTGAAGATCCAAAGAATCCTGACAAAGTCTTCAGACTCAACAAGGCCCTCTATGGCCTCAAGCAGGCCCCACGGGCTTGGTATGATACTTTGAAGAAACTCTTCATGAAGAAAGGCTTCGAACCCGGTTCACTCGACCCTACTCTTTTCACTAAATCTTATGATGGTGAATTGTTTGTGTGCCAAGTATATGTTGATGATATTATGTTTGGTTGTACTGACCAACATTATAGTGATGAATTTGCCTATATGATGAGTGAAGAATATCAAATGTCTAGTATGGGAGAGTTGAAATTTTTCTTAGGTCTTCAAATTCGTCAACAACACAATGGCATATTCATATCTCAGGAGAAATACCTCAAGGATGTACTAAGGAAGTTTGGCATGCAAGATTGCAAAGGCGTCAAAATTCCTATGCCCACAAATGGCCATCTGTGCACTGATGAAAATGGTATTGACTTCAATCATAAGGTATACCACTCCATGATAGGTTCCTTATTATACTTATGTGCATCTAGGCCAGATATAATGCTTAGTGTTTGCATTTGTGCCCGATTTCAAGCTACACCGAAGGAATCACACCACAAGGCTGTGAAGCATATTCTTCGATATCTAGCTCACACACCAACACTTGGATTATGGTACCCCAAGGGCTCGGCGTTTGATCTTGTTGGATATTCTGACTCTGACTATGCTGGTGATCGTGTGGATCGCAAGTCAACATCTGGTACATGTCATTTCCTCGGACGATCCTTGGTCTGTTGGTCCTCGAAGAAACAGAACTGCGTATCACTATCTACTGCTGAAGCTGAGTACATTGCCGCTGGTTCTTGCTGTGCCCAATTGCTATGGATGAAGCAAACTCTCAAGGACTACGGTGTCAACATGAAGAATGTGCCTCTCTTCTGTGACAATGAGAGTGCCATCAAGATTGCTCACAACCCAGTTCAGCACTCGAAGACAAAGCACATTCAGATTCGTCATCATTTTCTTCGTGATCATGTGTTGAAGGGCGACATTTCTATTGAGCATGCGAAGGCTTAAGAACAGCTAGCCGATATCTTCACAAAGCCCTTGGATGAGAAGAGATTTAGCAAGTTGCGATGTGAGCTAAATATCCTAGAATCTTCGAATGTTCTGTGAAAAGGACACTCATCCTAACAATTATGCAAAATTGATGACTTAGATGTGCAACACATGAAGAAACGTTTTACTTCAATCAATGAAGAATAACACTCTTAGTGTGAAGAAATTAATGAAGAATTTGATTCTCAGAACCCTATGATAATTGTATGCGGTGTCTGAAATCATCATTCTTATACGGTGGGTCACGCCACCACCAAAAGTTGAAATTCCTCAAATTATTCATATTCCTCAACTTTGTATAGTCTTCACTGGTTCCGTCGTTTTTCTTCATTGGCTATATATATATATATATGAGTTTATGTCCTCTACAGCATTTACTTATTGCTATTTCTTCAAGTTGGTTTTCTGCTAAGTGAACGTGATCGTACCCTTCCCCTCTATGCTATACTCAACCCAATCTGTTCACAAATTCTTCATGTGCGTTCTATTTGAAACTCGTTACAAATCTTCACTGTGTCCTTGTCAGCTGAAGAAATTGCGAACGGAACTTTAAAACTAATCTTATCCAAATTTTTGATTTTGCCGCTCAAATCATTCCGCATCCCATGATAAATTTTTAATTCACCCATGATCTTACACAATCTCCACTACACAGTACGTGGGTGACACATGTCGTGTGAAGGAGAAGGGTCAGGGGCACGTTCATCCCAAATCTTCGGGCGAACAGTTTTTCACTGCTACTATAAATACCCCCTCATCCCTTCCTCACTTCCTTTACTCCGCTCGATCTCTCTCTCCCACTCGAGCTTCCCAAACCCTAGCGCCGCCGCTACTCCATCATCGCCGGTGAGGAAGAGCTTCACTGCCTCGACCTCGTCGTCGTCATACTCGCGCCGACCGCGGAAATCTTCACCTCCGCCGCCGCCGTAGACGTCTTCCTCCGCCAAGTTAGGGCGTGGAAGATCTTCACCGACGAACTCCACTGTTTCACCTCACTGTTCGTCGTGTTCTTCATTCAGGGTAATTAAAAGTTACTTTTACTGCCCTCTTTGATTCAAAATTTCTCTACAAAATCTTCAAAGGTGTTTTATTCTTCAAATCTTCACACACTAAACACCTCACATGTCATCTGTTCTTGATTCGTTTCTCTAAGCATCATTTTTCTTCAAGATTCCTCAATTGTGTGGATCCTCGATCTATACAACTCTGGAACCTAAGACAAAGAACGCTTAGTGAAAATCTTCAAGACTCATCTGGTCAAATTCCTCAAACTTGTTCTTTTTGAAAAACCTTCTGAGAACGCATATGACCTTTCCAAATTCCTCGCAACTATACTCTATTCACATGTACACATGTTCGCTACTGAATCACTAGGTTCTCATCAACTTAACTCATTTGCAGCATTCCTCGAAGAAAAGTTGCATACTTCTTCAGAGAATTCAATTGTTCAAATTCCTCAACTGAAGAAAATGGCTGACGGTAAGAAGCCACAGAAGGAAGGAAAGAGGCCTGAGGTAAATACAGCGTTTGAAATCCCTGATACATATATGCTGGGTACTGCACACCTACTGAGGAAACCAAGAATGAGCGCAAAGTGTGCATTCAGAAGATAGAGAGGAGATGGGCAAGAGAATGGAGGGAGTACAGATATGTCACTCCTAAGTATATGAAGAAATTTGCACTCAATCCTCCATGCCCAAGAGCTCCATTGGCACCTGGACAAATTGCTGATCCCACCAGCCTCAAGTGCGTTGAGGACTATCCTAATGAAAGGTCCAAGCACCAAGCCAAGCTGGCCAAGCAAGCCAGAGAAGCAGTGAGGAAATTTAATGAAGACTCTGCGGCTGCTGCTGCCTCTGCTAAGGCCTCTATCCAGCCGAGGAAATCCATGCCTAAGAAGCCTGCTCGTAAGCCAAGTGCTTCACCAACAGTGCCCTCACGGCCAAGTTCCTCAGCTGCGCCCTCATGACCAGACTATTCAAGGTCCTCACGACCAATCCCTCAAGCTGCTCCTTCAAAATCCTCAGCACTTCCTCCAAAGTCCTCAGGTGTTCCGACAAAGTCCTCAGCACCTGCGCATCTGGCCTCATGCCAAAGGACTACAGGCATCTCCATTGCCTCTGGTGTCTCTGCAAGCTCCTCAGTTGCACCAAATTCTTCATCTGGCCCCACTCTGCTGAAGACTAAGGCCACTGCTGGACGAGGTCCACGCCCAAGTCCTCAGAAGAAACAAGTCGCTTTCCAAGTGCCACCTGAAGAAGATGAAGCTGATGATGATGAACTTGCAGAAATCATCAGAGATAGACAAGTTAGGGCCGCTAGAGCCAAAGGCACACCTATGCCACTGCTTTTGGATCGCAAGCTGATCCTTGACTACATTGATCTCTGGCACAAGGACCCAAATACTCCTATGCCTGACTTCAAGCTGACGCCTGGTCAAAATCACATGCTGACTCATTTCATTCAAGAGGAGAAATGGAAATATGATCAGGCCCGGCAGATCAAGAAGGCCTAGTACAGAAAGGAGAAATATCTGAAGAACAACGTTGTCACTATGACAACTGATGAACTTGTAAAAATCCAATCTGAAATCAAAACCCTCAGCAATGACTTCAAAGCCTACTATGCTGATTGGCAAGGAGCCAAAGTTAGATTTGTAAAGATAACTAAACAGTTCACTTCAAATGTTGCTGCCCCAACGCAACAGGAAATTCCTCAGGCTGAAGCATCTGCTCAGCCGACTGAAGAACATGCCAGCACCGCTGATGACAATCAGGCTGCTGAAGAAAATGTGAGTTCCAGGGCTGATGACTGCATTCCATCCACTGAAGAAATTGCTAGGGCACCCACTAGTAGTGTGCCTGAAGAAACTGAAGAACTTAGGACAACTGCATCAGTTGTGCCTGAAGAAAATCAACCAGATTCCTCAGCTGCTCCTGCACCAACACCAACTCCGATCCTTCCATCTGCATCAGATGTGAAGAAGACTAAGGCTGCAGAGCGTGCTGCAGTGAAGAAAAGGGAAGCATCAGCTGCTTTAGATTCTTCAGCTCCGAAGAAAATGAAGCTTATGACAAGTTCATTTGCAAATCCGATTGATGTTGTTCCCATCTCAACCAGGCCATGAAAGGACCTTGTTCCTTTTGATGAAGAATATGTGATCCCCAGCGGATCTGATGAAGATACTCCTTCTGCTCCTTCGTCTGAACCGTTGGATGAAGAAATTGAAGTGGATGCAATCCCTTCAACACCTATCATCTCCTCGCCCATGCCTCAGTTCACAGCTGAAGAGGCTGGCGTTGAAGAAATGGAAGATGAAGATGTGGACATTGGCAGCTCCACACCCGTAATCAGTGATGAATTCTGGGAAAGTCAGCATCCAAATTCTCCAATGTTCACCCCTCTACAGCAAATTCCTGAGTCCCCCACATAAACTGTTCACATGGGCTCTGAAGAAACTCATCCCACTTCATCTGTCCATGAGGAAATTCCAGCCACTAGCGTTGAAGAAACTACTGCTGCTGAACAACCAACTACGCAGACTGCCACTGAGGAAGAACCAGAAATTCCTCAGCCTGAAGAACCTGCGATTGAGATTCCTGAGGTCGTGATGCAACTCACTGACACTCCTCTGCCGAAGCCAAAGGACCCATTCTCACGCAAGCAAAAGTTCAAGACTGATGATTTCTTCGGTGAGCACGTATTCTTCGAAGATTACAACCCATATAACTCTGCTCGCATTAGGAAGAGGCGTTTCTGGACTGCTAGTCAAGCCAATTTCTATTCCTCGGTGTTGTTCAACAAGGAGAAGATTTTCTACCATGAGCATATTCCTCACGTGGATATGGAATCTCTGCCGTGCTTCGCACCAGTCTTCAGTGTTCTTTACGATGCTGGACTGCTCAATTTTTGCTCTAACATCTGCGATTGGAATGAAGAACTGATTCTTCAATTCTATGCAACGCTGCACATCACCGGAAATGCTGAAGATGTGAATTCATGGGTGCTGGACTGGATGTCTGAAAACACTCACTACACTGCACCAGCCTCTGAATTGCTTCGTGCTCTACCACTCAGTCCTCCCCTTGAAGAAGCTTGCTGCATCTACAGTGAACCTGAGCTGACACATCATTATACATGCAAGTGCTGATGAAGCCTTTGAAACCAGGTCAGGCACCGTGAACCAAATTCCTCGTGAAGGAATTGCTGTACGTGCCCGGAACTGTCTATCGTATTCTTACGAGGACAATCAGTCATATCAAAGGCCACGACTCATCTGATGAGGAAATTATTGGCATCATGAAGAATCTGGTATTCAACATCGTTCATGGCATTCCTGTCAACTATCACGATTTCTTCATGAGGACTACGGCCAATGTTGCACTGTCTCTATTTGAGCTGAAGCCTTATGCACCTTGGATCATGAGATTCCTCAGGACAAGGTCTTCACTCAACTACAAAGTTGATTTCCAGAATCATCTCAGCTACTTGCCCCCAATTGAAGTCCTCAAGCAGACATATTCCTCAGTTGATGGAAAGGGCAAGGCACCAGCTGTAATTGATGAAGGCATTCGTCCATTCGATGGTCAGTTTCGCAAAGCTGCATCTTATTTCACCAATGATGACTCTGCCACACATGACTCTGCCAATGCTCCCAAGTCCACTCCTCAAGTCACTGCTCCGCGCATGATGACAGACCGTGAACTTCTGCTTAGTCTTCACCAGAAGGTGGATCGAAATCACAAATGAGTTAAGCGTCAGTTTGGTTCACTTCTTCACAACATGACTGCCACACACAATGCAGTGAAGAAAAACCACTAGTACCTCCATCAAGTCTTCGGTCGCACCTGGGCAATCCTGTCACATCTATATGGTGAAGAAGATCTGAAGAACATGGGTCTTAATGAAGTTTTTGACTGGTTTGCACCTCCACCGAAGAAATTCAAGAAGGTCAAGGTTCCTTCTCTGGTGGCCAGCTCATATTCTTCATCACGCGACACTGATGAACATGAAGATTTAGACGACACTGCGACAGGCCCTACATCAACCAACGACCCCAACAACGCTGGTGCTTCTTCATCAACTTGATTATCTTCAGGGGCGTTAGTCCTCAGTTTCGATCCTTCTGGTCATTTGATGACAAAGGGGGAGAAATTTGAGTTAGTCTTCAAGCGGGTCTATTTTATCGCCCATATACAATGTTTTTTTTTGCTAAGTTACAACTCTCGTTCTTCTGAAACTTTATTGGATCGAGTTGTAATCTTAAACCCGATGGTGCTTTGATACTTTTGATGCACTGTGCTCTGACACACTTGATGCACTATTCTGCATGCTTACTCCTCATTGATATTATTGCACGCATGCTTAATTTCATCAGGCGCCATATTTCATCATGCATTTCAAATTCTTCATATTATATGTTAAATGCGTGTATGAATTACAAGATATAGGGGGAGATCTCCATGATTCAACTCTTCAAGTGTGCATTGCTTCAAAAGCAAATTCCTCACTATGCACATCTTCGGGGGGAGTTCTTCTATATCTTGCAATCAAATTCCTCAATATCAGTATTTACACTTCATATGTTTATCCCCGTTGAAAACTTAACCTATATTGTCATCAATCACCAAAAAGGGGGAGATTGTAAGTGCATCTAGTGCCCCTTAGTGATTTTGGTGTATTGAAGACTTATAGGCTAAGGGACTAATGCGTGTGTGAGTGTACACAGGTCTATAAGTCTATGAGGAGTTTGATATTTACAAGAAAAGTCGACCCCTAAAAATGAATATCTTCGACTGAAGATTTTGGTATTTCTGAAGACTTTCACGAAGACTTTGAAAGTGAAGAAATTGGTGTGTCCGTGAAGACTTGATATTCATGCGAGAAATATGAAGCTTGAAGACTTCCGTTTTCATAGTTTTGTTTTTCTCTTTCTTGGGTCATAGGAAACACTGTACTGTTAAAGGGGGTCGAGGAAATACTAAGGAAAAATTTCCGTGTGATGCTCAACTCAAAATCCTACACCTACCAATCCCTTCGAGTGAAGCAATTGAAAATCTCATACAGTTCAGTCAATTTCTTCAGTGACAGAGACGAAGTTCTTCTGGTCTCTGAGGAATTTGTCCTGATTGAGGAGTTAGGAATTCGCCAGTGCGGATTGCCTACACAGTGAGGAACATGATAGCCCTGAGGATTTTGGTACTCAAAATTCCGACCGTTGTTGTGCTATGCGCCAGCTGTTCCAAAATATCTATCCACCTAACAGTCATATCATTGAAGGGCATTTATGTCTTATCATGTCGGGCTGCTCCCTAGGCTATAAATAGCCGCCCCCTACAACCACTAGCTGGTTGGCTGCTCTGAGAGAAACTGACACTTGTCATTTGAGAACAACCCATCCTCCGAGGACTTTGAGCGAAAATCATCAAGTGAGGAAAAACCAAAACCCAAACACCTACAAACCCCAAGTGATTGAGCATCACTGAAGAGATTGATCCTGAGTGGATCCGACGTTTGTTACCTTTGAAGACTGTGCTTCTTCCAGACGGTTAGGCGTCATGGTCTAGAGCATCCAAGAGGAATTGTGGATCGCCGGGTGACCAAGTTTGTGAAGGTTTGGAAGTCGCATGAAGACTTACCATGAGTGATTGGACAAGGTCTGTGTGACCTTAGTTCAAGGAGAATACGGTGAGGACTGGGTGTCTTGGACTAAGTGTCCTCGACTGGGTGTCCGGAACTGTGTGTCTTCGAGTTTAAATACTCAGCCGCTCCAACCAGACGTACAACTGAGACAGCAGTTGGAACTGGTCTACCAAATCATTGTCTTCACCGAGCTTACTAGTTCTATTTCCTCAACTCTTTCATTTTCTCATAACTGTGGTGTATGTTTGTTCATATCTGTGTTTGAAGACTTTAACTAAAGACTTTCTCAATTTCCTCAGTTTAATTTCTTCAGTCTGTTTGTCTTCATCCTGTGTTATCCTGTGATTACGCTTCCTGTACTCTGTGCATGTCTTCATTTCATCATGATGACTATGCTTGTATTCGGTTGTGTTTACTCTTGAGTACTTATTCCGCTGCTAGTAGTTCTTCGCTAAGGAATTTCCTCACCGGCAAATTCCTCAGTGAAGATTTTCATAAAAATTGCCTATTCACCCCCCCTCTAGTCGATATAACGCACTTTCAGATGTGCGAAAAAGCGCACCTTCTCAGCATCAGTACATCCTGTAGTGGTTAACTCACTTCCAATCTTGCGGAGCCAATCATCTACTATTATCGGCTCGGTGCTACTAGAGAACACCGGTGGATTCAGTCTAAGGAAACGGGTTAAGTGATCAACAGGTGGGGGTGGAGGTGGGCTGTTGTTGTTGTTGTTGTTCCCCTGATTCTGATTCTGGACTTGCAACTACAACAACGCATTCTGCTGCTGGATCAACTGAGTGAGCTGCAGTGGAAATGCAAATCCATTGTCATGTCTCGGAGGCATCTGACGGGTTTAGAAAAGATGAGATTTAAGAATAGAGAGAGGTCTAGAGAGAAAACACTACCCATATGCACATGAGGCAAATGCAAACAAAATCACTTCATTCAATCAAACAAGGGCATATAATCGATCTAACTATCGCAAAAGTGCTCGAACTACTCTATTTACATGGTGGAATACTACTACTGATGTGGTGGTCTACTAGAAATATTCTTCGGTTGCAGACTCCATGATATCTGCTCCAGCTTCGTCAACATAGTCATCATCGCTCAGGTCAGAGTCGGTGTCATTGATGATTATGTAGTCTTCCGGGCGAATCTCCTTGGGTTCTTTGTCTTCCTCTACTGGTGTGGGGTCTCCCATGAATATTCTGATCTTCTTAATCAGGTCGTCATTCTACTCCACTAGTACGACGATTTCCTCCTCATAATCTTCACGTGTAGCCTTGAGTTCTTCCTCCAGCTATGTGATTCTTGGCATCGCCTTCTTCAGATCTATCATGTCTGCGCACATCTGGTTCTCCTGATGTCGAATGTGCTGATTTAACTCCTGGATAAAAGCTGCGATTGATCTATCCTTCTTGGTGCTGATCATTTCCCAGTGCTCATCTCGGCGCCCACAAATCTGGTAGATAGTATCCTTGAGATCATTGCGGTAAACTTCTCCAATACGTCCCATGGCGATGTGGGCTGCCATGCTCTTTCCTAGACTCCAGGTTGGTGCATCAAAGGAAAAATCTATGGGCTCGGTGACTAGCACGAACGTCCTTCCTGGAACTTGAACTTGAATCATCCAGCGCTCCTCTTCGGGCAAAGTGGCGTTGTAGGTCCTGTTGAAGCTTGGTACTCCGATGTTCAGGTACTTAGTGACTTCCTTCAGGTGGCGTCCAAAGGGTGTATCTTCATCCGGTTGTGTGAACTTGTTCCTTGCATCCGCCATCCTAAAAGAGTAGAAAAGATGAGGAGTCAGAAATGAGAAGAGAATAGTGATCTAGGGCTTTATCTTAGTGGTCGTGTCCTACAGTCAGCTTGTACTCTGATACCATCTTGTAGCGACCAGACCTCAAATGGTCCGATCTCTGTGCTTTAGTGTCATCCCTGGATCAGTAATGTTGACACGCACAGTACTTGAAGGATTTATAACAGAGTAGCAATCACACACTTATTACAATGAGTGTCTCAAAAGAGAACTTATTACAAAATAATATGGCTTAAGGCCATCTAATAACGATAACAGCGGAAGGCTTGGAAGATAAGTGAGTCCATCAACTCCAACGGCATCACTGAGTATAGAACCATGACCTAAAACTCTTTACTCGTCGTCTGAAAAGTCCGCAACATGAACGTTGCAGCCCGAAAACAGGTCAGCACATGGAATATGCTGGCAAAGTAACACATAGATAGTAATGAACGGAAATAGGCTATACTACATGCATATATGGCTGGTGGAAAGCTCCATGGTTACAGTTTTGCGTAAAGCCAATTTTTCCCTACTGCAAAGGAATAAATTTTATTTTTAACTATCATGGTGGTTGTTAAACATTGAGAGCGTAGACACCCTCTCAATCCCATTTAAGCATCATCATTAAAACACAACAAAATTAATTAAAGTCACATGATGAGATTCATATGATTATCCAAGTACTAGATACTCAAGATGTCCATAACCAGGGAACGGCTAACCATGATTAGTTTATACACTCTACAGAGGTTTGCGCACTTTTCCCCACAAGACTCGATCTCCTCCGTTGGAATTCTCGCACTACATGGTGTTTGAGAAACGGATGACAGAGACATAGTCTTTCAGAAGCGCTAGCACCTTATGATCGGGTAGAACGTTACACCTACTTTCCCCTAAATTTGCTAGTCTACCACTGTAAGAGTTCGCATGACTTAATCAACTATGCTAGAGCACATAGTAGCTTGTGGCTGCACACGGAAGTTTCTAGCATGAATAATCTCATGGTCCCTTTGAGCCTAGGTGGCGGTCCATAACGAAAAACAGGCAGGTGCCTCAATCCACCCAGATGTGTATTAAAGTTGCCACCTTAAATAAACCATTAATTAACAATCTCACATCTGTCATGAATACACTCACCCAATCCACGTCTACTAGCATAGCATGGCAATATAAGCAACGCGTAGAAGTAACTCCCAAGGGTTTGATAATAAAACAGGTAATAGGTACTACCTCAGCTACTTCCCAAAACCCACAATTTAATTAGATCCTAATCATGCAATGTTTGAGGATTGATCTAATGCAATAAAACTGGGTAGTAAGAGGTATGATCAAAGTGTTACTTGCCTTGCTGATGATCCATGAAACCTAGAGATTCAAAGTAGCAAGCGGCGCACTCTGGGTACTGTAACGCAAACAAACAAACAAGCATACAATAAGTACTCAACTAATGCACAGGTAAAACTCAAATAAGAAAACTAACCAGAAAGTTCAACATAAGAAATCCGGTTTGCAAAAAGAAACAATTCAAACGAAGAGACGAAAGGCAAACGGCGAAAGAAACAAGCTTCGTTTACTAATCTGGATCTAAGTCAATTTTTACAGAAGTAAAAAACTTGTTTGAGTTGGTTAAACAGAAAGAGGGTTTAGAGGTGAAACTCTAGGTGCTTGAATCGCCCGATTCCGATAAACGAGCAAAAAGTTATACTAAAACGAAAATTGGATCAGAAATCGCGATCAGAAATAATCGCGGAAAATCCGAGAAAAAGAAAAATGACGAACAGGCTAACGAACGAACGTTCGCTGTCTGCGGCTAAATGACGAAAACCGTTTGTGAAAACGAACGTAAAAGCGGCCGTTCGCTAAATAACTAAAGCGAAGAAAAATAAACCGAATCGGATCTAGAAAAAAACTGATCTAGGGTTTACGAAATAAAACCGATCGGTTTTTAAAAAAACCGGCGGCTACCTCGAACTCCGGCGGGATCCGGCGAGTCGGCGGCGGCGGGCTTCGGCGCGGGCGGCAGCGTGGGCGGCGGCGGCGTGGCGGCTAGGGTTAGGGTTTCGGGTAGGGCGGCGTTAACGGGCCTCGGGGCGCGGCTTATAAAGGCCTGGCCCGAGAAGTCCTGGCCGAGTACGGCCCTAAGTCGGTCGCCCTTTTTTTAATAAGTTGACGTGCAAAAAAAGAAAGAAAAGAAATACTAAATGGACTCCAAAAATCCAGAAATAAATTTTCCCCGACTTCTAAAATCAAGCCGCACAAAGTGAACATTTATTTGGGGCCTAAATGCAATTTTGAAGAACGCGCATTTTTCCTAAATTCAAATAAAACAGCGAAAAACTCTAAAATAAAACCTTATTTGACTTTAATATTAAATCTCTGATATTTCTTTATTTTGGGGAAGTCATTTTGTCCTCGCTCTTTCATTTTTAATAAAAGAAATAATTCAGAGAAAATAATTAAAATCAAACGATCCTCTTTTCATAATTCGAGAAAACCTCAAATATGAAAATAATGAAATCCCCAACTCTCTCCGTAGGTCCTTGAGTTGCGTGGAATTTCTAGGATCAAACAAAATGCAATAAAACATGATATGCAAGAATGCTCTAATGTGTAACATTCCAAATTGAAAATTTGGGATGTTACAATCTTTCATGACAAGATTCAGCAAGGCAGCATTAATTCCACAAGATTCAGCATCGGTAAGAGGAGCAATCGGAGTGCTAATAAAATCATTGTTGTTGGTATTGGTAAAGTCACACAATTTAGTGTTATCTTGAGCCATCGTGACAAGCAAGAAATCCAAAACACAAGCAAACGAGGAACGGGCAAAAAAAGAGGCAAATAGAGAAAGAGAGGGAGGATAGAGAGAGAGGGCGAATAAAATGGCAAGGATGAAGTGGGGGAGAGGAAAACGAGAGTCAAATGGCAAATAATGTAATGCGGGAGATAAGGGTTTGTGATGGGTACTTGGTATGTTGACTTTTGCATAGACCTCCCCGGCAACGGCGCCAGAAATCCTTCTTGCTACCTCTTGAGCAATGTGTTGGTTTTCCCTTGAAGAGGAAAGGGTGATGCAACAAAGTAGCGTAAGTATTTCCCTCAGTTTTTGAGAACCAAGGTATCAATCCAGTAGGAGGCTACGCGTGAGTCCCTCGCACCTACACAAAACAAATAAATCCTCGCAACCAACGCGATAAGGGGTTGTTAATCCCTACACGGTCACTTACAAGAGTGAGATCTGATAGATATGATAAGATAATATTTTTGGTATTTTTATGATAAAGATGCAAAGTAAAATAAAAGGCAATGAAAATAACTAAGTGTTGGAAGATTAATATGATGGAAGATAGACCCGGGGGCCATAGGTTTCACTAATGGCTTCTCTCAAGAGGATAAGTATTTTACGGTGGGTGAACAAATTATTGTTGAGCAATTGACAGAATTGAGCATAGTTATGAGAATATCTAGGTATGATCATGTATATAGGCATCACATCCGAGACAAGTAGACTGACTCCTGCCTGCATCTACTACTATTACTCCACACATCGACCGCTATCCAGGATGCATCTAGAGTATTAAGTTCATAAGAACAGAGTAACACTTTAAGCAAGATGACATGATCTAGAGGGATAAATTCATGCAATATGATAAAAAAACATCTTGTTATCCTCGATGGCAACAATACAATACATGCCTTGCTGCCCCTACTGTCACTGGGAAAGGACACCGCAAGATTGAACCCAAAGCTAAGCACTTCTCCCATTGCAAGAAAGATCAATCTGGTACGCCAAACCAAACTGATAATTCGAAGAGACTTGCAAAGATAGCCCATCATACATAAAAGAATTCAGAAGATCCAAATATTGTTCATAGATAAACTTGATCATAAACCCACAATTCATCGGTCTCAACAAACACACCGCAAAAGAAGATTACATCGAATAGATCTCCACAAGGGAGGGGGAGAACTTTGTATTGAGATCCAAAAAGAGAGAAGAAGCCATCTAGCTAATAACTATGGACCCGAAGGTCTGAGGTAAACTACTCACACATCATCAGAGAGGCTATGGTGTTGATGTAGAAGCCCTCCGTGATCGATGCCCCCTCCGGCGGAGCTCCGGAACAGGCCCCAAGATGGGATCTCGTGGATACAGAAAGTTACGACGGTGGAATTAGAGTTTTGGCCCCGTCCCTGATTGTTTGGGCATATGTAGGTATATATAAGAGGAAGGAGTACGTCGGTGGACCAACAGGGGGCCCACGAGGGTGGAGGGTGCGCCTGGGGGGGTAGGCGCGCCCTATAAGTGCATCTAGTGCCCCTTAGTGATTTTGGTGTATTGAAGACTTATAGGTTAAGGGACTAATGCGTTTGTGAGTGTACACAGGTCTATAAGTCTATGAGGAGCTTGATATTTACAGAGAAAGTCGACCCCTAAAAATGAAGTTCTTCGACTGAAGACTTTCTGAAGACTTTGAAAGTGAAGAAATTGGTGTGACCTTGAAGACTTGGTATTCATTCGAGGAACATGAAGCGTGAAGACTTTTGTTTTCGTAGTTTCATTTTCTCTTTCTTGAGTCATAGGAAACACCATACTGTTAAAGGGGGTCAAGGAAATACTAAGAAAAATTTCCATGTGATGCTCAACTCAAAATCCTACACCTACCAATCCCTTCGAGTGAAGCCATTGGAAATCTCATACAGTTCTTTCAATTTCTTTAGTGACAGAGACGAAGTTCTTCTGGTCTCTGAGGAATTTGTTCTGACTGAGGAGTTAGGAATTCGCCAGTGCGGATTTCCTACACAATGAGGAACATGATAGCCCTGAGGAATTTGATACTCAAATTTCCGACCGTTGCTGTGCTATGCGCCAGCTGTCCCAAAATATCTACTCACCTAACGGTCATATCATTGAAGGGCATTTATGTCTTATCATGTCAGGCTGCTCCCTAGGCTATAAATAGCCGCCCCCTACAACCACTAGCTGGTTGGCTGCTCCGCGAGAAACTAACACTTGTCATTTGAGAGCAACCCATCCTCTAAAGACTTTGAGCGAAAATCATCAAGTGAGGAAAAACCAAAAACCCAAAACCCAAACACCTACAAACCCCAAGTGATTGAGCATCACTGAAGAGATTGATCCTGCGTGGATCCGACGCTTGTTACCTTTGAAGACTGTGCTTCTTCCAGATGGTTAGGCGTCATGGTCTAGAGCATCCAAGAGGAATTGTGGATCGCCGAGTGACTGAGTTTGTGAAGGTTTGGAAGTCGCCTGAAGACTTACCACGAGTGATTGGACGAGGTCTATGTGACCTTAGTTCAAGGAGAATATGGTGAGGATTGGGTGTCATGAGCTGCGTGTTCAGGACTAGGTGTCTGGTACTGTGTGTCCTCGAGTTTAAATACTCAACCGCTCCAACTAGACGTACAACTGAGACAGCAGTTGGAACTGGTCTTCCAAATCATTGTCTTCACCAAGCTTATTGGTTCTATTTCCTCAACTCTCTCATTTCCTCATAACTGTGTTGTGTGCTTGTTCATATCTGTGTTTGAAGACTTTGACTGAAGACTTTCTCAATTTCCTCAGTTCAATTTCTTCAGTCTATTTGTCTTCATCCTGTGTTATCATGTGCTTACGCTTCTGTACTCTGTGCCTGTCTTCATTTCATCATGATGACTATGCTTGTATTTTGTTATGTTTACTTTTGAGTTCTCATTCCACTGCTAGTAGTTCTTCGCTAAGGAATTTCCTCACCGGCAAATTCCTCAGTGAATAATTTCATAAAAATTGCCTATTCACCCCCCCTCTAGTCGATATAACGGACTTTCAATTGGTATCAGAGCAAGGTACTCCCATGTTCTGTGTGATTTTGGTTTAACCGCCTGGAGTTTTAGTTATGTCGACCGCAGGTATGATCAAGGTCTCTGCCGGTGTCCTACCTTCGATGGGACGGACTACCCCTACTGGAAGAATAAGATGCGAATGCATCTTGAAGCAATTGATAACGATCTCTAGTATGTGGTGGAAAATGGTGTTCCCTCAGTCACACCATCTCTGAATGCTGCTGATGTGAAGAGATTCAAGCAACTCGACTCTCAAGCGAAGAATATCATATGTGGCCATCTGAGCAAAGGACAGTATGGCAGAGTGAGTGCTTTGGAGACAGCGAAGCTTATCTAGGACAGGTTGTCCAAAGTGAATGAAGGAGTCTCAACTCAGCGTGACTCTCGAGTTGATGTTCTTCGCAATCTCTTCAACCACTTCAAAAGACTCGACAATGAAAATGTTCAACAAACCTTCGATCGCCTCACTGACATCTCAAATGAGCTTCAAGCACTTGGTGCCACTGACATCACCGACCATGAGGTGGTGAAGAAATTGCTGAGATCGCTTGATTCCTCATTTGACACTCTGGCATTGATGATACAAGAACGTGCTGATTACAAGTCACTTGATCCCGCTGATATTCTTGAAACGCTAAATACTCATGAGTTCCAACTTGTTGAAAAGAGAGATCTCTATGGTTCAAGCTATGGCAGAACATGTGCACTAAAGGCCAAGGCTGTATCTGAGTCCGAAGATGAAGACTCTGGTAGCAGCCTTGGTGATCCTGAAGAACTAAGCCATGATCTGGCTCTGCTTGTGAAGAAGTTCCAAAAGTTCTCAAGATGTGGTCGCTTTGGGAGACCCTCAAGGAGCAATGATTCCTCATCCAGTGACTACAAGAGGAGGCTCTGCCACAAATGCAAGAAGCCTGGACATTACATTCAAGATTGTCCTCAATGGGAAAAGGAATCAAAGAAGAAGAAATACAAGGATTACCATTTTAATTATGCGAAGAAAAAGAAGAAGTCCACAAAATCCTCATCATCAAAATCCTCAAGGCCTTCATATCACAAGAAGAGCAGCTCCAAGAAGGCCAGGGCATTCATTGGCAAGGAAATGGACTCTGAGGCCGAATCTGAAGAAATTGAGGAAGAGGAGTCATCTGAGGAGTCTGAATCCGGAGTGGCGAGCCTAGCTCTCGCTACTGCATTTGTCAGCAAGTCTATCTTCAACGCTTAAGAAAATAACCTCACCAACAAAGCTGATAAAGGGGATGATGACTACGCTCCCACCTATTGCTTCATGGCAAAGGGTGCCAAGGTACTCAAATATACCTCATCTGAATCAAGTAAGAATGAATCTGATGAAAATCTTAAGCCCAGCTATTCTAAACTTGCTAAGATTGCTGTAAAACAACAAAGAGCTTTAGAAAAGGTTCAAAACATGCTAGACAAAAGTGATGATATGTTGGGTGGAGAAATGGATCGCACTAAAGCCTTGACTGAAAATCTTCAGAGATTTCAGACTAGGTTTGACAATCTTCAAAGTCATCATAACACTCTCTTATCTGATCTTGAGAAGCTTTCTTATGAATTTCTTCAAAGAAAGCAAGACCTTGAGAAGCTAAGAGTGAGTTATTAAGATCTTCAGGAGTGTGATTCATCACTTGCTCAACAAATCAGCGCTTCTCAGGAAGAATTTGTTCCTCCATGCTTGAAGTGCATTGAACGCGAATCTGCTAATTCTTCACCTGAATGTTCAAATGCTGCTAATGTTTCAAATTCTTCACATACCTCTTCTATCACTAATTCCTCATCTGAGGACATTGCTAGTATCATTGATGATGCAGGGTTGAAAGAATTGTACACGACAGGCATGTACAAAAGCCTCAAAGGGCATCAGGCTCTTTGTGATGTGCTTAAAAAGCAGATCCTCAATAGGAACCCTAGGAAAGAGGGTATTGCCTTCGAGAGGAAACTCAATGCTGATGGTACATATTGGAAGCCTGAGCTGTACCCCAAAACTACATGGGTTGCTGCAAAGGGACCTCCAGTTGATCCATCTAACTTATCTGGATTTGCATATGAATCTCCTCATTCTGATGATGAGTCAATTGACTCCAACTATAAACTGTTCAAAAATCAGAATGGTGAAGTATTTGCTAGATATGTTGGCACTAACTGCAGGAACGGCTCCCCTATGAAGAAAATCTGGGTTTCCAAAAGATGCCTTGAAAATCTTCAGGTGAATGTCATCATGACGCCACGTGTGAAGAATAGGAACCCCAGATCAAATTCTTCATATGGACCAAATTCTTCATATGGATTCAAGTCCTCATACGGACCAAATTCCTCATATGGATCAAAGTCCTCCTATGAACATCATCGTGCTAACCCGTCTGTTTCGCAGGGAGGATCTAAGGATTATGGATATGTGCATTATTCTTCAAATCATTATGTCCATAAGTCCTCGAAGAATTTCTCTGCATACTCTTATGCTTACTCGAACCCCTCTTATGTGAAATGAAATGGACTGGCTTCTATGCCATCCTTCTCGTATGGAGCTCATAGAGTGATGAACTCTTTGCCACCCCTTCAGATGTGGGTGGTGAAGAAAAAGAACTAATCTCTTCTGCAGGGTCAGGTCTCCAGACGTACGTAATCGTCTGAAGAATTTGCTGGAGACCTGAGTATGCCTGATAGGACGCAGGCTAATCATGAAGAAATGAACTTTCATTTCTCACGTCCTCATATTGCTTTATCAGTTCTTTTACTTGATGAAATTGATCTGATGAATTGATGTCATATTCTTCACTGATGAAGTATATGAGTTTGTAAGCTGCACTAATTCATCTGCAAGATGATCAACCCAAAGCCACTGAGTGGGTCCTCGATAGTGGATGTACAAACCACATGACTGGTGACAAGAATCTATTGATGGATGCTCCATTATCTCTGTCACATCTGAAGCATATCATCTTTGCTGACAAAGGCAAAAGTCAGGTATTGGGTCTAGGTAAGGTTGCGATCACAAAGGATCAACACATGGACAAAGTCATGCTTGTTGAGTCCTTAGGATAAAACCTTATGTCTGTCTCAATGCTTTGTGATCTTGATATGGTTGTTGTCTTTGGCAAGTACCGTTGTGTTGTGGTTATGGAAGCTGACAATTCCAAAGTCTTCGAAGGCTTTAGGAGAGGAGACCTGTATATTGTTGATTTCTCTACAGGACCACAACCAGCCGTGTGCTTACTTGGAAAAGCTTCAGAAGGCTGGCTCTGGCATCGACGACTTGGTCATGCAGGCATGAGGAATTTGCACACGCTTGCGAAGAACAAGCATGTCATTGGCATCGAGAATGTCAAATTCCTCAAGGATCACCTATGTGGAGCCTGTGGAGCTGGGAAGATGACGAAGGCCAAGCATCCAGCAAAGACTATCATGACCACCACTCGCCCATTTGAATTGCTTCACATGGATCTCTTTGGTCCTAATCATTATTCTGCTATTTCAAATGAAGCATGTCAATATGGCTTTGTTATTGTTGATGATTATTCTCGTTACACATGGGTACACCTTGTTCCTTACAAACATGAAGTGCAGGAAGTCTTCAAATGATTTTCCTCGAGGGCTTCAACCAACTTTGGTGTGAAGATCAAGCACATCAGAAGTGACAATGGTAGTGAGTTCAAGAATTCTGGTCTCGATGACTATCTTGATGAACTTGGTATTACTCATGAGTTATCTGCTCCTTATACTCCTCAGCAGAACGGCGTCGTGGAGTGCAAGAACAGGACTCTTGCTGAGGTGGCTCGCACTATGCCAGATGAATACAAAACGCCTCGTCGGTTCTGGACTGAGGCAATTGATACTGCGTGCCACATCATCAACAGAGTATATCTTCACAAATTCTTCAAGAAAACTGCCTATGAACTCCTCACTGATAAGAAACCCAATGTAAGTTATTTCAAAGTCTTCGGTGATAAATGTTGGATTAGAGATCCTCATCACAACTTAAAATTTGCACTGAAAGCACATGAAGGTTTTATGCTTGGTTACGGAAAGGACTCGCACACCTACAGAGTCTTCAACAACGTTCTTCACAAGGTTGTTGAAACTGTAGATGTGCGGTTCGATGAAACTAATGGCTCGCAAAGAGAGCACCTACCTACTGTGATAGATGAACCAGCAACTGAGGAAACTATCAAGTTCAAGGCTACTGAGGATGTCATTCCTACTGAAGAATCTGCTGAAGAATTCATTCCAGAACATGAAGAACGTCGAGCTAATGCACCTGAAGAAAACGCTGAAGAAAACGCTGATCAAATTCTTCAACGGCAACCATCTCATCCTCGCATTGCAAAAGAAGTGCAAGTTGAAAAGATCATCAATGACATCAAAGCGCCAGGTCCTCTCACATGCTCAAAAGTTTCACATTTGTCTAACTTTTGTGGGCAGTATGCTTTTGTCTCTATTACAGAGCCCACTAAGGTAGATGAAGCATTTCTGGAGCCTGGGTGAATTCAGGCCGTGCAAGAAGAATTACATCAGTTCGAGCTCAACAATGTCTGGGAACTAGTCAAACGTCCAGATCCTCGCAAGCACAATATCATCGGCACAAAGTGGATCTACCGCAACAAGCAAGATGAAAATGGCCTTGTGGTGAGGGATAAGGCACGGCTTGTAGCTCAAGGCTACACACAGGTTGAAGGAATTGATTTCGATGAAACTTTTGCACCTGTTGCTAGACTTGAGGCTATTCGCATATTACTTGCTTATGCTAACCATCATGATATCACTTTATATCAAATGGATGTGAAAAGTGAATTCCTCAATGGTAAGCTTGAGGAAGAAGTATATGTTGCTCAACCCCCAGGTTTTGAAGATCCAAAGAATCCTGAGAAAGTCTTCAGACTCAATAAGGCCCTCTATGGCCTCAAGCAGGCCCCACGGGCTTGGTATGATACTTTGAAGGAATTCCTCATGACGAAAGGCTTCAAACACGGTTCACTCGACCCTACTCTTTTCACTAAATCTTATGATGGTGAATTGTTTGTGTGCCAAATATATGTTGATGATATTATCTTTGGCTGTACTAACCAATGTTATAGTGATGAATTTGCCTATATGATGAGTGAAGAATATCAAAAGTCTATGATGGGAGAGTTGAAATTCTTCTTAGGTCTTCAAATTCGTCAACAACGCAATGGCATATTCATATCTCAGGAGAAATAGCTCAAGGATGTACTGAGGAAATTCTTCATGCAAGATTGCAAAGGCGTCAAAATTCCTATGCCCACAAATGGTCATCTGTGCACTGATGAAAATGGTATTGACTTCGATCATAAGGTATACCGCTCCATGATTGGTTCTTTATTGTACTTATGTGCATCTAGGCTAGATATAATGCTTAGTGTTTGCATGTGTGCCCGATTTCAAGCTACACCGAAGGAATCACACCATAAGGCTGTGAAGCATATTCGTTGATATCTAGCTCACACACCAACACTTGGATTATGGTACCCCAAGGGCTCGGCTTTTGATCTCATTGGATATTCTGACTCTGACTATGCTGGTGATCGTGTGGACCGCAAGTCAACATCTGGTACATGTCATTTCCTCGGACGATCTTTGGTCTGTTGGTCCTCGAAGAAACAGAACTGCGTATCACTATCTACTGCTGAAGCTGAGTACATTGCCGCTGGTTCTTGCTGTGCCCAATTGCTATGGATGAAGCAAACTCTCAAGGAATACAGCGTCAACATGAAGAATGTGCCTCTCTTCTGTGACAATGAGAGTGCCATCAAGATTGCTCACAACCCAGTTCAGCACTCGAAGACAAAGAACATTCAGATTCGTCATCATTTTCTTCGTGATCATGTGTTGAAGGGCGACATTTCTATTGAGCATGTGAATAATGAAGAACAGCTAGCCGATATCTTTAGTAAGCCCTTGGATGAGAAGAGATTTAGCAAGTTGCAGTGTGAGCTAAATATCCTAGAATCTTCGAATGTTCTTTGAAAAGGACACTCATCCTAACACTTATGCAAAATTGATGACTTAGATGTGCAACACATGAAGAAACTTTTTTTCTTCAATCAATGAAGAATAACACTCTTAGTGTGAAAAAATTAATGAAGAATTTGATTCTCAGAACCCTACGATAATTGTACGCGGTGTCTGAAATCATCATTCTTATACGGTGGGTCACGCCACCACCAAAGGTTGAAATTCCTCAAATTATTCATATTCTTCAACTTTGCATAGTCTTCACTATTTCCATCATTTTTCTTCATTGGCTATATATATATATATATGAGTTTATGTCCTCTACAGCATTCACTTATTGCTATTTCTTCAAGATGTTTTTCTGCTAAGTGAATGTGATCGGACCCTTCCCCTCTATGCTATACTCAACCCAGTCTGTTCACAAATTCTTCATGTGCGTTCTATTTGAAACTCGTTCAAAATCTTCACTGTGTCCTTGTCAGCTGAAGAAATTGCGAGCGGAACTTTAAAACCTATCTTATCTAAATTTTCGGCTTTCCGCTCAAACCGTTTCGCATCCCACGTTATACTTATCCACTCACCCACGATCGCACACTATCTCCACCTCTCAGTATGTGAGTGACACATGTCAAGCGAATGAGAAGGGTCAGGGGCACGTTCGTCCAATTTCTTCGGGCAAGCAATTTTTTCACCGTGGCTATAAATACCCCTCAGCCCCTTCCTCACTTCTTTTACTCCGCTCGACCTCTCTCTCCAGCTCGAGATTCTCAAACCCTAGCGCTGCCGCTACTTCATCGCCGCCGGTGAGGAAGAGCTTCACTGCCTCGACCTCGTCGCCGACGTACTCGCGTCGACCACGGAAATCTTCACTCCGCTGCCACTGTAGCCATCTTCCTCCGCCAAGTTAGGGCATGGAAGATCTGCACAAACGAACTTCACATCTCCTCACTCCAGTTCGTCGTGTTCTTCGTCCAGGGTAATTAAAAGTTACTTTTACTACCCTCGTTGATTCGAATGATTATCTTCAAAATCTTCAAAGGTGTTTTTCTTCATAGCTTCACACACTAAACACCTCACAAGTCATCTGTTCTTGATTCGTTTCTCTAAGCATCATTTTTCTTCAAGATTCCTCAATTGTGTGGATCTTCGATCTATACAACTCTGGAACCTAAGAAAAAGAACGCTTAGTGAAATTCTTCAAGACTCATTTAGTCAAATTCCTCAAACTTGGTCTTTTGAAAAACCCTCTGAGAACGCATATGACCTCTCCAAATTCCTGGCAACTATACTCTGTTCACAGGTACACATGTCAGCTGCTGAATCACTAGGTTCTCATCAACTTAACTCATTTGCAGCATTCCTAGAAGAAAAGTTGCATACTTCTTCAGAGAATTCAATTGTTCAAATTCCTCAACTGAAGAAAATGGCTGACAGTAAGAAGCCACAGAAGGGAGGAAAGAGGCCTGAGGTAAATACAGCGTTTGAGATCCCTGATGAAATATATGCTGGGTACTGCACACCTACTGAGGAAACCAAGAATGAGCGCAAAGTGCGCATTCAGAAGATAGAGAGGAGATGGGCAAGAGAATGGAGGGAGTACAGATATGTCACTCCTAAGTATATGAAGAAATTCGCACTCAATCCTCCATGCCTAAGAGCACCATTGGCACCTGGCCAAATCGCTGATCCCACCAGCCTCAAGCGCGCTGAGGACTATCCTGATGAATGGGCCAAGCGCCAAGGCAAGTTAGCTAAGCAAGCCAAAGAAGCGGTGAGGAAATTCAATGAAGACTCTGCTGCTGCTGCCTCTGCTGAGGCCTTTGCTGTCAAGCCAAATAAGGCTATGTCAAAGAAGCCTGCGCGCAAGACAAGTGCTTCACCAACAATGCCCTCAAGGCCAAGTTCCTCAGCAATGCCCTCACGGCCAGAATCCTCAAAGCCCTCACGGCAAATTCCTCATGCTGCTCATGTTCCTCCAAAGTCCTCAGCTCCTACGCCTAAGCCCTCAGTTGTTCCGACTAAATCCTCAGCACCTGTGCATCTCACCTCGTGCCAAAGGACTGCAGGCATCTCCATTGCCTCAGGTGTCTCAGCTAGTTCCTCAGCTGCACCAAGTTCCTCAGCTGGCCCCTCACTGCTGAAGACAAAGGCCACTGCTGGACGAGGTCCTCGCCCAAGTCCTCAAAAGAAACAAGTCGATTTCCAAGTACCGTCTGAAGAAGATGAAGCTGATGATGATGAACTTGCAGAAATCATCAGAGACAGGCAAGTCAGGGCCGCTAGAGCCAAAGGATCAGAGGTGCCACTGCTTTTGAATCCCAAGTTGATCCTCGACTACATTGATGTTTGGCACAAGGACCCCAACACCCCCTTGCCTGATTTCAAGCTGACTCCTGGTCAAAGTCACATGTTGACTCACTTCATACAAGAAGAGAAATGGAAGTTTGAACAGGGGAGGAGAGTGAAGAAAGCGCAGTACAAGAAAGAGCGCTTTCTGAAGCAAAACATTCTGAAGCATTCATCTGAAGAACTTGTTGCTCTCCGATCTGAAATCAAGAAACTGAGTGATGAATTTGATCGCTATTATGCTAACTGGCTGGGAGCCAAAGTCAGATTTGTAAAGATCACAGAACAGTTCACCTCCAATGTTGCAGCCCCAATGCAACAGGAAATTCCTTAGGCTGAAGCATCCGCTCAGCCTACTGAAGAAAATGCCAACACCGCTGATGACAATCAGGCTGCCAAAGAAAATGTGAGTTCCAGGGCTGATGACTGCATTCCAGCCGCTGAAGAAATTGTCAGGGCACCCACTAGTGGTGCGCCTGAAGAAAATGAAGAACTCAGGGCAACTGCATCAGTTGTGCCTGAAGAAAATCAACCAGATTCCTCAACTGCTCCTGCACCAACTTCAACTCCAATCCTTCCATCTGCATCAGATGTGAAGAAGACCAAGGCTGCAGAGCATGCTGCGGTGAAGAAAAGAAAAGCATCAGCTGCTTCAGATTCTTCAGCTCCGAAGAAAATGAAGCCTATGACAAGTTCATTTGCAAATCCCATTGATGTTGTTCCCATCTCAACCAGGCCATCAAAGGACCTTGTTCCTTTTGATGAAGAATATGTGATCCCCAACGGATCTGATGAAGATACTCCTTCTGCTGCTTCGTCTGAACCGTTGGATGAAGAAATTGAAGTGGATGCGATCCCTTCAACACCTATCATCTCCTCGCCTATGCCTCAGTTCACAGCTGAAGAGGCTGGCGTTGAAGAAATGGAAGATGAAGATGTGGACGTTGGCTGCTCCACACCCGTAATCAGTGATGAATTCTGGAAAAGTCAGCATCCAAACTCTCCAATGTTCACCCCTCTACAGCAAATTCCTCAGTCCCCCACACAAACTGTACAAATGGGATCTGAAGAAACTCATCCCAGTGCATCTGTCCATGAGGAAATTCCAGCCACTAGCGCTGAAGAAACTGCTGCTGCTGAACAACCAACGACGCAGACTGCCACTTAGGAGGAACCAGAAATTCCTCAGCCTGAAGAACCTGCGATTGAGATTCCTGAGGTCGTGATGCAACTCACTGACACTCCTCTGCCGAAGCCAAAGGACCCATTCTCACGCAAGCAAAAGTTCAAGACTGATGATTTCTTCGGCGAGCACGTATTCTTTGAAGATTACAACCCATATAACTCTGCTCGCATTAGGAAGAGGCGTTTCTGGACTGCTAGTCAAGTCAATTTCTATTCCTCAGTGTTGTTCAACAAGGAGAAGATCTTCTACCATGAGCATATTCCTCACGTGGATATGGAATCTCTACCATGCTTCGCACCAGTCCTTAGTGTTCTTCACGATGCTGGACTGCTAAACTTTTGCTCTGACATCTGTGATTGGAATGAAGAACTGATTCTTCAATTCTATGCAACGCTGCACATCACTGGAGATGCTGAAGATGTGAATTCCTGGGTGTTGGACTGGATGTCTGAAAACACTCACTACACTGCACCAACCTCTAAATTGCTTCGTGCTCTACCACTCAGTCCTCCCCTTGAAGAAGCTCGCTGCATCTACAGTGAACCTGAGCTCACACATCATTACATGCAGGTGCTAATGAAACCTTTGAAGCCAGGTCAAGCACCAAGAACCAAATTCCTCATGAAAGAATTGTTGTACGTGCCCAGAACTTTCTATCGTATTCTTACGAGGACAATCAGTCCTATCAAAGGCCACGACTCATCTGATGAGGAAATTGTTGGCATCATGAAGAATCTGGTATTCAACATCATTCATGGCATTCCTGTCAATTATCACGATTTCTTCATGAGGACTATGGCAAATGTTGCACTGTCTCTATTTGAGCTGAAGCCTTATGCACCTTGGATCATGAGATTCCTCAGGACAAGGTCTTCACTCAACTACAAAGTTGATTTCCAGAATCATCTCAGCTACTTGCCCCCAATTGAAGTCCTCAAGCAGACATATTCCTTAGTTGATGGAAAGGGCAAGGCACCAGCTGTAATAGATGAAGGCATTCGTCCATTGGATGGTCAGTTTCGCAAAGCTGCATCTTATTCCACCAATGATGACTCTGGCACACATGACTCTGCCAATGCACCCAAGTCCACTCCTCAAGCCACTGCTCCGCGCGTGATGACTGACCATGAACTTCTGCTTAGTCTTCACCAGAAGGTGGATCGAAATCACAAATGGGTTAAGCGTCAGTTTGGTTCACTTCTTCACAACATGACTGCCACACACAATGTAGTGAAGAAAAACCACTAGTACCTCCATCAAGTCTTCGGTCGCACCTGGGCAATCCTGTCACATCTGTATGGTGAAGAAGATCTGAAGAACATGGGTCTCAAAGAAGATTTTGACTGGTCTGCACCTCCACCGAAGAAATTCAAGAAGGTCAAGGTTCCTTCTCTGGTGGCCAGCTCATATTCTTCATCGCGCGACACTGATGAAAATGAAGACTTGGACGACACTGCGGCAGGCCCTACTATGACAAACGACCCAAACAACGCTGGCGCTCCTTCATCAACTTGATATTCTTCAGGGGCGTTAGTCCTCATATTCGATCCTTTTGGTCATTTGATAACAAAGGGGGAGAATTTTGAGTTAGTCTTCAAGCGGGTCTTTCTATATGGGTGTTTTTTTCAAAGTTACAACTCTCGTTCTTCTGAGACTTTTATTGGATCGAGTTGTAAACTTAAACCCGATGGTGCTCTGATACTCTTGATGCGTTTTTCTGCATGCTTATTCCTCGTTAAATATTATTGCACGCATGTTGAACTACATCAGACACCATATTTCATCATGCATTTCAAAATTCTTCACTGTTATATGTCAAATGCGTGTATGAATTACAAGATATAGGGGGAGATCTCCATGATTCAACTCTTCAAGTGTGCATTGCTTCAAAAGCAAATTCCTCACTATGCACATCTTCAGGGGGAGTTCTTCTATATCTTGCAATCAAATTCCTCAATATTAGTAGTTACACTTCATATGTTTATCCCCGTTGAAAACTTAACCTATATTGTCATCAATCAGCAAAAAGGGGGAGACTCTAAGTGCATCTAGTGCCCCTTAGTGATTTTGGTGTATTGGAGACTTATAGGTTAAGGGACTAATGCGTTTGTGAGTGTACACAGGTCTATAAGTCTATGTGGAGCTTGATATTTACAGAGAAAGTCGACCCCTAAAAATGAAGTTCTTCGACTGAAGATTTTGAATTTTTGAAGACTTTCTGAAGACTTTGAAAGTGAAGAAATTGGTGTGACCTTGAAGACTTGGTATTCATTCGAGGAACATGAAGCATGAAGACTTTTGTTTTCGTAGTTTCATTTTCTCTTTCTTGAGTCATAGGAAACACCGTACTGTTAAAGGGGGTCGAGGAAATACTAAGGAAAAATTTCCATGTGATGCTCAACTCAAGATCCTACACCTACCAATCCCTTCGAGTGAAGCCATTGGAAATCTCATACAGTTCAGTCAATTTCTTCAGTGACAGAGACGAAGTTCTTCTGGTCTCTGAGGAATTTGTTCTGACTGAGGAGTTAGGAATTTGCCAGTGCGGATTTCCTACACAGTGAGGAACATGATAGCCCTGAGGAATTTGATACACAAATTTCCGACCGTTGTTGTGCTATGTGCCAGCTGTCCCAAAATATCTACTCACCTAACGGTCATATCATTGAAGGGCATTTATGTCTTATCATGTCGGGATGCTCCCTAGGCTATAAATAGCCGCCCCCTACAACTACTAGCTGGTTGGCTGCTCCGAGAGAAACTGACACTTATCATTTGAGAGCAACCCATCCTCTGAAGACTTTGAGCGAAAATCATCAAGTGAGGAAAAACCAAAAACCCCAAACACCTACAAACCCCAACTGATTGAGCACCACTGGAGAGATTGATCCTGCGTGGATCCGACGCTTGTTACCTTTGAAGACTGTGCTTCTTCCAGACGGTTAGGCGTCATGGTCTAGAGCATCCAAGAGGAATTGTGGATCGCCGAGTGACCGAGTTTGTGAAGGTTTGGAAGTCGCCTGAAGACTTACCACAAGTGATTGGACGAGGTCTGTGTGACCTTAGTTCAAGGAGAATACGGTGAGGACTGGGTGTCCTGAGCTGCGTGTTCAGGACTGGGTGTCCGGGACTGTGTGTCCTCGAGTTTAAATACTCAGCCGCTCCAACCAGACGTACAACTAAGATAGCAGTTGTAACTAGTCTACCAAATCATTATCTTCACCAAGCTTATTGGTTCTATTTCCTCAACTCTTTCATTTCCTCATAGCTGTGTTGTGTGCTTGTTCATATCTGTGTTTGAAGACTTTGACTGAAGACTTCCTCAATTTTCTCAGTTCAATTTCTTAAGTCTGTTTGTCCTCATCCTATGTTATCCTGTGCTTACGCTTTTGTACTCTGTGCCTGTCTTCATTTCATCATGATGTCTATGCTTGTATTCTGTTATGTTTACTTTTGAGTACTCATTCCGCTGCTAGTAGTTCTTCGCTAAGGAATTTCCTCACCGGCAAATTCCTCAGTGAAGAATTTCATAAATATCGCCTATTCACCCCCCTCTAGTCAATATAATGCACTTTCACGCCCCCTACCTCGTGGCTTCCCTGTTGGTTGCTTGATGTAGGGTCCAAGTCTCCTGGATCATGTTCGTTCCGAAAATCACGTTCCCGAAGGTTTCATTCTGTTTGGACTCCGTTTGATATTCTTTTTCTGTGAAACTCTGAAATAGGCAAGAAAACAACAATTCTGGGCTGGGCCTCCGGTTAATAGGTTAGTCCCCAAAATAATATAAAAATGAATAATAAAGCCCAATAATGTCCAAAACAGAAGATTATATAGCATGGAGCAATCAAAAATTATAGATACCTTGGAGACGTATCAACACCTCGTTCATTTATTGACGTCCACTCCAAGTCCTCTCGATCACGTTTGTTCCAAAAATCACGCTCCCAAAGGTTTCATTCCATTTGGACTCCGTTTGATATTCCTTTTCTGCGAAACACTGAAATAGGCAAAAAAAACAGCAATTTGCACTGGGCCTTGGGTTAATAGGTTAGTCCCAAAAATAATATAAAAGTGTAAAATAAAGCCCATTAACATCCAAAACAGATAATATAATAGCATGGAACAATTAAAAATTATAGATACGTTGGAGACATATCACCTATGTGGGTGAAACGATGATTCCATGCCAACTTTCAACCTTTTCAAAGTTCATTTGAAATGCTTTTCAATTTCAGGGTCATTTAGCTCATTCAAATCAGTAAATGCATGAAAAATAACAAATGAAGTCAGAAAGGGTTGAAAATTGATGATGTGGCTTTGAATGGTGCATTTTGAACACACAAAAAGTATGGAGTTCAAATAAGTTCAAAAAAATGAAACCCCTTTGTAACATATGAGTTTTCTTCCGAAACCCTGATACTTCGAAAGAGGTTGTCCATTTTGTACACGAAGTGCATCCAGTTTTTGTCGTAACCCTCTCTACTTTTTTGCACATGCTATGTGGGTGAAATGATGATGCCATGCCAACTTTCAACCTTTTCAGAGTTCATTTGAAACTCTAATGAATCAACTAAAATGTTTTATAAACCTCTAGTATTGTTGAAACTAAAATTATATAAAATTTATGCAACTAAAATTATCAAAGTATTTTCTATTCAAAACATTATAAGTAAAAAGAATTTTCATAAAGAACTTTTTTTGTTATAAACTTTAATAGCAAAAAGAATTATCATAAATATTTCTTTTGTTAGAAACTAAAATAACGAAGACTGTTTTTGAATATAATTTTTATTACTTAAAACCAAAAAGAATAACTGAAAAACTAGCAAGTATTTTGCTATAAGTAGAAAAAAAAGAAAACAAAAAAACTGGAAAAAAAATGCCGCCTACTAGGCCACCACGGCCTGCATACGACTAGAAACCTGCTAGTTGGGTCAGGATGCAGGCCCGCAGTAGGCCCACAAGCACAGAGAGTGGATTTAGGCCCGTAAGCATACAGTAGAGAGGAGCTCGAAGTGGTCGGCTCGGCAGGGCTTATAAACCACTCCGAGCCCCTCTCGGCTAGCGAGGTGGGACTAAACATCCCACCGCACCGCGGCAGTTCCAGTACACGCCCTTTGGTCCCGGTTGGTGGCACCAACCGGCATGAAAGGGCGCCTTAGGTCTCGGTTTGTGGCACCAACCGGGACCAATGCCACCCTTTAGTCCCGGTTGGTGCCACCAACCGGGACCAAAGGCCTCTGCTTCCCGCCCTTTGGGTTGCCAAAAAGAGACCTTTGGTCCCGGTTGATGGCCCCAATCGGGACTAAAGGGTGGCATTGGTCCCGGTTGGTGCCACGAATCGGGACCAATGCTCTTTCTATATAAGCCACACTTGTGAAATTTTTCGATTCAGTTCTTCTTCTCACTGCCCCGACGCTGTCGCCGCGCGCTCCCCTGCCTCGACGCCGTCGCCGCGCCGCCACCCCCTGCCCCGATGCCATCGCCGCACTGCCTCCCCTGCCCTGACATCATTGAACTAGTTGATTTAATAAAATTACTTTATTTTACTATAGAAGTAGTTTATTTTTAGTAAGTACTACTTTATTTTATTTATAATAAGTGCTTAGTAGTTGAACTAGTTGATTTAATAGAACTACTTTATTTTACTATGTATAGAAGTAGTTTATCTTTAGTAAGTACTACTTTATTTTATTTATAGTGAGTGCTTAGTAGTTGAACTAGTTGATTTAATAAAACTACTTTATTTTACTATCTAAGTAGTTTATTTTTTAGCAAGAAAATTAATAGAACTAGTTTTTTTTAGTTGAAGCAATTATTCCCGCATCGGCATCGACGATGCATATCCCGCATCCTCGTCGTCGACTCAGCGGAGGCGGCCTGCTTGATCAGAGTGGCCATGTCCAAGAATGGGCTCCGCCGGGCTAGCATTGGGAGGTGCTACCTTCCGGGGGGTGTAGGTTGGTGAGGAGCCAGCCCGTTGTTGACCTGAACTTTGTTTGGTGGCGGTCGCGTGGGCTAGTGACGGTGCCGAGGCTTTCGGACACCGCGGAGTTGGTACGTCACCGTGTCAGCGAGGAGGACGAGCACGTCCGTCGCTATATGGTTGCGTTGGAGGGAAGGTTCGACAATACCCGACAGGTTCTTCAGGGATCTCACTAGAGCTATAATCCTGTGATGGTTCCTTCTCTTTGGGTGTCCACCGCCCGCGCCGATGCCCGCCGGGCGCTACGGTTCTAGCTAGCTGTATTAGCGATGCTATATGTATGATACTATTTGAGGTGTATTAGTGATAATATTCGACGATGTACGGACGCAAGAGAAGATTTAGTTTTGCTTATAATTGAATGCATGCTAATTTGAATACTGCTTCTACTTTGAATGCTAAAATTGTAGAGCACTATGCAAGGCATATGCATTTGATTAGTTGATAGCTTATACGGTTTTTTAGTACATATATTTAATTGTACAAGTTTAATATTTGAATTATGAACATAGGAAATGTCGTACTCAGACGACGAAAGTCTCCCGGGTGAGTGCGACTGGTGCCACTACGACCGAGGTCCGTGCGACAGGCCTCACCTGGACGAAGGTCGGCGCTTCAGCATTAAGCTCGAGGACACCTTCGATGTTGAAACGATACGCAACGACGACAAGTGTGTTTTTTTCGTAATTAAGCATGACTTCAACTATTTCAACGTGTAATTTTCATCTTTTACAATTTGAGTAGCTTATCCCATGCCATGCAAGACGATATGTCTTGGAGAGGATGGGTTTTGAAGACTATGAAAATTTCAAAACAAAGAAAATTCACCTAAGGACCCATCTTGATGTGGATTTTGAAGTAAATCTGTATAATTCTGAGAGCGTAATCCATTTTGGTTGCAAAAATTGGGAAGAATTTTACAAGATGTATGGTTCTTATGAGGGTATGCTTGTCATCATGGATCTTGGTGATCCTAAGTTCCTAACATCAACCAAGACAATATGGACATTTGGGTCCTTGTTGATACGCTTCCAATTCTACCGCTATGTGAGTTTCTCAAACATAGTTATTAACTAATTTATATTGTTCATTTCAAAATAGTTGACATCTTATTTCCATTGAAAGCTTATTTTCATTGTTCAAACAATGTGCGGAACATGGTAGATAGAACCTACTACACCGATGGCTCTGAGTTAACTTATCAGGAGAAAAATCATCTGGTCGCATTTTGTACTGATCTTGAGAATTACAATATCTATAATAAAACTCCTCCACATTATGGTCAGTACGTGCCACTAGTGCATGTGTTGAACTACGGTAACATCCATGGAAATGCCATGGTAAGATTTTTTACTATTACGACATCCGTGCATCTTTTGCATAAATTCTTTTAAAACTTAACTACATTGCTAACTACGAAGTTATTACTATCTTTTTCAACAGAAAATCTCGGATGATTGTGTCCCTCATCTGATGTATCCAAATGGTCGCCTTAATGTTTTGAACATGCAGCCAGGTCATCCTACGAATCTCACATGTCCATATCGGATTTCTAAAAGAAGTGGAGACATGAAAATCACAGAATGAAAAAAATGTATAGACAGTCGTAAGGAGGTTCTTGGAAGCAAAAGGAAGCGAAGCGCAAGAATTGGAGATAGGATGATGTCCATTCTCCATAATGGAGAGTCAGGGCCTATATTATTTTATGCCATTTTACCTTAAAGAGGGTATTTAGGTCCTACCTTATACTGATGATCATGCGCTAAGAACAATTAAGTCGGGTTGGTTCGATGACTATGAGGATGATGATTGTATGACTTGTTATTAATAACGAGTAGAAGTTGTATGATGATGATTAGTAAGACTTGTTATTATGATGATGCATGATGCAAGCATCAAGAGTTATTATATATCAGTGGGTGAAATGAATATGGATTGGATTGAATTGAAGGCAACATGCATGTGGTGCATGTCGAAAGTAGTACTAATCCAAACTTGATCAAGTTAGGATTAGTATTACTTTCGACATGCACCACATATATGTTGCCTTCACTTCAATCTAAGTCATGTTTAGGCATAGCAGTAGCGTTGGTAAACCAAGCATGGAGATAAGAGAGGACACTTCTCTCTATTAGCTAGCTAACACCCTAAATTAACCCCCAAAACCCCCTAAACCATCCCCTTCAAAAAAAACAAAAACCTCAGCTCCTGCCAGCTGCTGACGCGTGGATGCCTTTTGGTCCCGGTTAGTGCCACCAAACGGGACCAAAGGTCCTCCTGCCTGGGCTCACCGCAGCGGTCACGTGGAGGCCCATCTGTCCCTGTTGGTGTAAGAACCGAGACTAAAGGTTTAGGGCTTTAGTAACGACCCTTTAGTCCCGGTTCCTCAACCGGGACAAATGGGCCTTATGAACCGGGACAAATGGCCGTTTTTCTACTAGTGAGTCAAGAATAAAATGACATCAATATCAACATATTCACTTTGCACCTCAAGGCAATGGGAGAGGTTAACGCAGATCATAATGAAAAGATGTATGAGCACGACAAAGACACTTGTTTTATAGTCTTGACATATACTCCCTCCGTTTCTAAATATTTGTCTTTCTAGACATTTTAAATGACTACTACATACGGATGTATGTAGACATATTTTAGAGTGTAGATTCACTCATTTTGCTCCATATGTAGTCACTTGTTGAAATGCCTAGAAAGACAAGTATTTAGGAACGGAGGGAGTATGAGGATATACCATAAGTTACATGTAAAAAGTAGCAATGGACTTATAATATAGTTTCTAGAATAATCTTCAAAGCAAAATAAACTTGGTAGGGTAAACAATGAATATGATCTTTAGTCTTTAGCCGATACATCAGTCTTTACAACCTTAAAATATATTGATCTAAAATATTCATAGCTTGAAAGAGCAAGTAGATTTCCTACAAAAAAATAGAAAATAGTTAGGCGTGGTGACTGGTGAGTGGACAGACACATTAGTGCGGTCAAAAGGAACAACAACATTTTAACATGCCTACAAAAAACAGAAAATACGGGAGGACACTGTAATATCATGCAAATAAGAAATCACCTCAGACACTGTAATATCAAACACCTATGTTGTACAAACCAAAAATACGAAATTAGCAACTATCGGTACTTCATTCACATTCAGTTATATGAGTTCCATCATTTACAACCTGCGATATTTAACTCTTGCTAGTCCTTAGAGCTAGAAGTACGCATATTAGATTGGGAAGATCACATTCAGTTAGTCCAAATTAATCAATGAACTACTCAACTAAGTTTGCTTGTGTGCACAATAATATGCACCCATAAATGATCTGGCTATGCAAACATCTATAATTTATAATTTTCTAGGATCCTCGGGTCTGAGTATACCTTCACTAAACTGCTGCTCAGGTTGGTCACCTCGGGTCACATCAACGCCTACAACACTTTCAGTAACAGACTTGCTAAAACTTCTTACTACTGGCACGCTTTCCTGTAAAGTAGGTTCTATCAAAGAGCATCAAGGGAGAGTGAGTACCTAAAAATTCTGAAGATCTGGAACGTAACCTCCTGCAGGCGGCACGCCGGACGAGAAGGGGGCAAGGCTGCTGGATCAAAATCTCGACGTCCTCTGTCATCCCCTAGTCAGACTACTCAACTTATTTTCATAGACCTGAATTAAATTTTATAAAAATGAAATTTCATGACTACATAGATGAGATGGTCTAGAAGTAGGGCACTGGAAGAAAGGGGAAGGAAAATATCAGGAAGAAGAGAGGAGGGTGTGTACCTGCGTCAACAACACAGTCAAGTATATGGAGAAAAGGTCCGCCGTGCACTTGCCTCGGCACGACGATTAATCGAAAGAACTATCCTCCGTACCTGTAGCACCCAGTCATGTAGGTAGTTAGTATTTAAAACAACTCCATTCTAGCCCTCTTTGGTTCAGCTTTTATCGACAGATTGCCGCGCAGCAGAATCTGAACCAAAGGGCGAACTCAGTAGAATCCGATTCCAGAAATCCGCTGCCAAAATCTGAACCAAAAGCGGAAGCAGCCCAGGACGTGCTTTTCAAAATCTGATTCCGCTGCGGGCCAAAATTTGAAAAAGTTGTATCAACTGGTTTGCCAAATGACCTACGTCTTTTTCACATCAAATTTTTCACAGCTGTTTTTCCACAACTGCTTTTAGAAATCCACAGTCAAACCAAACAGGGCCTAACTGCAAGAATACACATTGTCGCAAGTGAGCAGAACCATGGCTCCACATCCATACTGATCTTATTGATATTTAAATATAAACATGGATAGTTAGAACCACACAAAGTACCTGCAGTAGTTCAGGCTGCATATGGAGCACTTAAGTACTTCCTCTATTCCATTATATAAGGCCATTATGAAAAATACATTTTGCATCTATACAAGGCCATTAATAGTAACCGAGACAAAAATTAATGATGTTTTCTTAAACTAGCAACTTATTTAATACTTGCATGCATGTAGTCATAATGACACGGTGCTACTTTCTTCTTATTCTTTCCTTGCATGCACGTGGGCGTATTAATGATCTCAGTTAATGAGAAAAAAAAGTTGACTTGCAAAGTAGTCATTAAATTTTACTTTGGTACCTGTAATCTGAGTTTGTGGACTTGTATAAGGGAATGGAGGGAGTACCAATCTGGTCAGCGATTACAGTGGCACACATTGATGATGCTCAGTGTTGGTGGTTCAGTTCTAGCATATGCAGAGAAATGAAATACAGTTAGCACTACACCGTATTTTTACTAACAGAGAACAACAAACAGAGAACTCTGTAGTGATAGTCTACAGTTAGCAGCTTCCAAACAGGAAAAAAACTCCTTTCAAACTGAATCTGATATGAATATATGATTCATTTATTTCAGATATGCACCTAGGTCTTCACTAACAGAGAACTTGGAGCTTCTTGGCAAGTTTCAGAGAACTTGGAACTATGTACAAAGGGGGGTAACCGGATAACTACGCAGGTTCTTGCGAGCCTAGCCGGTGATGGCCATGGTGAGATAGACGGCGGCGTTCGGGCGAGCATGGAGGATATGGACGGCTGCGTTGGTCCGACCGCGGGGAGTTGGACAGCGGCACTGGTGCGGCTACAATGGAGGTGGAAGGCGGCGCTGCGGCGTCCATGGAGATGATGGACGGCGGCGCTAGGCCGGCCATGGGGAAGGTGGGCGGCGGCGTGGCGGCGTACCTAGCATCCTAGGTCGGCCCACTTATCCCACTTCCTAGATCTTAGATTACGTGGGCGTACATGAATACAAATGTGGGGGCCGCGAACGGCTCGTGTCCACTTGCAGCCTGACAAGGATGGAATAAGCTATGGAATACGGCAAAGCCAAGATTCATGTGTGGCGACTCCTGAAGAATGGCTTGGCTGCCGGAGCGGAGCTTCAAAGAAGAAATATGAATGCAGGGATACAATGTGCCGTTTGTAACCGGGAAGAGACGACTCTTCACCGGTTATGGAGGTGTCCGTTCACCAAGCAATGCTCGAAACTCGTGGTACTGGCTGCAATTTTATTCCTCCTGAACACATTGATTCCCAAGCCAATTTGAGTCTCTGGCTACTTGATTGGTTTGGTAGACAGAAGGAGGGGGAGAAGGCTGTCGTGATTATGACTTTATAGTATGTGGCTAGCAAGGAATGCTTGTAGGGATGGAAGGCAAATTGAAAATGCCGATGAATGGTTGGCAGCCCATACACAGAAGGACGGAAATGCTGCTACTTCATCACCATGGTTTGGAGTCCATCGGAAAGTTGATTGGCTCAAAGTGAACGTTGACGGAGCAGTGAAGAAGGATGGAGCTTGGGCTGGTGGAGGAGTGGTTATTTGTGACCATCATGGCATTTTCCATATTGGGCCTGTCACTTTTTTCCTAATGTCAGGATTCCCGAACATGCAGACCTGTTGGCTTGCAGGCGCGTGCAGAGAAGATATGTCTGGAGACTAACAATCTGAGAGTGGCACAAGCTCTTCAATTTAATGATCGTGACAGTTCGCATTTTGGCCCTCTTATTGAGGAGATTAAGGAGCTGCTTAAAGGTGTTGACGAACATCTGGTGATCTGCATGAAGAAGCTCTGTAAAATCTGGTTTAATTTACTCTAGCTTGTATTAGTGATGTTATCTGACCCTCAAAAGAACTTCACAAAAACATTTAAAATTTTGATTATTTTTGACTTTCAAAAGAAGCGTTAAACACTATACCTGAATATCTTTCTGGTTCCGCACCTTCTTGTGTTCGATGGTAGGTCTAGAAAAAACGCCTCACAAAACGTGAGCACTATTTTTGTTTCGAAAATAAATAAAATTAGTACAAATGCCCGTGCGTTGCACCGGGCAAAAAAATGAAATATAACCTGCTCCAGTGTCATTATGCAATATTTTTTAATCTAATTTTGTAAACGTCAGAAATAAAATTACACTGAATATTTTCTGTAAATCAATTTATTATTTCTTAATTTATACATGGCAGGTGGAAGGAGATAATGATTAACTCACTTGATGGCTTGTTGTCTCTGCTGCCAACGCTGATGCTGGCGGACGAGGTGACAACGGCGATGCCGGCGAAGCGACGTGCAAAGCTAAGTTGCTAAGTAGCTTATTGGACCAAAAGACTTAGTATGTTATAAGGGTGTTGTATATGTATATATTTATATAAGTACAAATGCCCGTGGGAAAAATGACTTGAATGAAACTGTAGTACAATACTTGAACAACATCATCAAAAGTGTTTTGCGTCATCGCAAGTGTACTACTATTATCATACATACACATTGCATGTGGTAATATTCAGAAAATTCATTCATAGACGAATGCTTTATAAATGAGCACTGAAACATCACCATGGGTGTACATATATTTAAAAATTCAGATAACAAATAGTTGTATCATATCAGTGATTCCCTACACACAAAAAAGGGTACCACTGAACATACTGGATCACATCTTCACCAAGTGGTAGCTCAGACTGCCTTGTACAAAGTTTGCACCCAGTAATTGGAAATCCTATATAGAAGTAAAATGTACAAGGAATTGCATACCAGCACACCAATCCAATAGCAGTGGGCTCTGCTTTGTATGCTGAAGCTTATTGTTTGTGAGTGACTGAAAGTATTACCATCAGCACTGGAGTGTATCCAGATTCAGCCATGTGTATCTATTACAATTCAAATATAAAATTAGCTTCCATGCAAAAGAAAAACTTAGATATAAAATTAGCTTCCATGCAAAAGAAAAACTTAGCTTAAAGAAATTGTACTCTAAAATGCCTGATGTTGTACTTTTTGAAGATCTCTGGAGACGATCTTTCCTTCCTTGGTCGTGTGTCTAAGTGTACAGATTAATTAGGTCATACCATTCTATAATGATCAAACAAATTAGTGTAATCTGTAGGGTGGGAGGGAAGTGCCACTCACCGAAGCATAGGAACGGCTCGGCTAATGACGACCTTGATAAACTGCAAATCACAATGTCAAATCACACTCGGGATCAGCGCATTTGCCTGCACACTAGGGCCTCTTTGATTTACAGGATTTTGAGAATGTAGGAATAGGAAAAGTATAGGATTGCAGTGGCATGTCAACTTGAATCCTATAGGATTAGCAAAGAGTGTTTGATGCCACATAAAAAACAAAGGAATTGTAAAAAGAGGTTGGAGTGGATGTTAGATTTCCTATAAAATATAGTACAAAAGATTCCATAGGATAAATTCCTATGGGATCCAATCCTATGAATCAAAGGGCCGACATAGGAAAAATTCTTAAGGATTTCAATCCTCCAAAAATCCTAATAATTCCTTTGAATCAAAGGAGCCCAATTGAAGTGTGCCCTTCGCCAGGACGCGGAGGGCTATTGTCATAACATTCAGATATCAAAATCCTTGAATGGCGACCTCCAATAGTCTTAGAGCGTGTTCGGGAGCCCTCCCGCTTCTCAACTCGACAACTCGTGTGGAGTGCAGCCGAACGATTCAATTTGTGGTTATGGGAGTGGGAAGCGGGCTACGAGCGAAGTGCAAAATCGGAGGAATGGCGGAGCTGGGAAAACCGAGCTCCTCTGAAATGTAGAAGCGAGAGTTGCATGGAATTACCCCCTCCTGCCACCGCCAAGTGACGCTAGGAGGTACCGGTTTGAGTGCATCCCGAAACAATCTCTATTCCCCTCGTTGCCATGGGAACCCTGGCCGCCGCCGCCATGGGAACCGGCCGCCGCCGCCGCTACCAGCTGGCCTTCGTCCTCTGTCGAACGCCGCCGCCATGACCCCGAGATCCTCTCCTGTAGCCGCAGCTCGTCTTTGCTCTCACCCCATGGCCACGACCCCAAGCTCATCTTCCCAACGACTCCTCCACCCCGCGCCTCCTACAGCTGCAGTTCGCCG
The DNA here is from genome assembly GCF_002162155.2 of Triticum dicoccoides. Classification (NCBI taxonomy): domain Eukaryota; kingdom Viridiplantae; phylum Streptophyta; class Magnoliopsida; order Poales; family Poaceae; genus Triticum; species Triticum dicoccoides. The sequence continues at coordinate 637,937,573 of NC_041392.1, read as the reverse complement.
CTGCTCTCACCGCATGGCTGACCCCGAGCTCCACACCCCCGCCTTCTGGTCCTGGCCTGCGTGGGTCGCCGCCGGTGGTGGTCGGGTAAAGGAGGCAGCGCCTTGGTGGTTGGTGACGAGGAGGAAGCATGGGCGGTGGTGATTTTCAGCCCAAACGGGCTCACAGGCCACCCATTATCCCATCCGACTGGGCCACAATGAGCCTAAATGGGCTTCCGGCCTGGGAGGGTCGATCGAGCGAAGAAGCTGCGCTCTCCAGGATTTTTATCGAGAAGCTGGCTGCTGGTTTGGGGCTGTGGAGTTTTGGAGTTTGAGGTTGTGGAGGGCTCCCGAATACGTCCTTACTATCCTCCTTATTTATGCATGTAAGCCAACACAAACATGAACACCACGTCTAGTGATCCCTCTACCAGCTCAAAAGGCCATTCTTTGTTTCGGACCTCTATTGGAAACCCGCCTTAGCTCGTCGATGCATCGGCTGAGACTGTTGCTCGCCAGTGCTTCTGATGGCGCCTCCATCTTTTTGGCCAATAGAAATCTTCGTCTCCGCTTCCTCCAAAAAGCTCACCGCATGTCAGCTAAGCTTCTGCAATGATGGTTATTGTGTTGCATAAAGGAAAAGTAAAATAGTTTGATAAACTTTGGGGTGCCAACAGAAGCAGATTCAACTAAATATATTAAAGATGTGATATGAAAAACAAAGTAAATATTCATATTCTATGAAAGGTAAGTGCAATACGACTAATCTAGTAAAGTAATTTGGAATGTCGGCTTCACTAACTCTTTACCATCAACTAAATTGTGAGGAACCCATTTGTTTCACCATAAATAGAAACCAAAAAACTTTCAATCTATTAGATAAAGTAAACTGATTAGGCGGACTAATCAAAGATGTACATCTATATCTGTTTAGGATTCATCAAAGAACACACTTGATGCGGTTAGAAATGCTATGCAAAATAAGTTAGCAACCCGCCGTAAAAGAGATGGATAATTTGATATATTATTCAGTAGAATATAATATAAATGGATGCAGTATTCAACTTTTACCAGGTCTAACTGATAAGGTTTACCATGAGACAAACCTGAATCCTTATAGCCGCAATTAAATTTTGCACAACTGAATTATAATACTGGTAAAACAACTATACCACCATAAGTATTCTACCTAAACGGTTTCAATGCAGAGAACCTATACACTCAAGGATTCCTGAAAGCAAGATGCAAGGAAAAGGACTAAAATACTGGGGGTAATGAAAGTTCCAATGTATAAAAACTTGCCCTTCTCATGTTCTTTGGTAAACACATATCTTACTCGAGCAATAAAATCGTTCCTACAAAATCGAAGGTCTAAATCTTTTCCATTATTAGATGAACATACAAAAACTTGCCCTCGGGCAAGAAGCCAAGAACTGGTTCAGTGAACAGATAACTTCAAATAGTCAGCCATGAAAACAACAGAGAAAGGGGAGTAAGAAAATATATAATTTTTTTCTCGGGTAATTAAATTAAAAGGAAAATGATTCCACCAAAAGACAGAAGCGTTGTCGTCCCACATACTTTAACAAAATAACCGTTGCCACAAGTAGCAACACAGCCAGCAAGCGCACAGCAGCATGCCAACACACATATCAGGCAGGAATGCACCAAAATCAAACAAAAAAGTAGGTTTGATGTTCATGTAAACGAAAAGGGCATTTCTTGAGATTTATTATCGCATAAGGGAGAGTGTGTCTGGCGAAGAACAGGGGCGGGGTCGTCATCTTCTCCGCACATATGCACATGAAGCAGAGTGAAGCGATGGAGAACCGATAGGATAGGTCATGCTGGATCTGACAGGAGCAGGCGACGAAGACCAGCAGTGCAGCCACTGGCGGCGGAAACCTCCACACGCCCCTCCTCCTCGAGCTCTTAAACTGTGACTTCCTTGGTCGGCTCCAAACCTGCATTGAGCAGACCATCTCAGCAAAATGCAATATTGTACTCCATTAACTCAAGCAAGGAGAGAAAAAGAATATGTTCCATCAATGTTATTCTAATTTGATATTAATAAGAAATAATGTCAGAAGTACATCAGTCCTTGATTTTGTTTTCTTGGCTAGGGTCTCTTGTAGGTTGTAGTAGATGTATTAAGGAACTGAAACAAATCAAGTCTGCATTTTTGTGCCGGCTGGAGACCTACTGCTTTTGTATCTTGTTGTATACAATTCAAATGATGCAGAAATTATGAACTTGAGACTGAGACACCATGTAGTAGATTGGACATTGTTTGATATCAAACACATATTGAGGACTTACAACAATCTCTTGTGACAGGGCCACTAACAGCAATGGGGGAGTAATGCAACAGAAGTTCTATGCAAGGAGATTAATATAAATTAATAGAATTATAAAAAGCAAGGCAGCTGACCTCTTTAGAGAAGGCTAATGTTTATTTCTTAACTGAGGTACTAAAACCACACAAAAACTTATAAATACTAATTCTAAAGAGTGAACAATATGAGACCAATCTCCCTAGAATTAGTACATACTACACAATGCGTCGACAGTATATGGAAAACAAAGACATGTTCATAATTTAGAAGACAACCATGCTAGCATATTCATGAGGCAGGGAAGACAGCATATGAAATCTAAACTTGCATCATTGTACTGTTTAGGCTGTCCTTTCCCTTTTATACCACGTCTTTTGTTCAACATGTTCCTCTGCATTTTCACTTGAACAACTTTTTGTTGAACCGAAAGACAATACCACCAATGCCAATTACCAAGATGACAATAAATAAAAATTGTTAGCAACCTGTGAGAATTTAGCCAACATATTCTGTAGCTGATGGTCCATCTTTGCAAGTAAAAATTCAGAATAGAGGTGTGTCTTTGTCAGCGGCTCGTCTAACCTGCAGAATTGTGCATCATTCTATCATTCCCTTGCTTATAGAAGCACTACTCACTGGACCACTCAACAATCACACAATTAAACTGCCCATGTAAGATTTGCCACTCAATTTAATTAGCAAGATGAGTGTCCTCAACTGAAAGTGCATATATTGGTTCAAAAGGGAAGTGTGATAACTGAATTAATCAAGTAGATATTGAGGTTAATGTACATGTGTATTCCTACCTGAGCCTCTTGTAGGATTTGGGGAAGCTTTTTGGTGAGCCACTCGTCAAAGTCCTCCTGCAGTGACGGCGATTGGGTGGAGAGGATCTGGAGGATCTTGGCCGGCATGGGGCAGCTGTTGTACTCCTCGATGAGGCGTCGTACGGCAAGAGGCCGGTCGGATCTGACCGGGGTGGATCCATTTCCGGTGGATTTGGCGTGGAGGTGGACGGATCCAGCAAGATTGAGGGCCGGCAGCGCCATGGCCCTCATGGAGGTCCCTGTTCAGGGAGAAAGAGGGAGAGATGTGAGAGGAGATCGAGAGGAAGGAGTAGAAGGCAGAGGGGCGAGGCGACGGAGTGGCCGGAGGTCCGACGGTGAAGGTTGCCGGCGGCGGGGCGGGGCGGAGGTGTGGATCGCCGGCGACACGACTTGCGGGCACGAGGGCAGGAGGGAGCTGCGGGCGGCAGTGCAGTTCGGGCCCGGGCGGGTTTACAGGGTTATTTTTGTAAAAAGTGAAACGTCTTTTTCAAAGTGCCACTAAAACAGGGAGTGCGGGTTGATTTCACGTAAACTCAGGGGTGTTTTTGCAAAACTGCCATGATGACGGACAACCAGAAGCAATCGCTGGTTTATTAATATAATATAGGTAAAGATAAAGATAAAATAAAAGAAGCACTAAACACAAATTCCTTTTCAGTAAAGCAACTGTGAGTTAAAAGACGAAAAAAAAGTATCAGTACGTCCGACAGGAAGGAGATCCGATTAATTTCCTCGCGAACTGAACGGATTAGGATTCAGACTAGGATTAGAGCTAGACTAGGCAGCAGTGGCCCAGGTGCATCCAAACGGATTATGCACAAGTTCACCAAGCGGATACGGGAAACAGTGTAGCCAATAGGCTGCATCCAAACGCACCCTTACAGTCCAGACAGAAGAAACAGTGTACGCCAAATGGCTAGGATTGTCAGGTCCACATGTAAAGATACCAGAAACAGTTCAACAGTGTCCACGACTCACTCTAGACTGTTGACCAGGTCTTGGCCCATTCCTCAGACACAACTTTTCGATTAACTTTATTCAAGGCCTGTAATAAGCCTACTGGGAGGAAAGCAGAGTCGACCAAGTCACCTTCACTGACATCAACCCGAATTCAGTCTTTATCTGGTGAGTGTCAAGTCCATGTGTGTCCGCCTTGAAGGAACAACAGTGCTCCGCTGAACCGGATGGCCCCGAGGCCACCTTGAACTTCAAATCCAGAGTGGAACCATCCGCTACAGCAACCACAGACCTCTTTAAGAGGCGTGACTCGCCAATTGCACCATCGAACAGCCGGATTTCTTCGTTATAACCACCGATAAAACAACTGAAGCACAGCTCAAAACTGCTCTGCACTTCTGACACGGCAACTTCTACATTCGCCATGACTGCCCCATCAATACGTGCTACGGTTATGTCAACTGCGCCACAGTCACCATAGATGCGGTTTGTGAATGCTTGATTCCATACTCCCCACAGGTCGGCTATGCCTGATACACCATCAATCAGCTGGTGATCATCCCTTTCTGCTTTGCCTGCCTTGATCCTAATGTCAAATTCCACTAGAACAGCGCAATACATATCTATGCCTCGCTTAGGGCCAGCCATGTTGATGAGAGAACCCTACAAAATTGTTACTTTTTAGTAGCTCTTCACATGGAAGTAAGAAACATCTAAAAATATGAATACTTCTCTTAAGCTGCTTTACTTGCCACACCATTTACTTCACCGATAGTTTACAATTGATGACCAAAATATTTGCCACGTATCAAACTGATTGGTTACATAGTGCACAACAGTGCTCTTGGTGGGGAGGGGGATGGCCCTTGTATTTATTTGGTATTGTTCAGATACCAATTTTTTTACATAAGCCTATCGAGATGAAAAGGGAAAATAAAATGACTTGTAGTGATGCGATTATTCATGCTGGTGTGTTAAGTAGCAACCAAGAGCCCGAACTATTTTGTTCAATTTTGTTTCAAATACATGATACTCACTCAGTTCCATAATTTATAAGTTTCTCATAGTAAATCACGGTATAGTAGTGGCTTATACAATCCAAACAACTATTTTGCTACTTTTGGACAGATAAGTCACATGGACACATCTTTAATGATGCAAAAGAGACTAAGACCCTGTTCGGAATTCCACCGGCTCCGCGAAATCCCGGGAGCTGCGGAGCCAGGAAATAGGTGCTCCGTGTGTTTTTGAACTGTAACTCCACCAGCTCCTGGAGTGGAGTTGCGGAGTGGAGGTACTCCGAACAGGGCCCAAGTGCTTGTTGTTCTAGGCATGCGCTAGGATTGGTCTTACAATGTGAAGTAAATGAATTTGACATAAATCAGGTATTTGATCCCCCTATTCCATTCCGTATAAATCATTCCCCAGGGGGGTTTTGCCCATGCTGCAACATCCACTTAATGTGAGAACTTCCCCAGTGGGTGATTTATACCATATGGAATACTTCAAGGGGCCAAAAACCTGATTTTATTTATACTTGAGGGGGTTAAGTAGACTTGTTGCTTGAAATAATTGCAGGTAAGTATGGGTTGGCACCTGTTTCACGATGACAGGATCATCCCTGCTTATATTGACAACATAATTAAGCAATGTATCCAGACAATCCCGCACTGCTATGTATCCATACAACTCTACTGGGCCAACATCCACAGTAAGTTCAGCCAACTTTAATGAGAAAAATTGTAAGACGCGACTAGGATTATGCCGCTTGCATTTTCCGTTGCGGAAGACGCAATCTTTGGGATCTGCCAACCGAGCTTCATAAAATAAACAAGTTAAATTGTAATGGAGATCAATATAGGAAACAAATAGTCATCATATGAAAAGTAAGCATGTCACTTGAGGATTCCATGGCCCTAATGGATGTTTTCCTTTTCATCTAAGTGGAAATTATTGGTGTTCTTTTTACTAGGAATTCTAATCCCTCAAAAGTTTTTGTTTTAGGAAACTCAAAGAAAAAGCGGGTAACATATAAGCGGGTAACATATCATCACGTCAGTAAGTAAAGGTCCCTTTTACTCTGCCAGATTATTTCACAACCCCCTAAACTATTTATTGGTTACATTTACCCAAAGATTTACTAAAACATGTCAATTCAACCCTTAATGAAAATATTATTTTGTTTCATTTCTAGAAGTCCTCTTGTAAGATGGTTTTTTATTCTTTGCAATCAAAGGTAACATCATACCCATACCCATAATAATAATAATATATTCCTAATTTTCTATCTTGTATAGTTGGGAGCAACTAAACCTATTTTAGCACTCATGATAGAAAAATACGTGCTAAAAAACTGAGTGAACATATTTTTATAGGGTAGGGCATGGTGACATCAAACAAGATAAAAATCATTATGCAGTGAATTGAACACAATCCTCTTTTGCAAAACGTAACAAATGTAACCCCAGAATGCAATGCGTTGACATTTAACTATCAAAAGTAATGAATAAAGTAAAGAAAATTAGCCACAAGATGTCAACATAGAACACATCAATTGACCCTATTGCTTGGAAAAGGTGCTCATAACAAATTGAAATAGGTAACGAGATATTGATCACTTACTCTCACTACGGTCATCAACAGCATAGTTCTTTTTCCACGCATGAGTGCTTCTGTATATAGAACCATCACGGTGTGTGCTTTTTGGAAGCAATTCCATGGGGAATACTTTGTCACCGCTTGCTATCAATGCGCTCTTTGTATCCTTGGTTGCACTCCTTCCGTTTTCATCTATAACTTCCAAGGTTGTGCCACTCGTCTCTACATTTTTCGTGCCTTGGCTGATGACAGAATGATAGTTGGCAGAAGAGATGAGCAATCGCTTGTCTTCAAGTCCACTGTTGCTGGACATGCTCCGAGATCCTGGAGGAAATCTATCACCAAAGAGAATAAAGAGCAAATTTGAGCAGCCGACACATTTTTTAATTATTTTTCGGTTCCCCCCTTTCCCCTGGGATTAACTATAAGACCCCCACCCCTGCCTTATTTTACCAAAATCAACACATGAAGAGTAATTAAAAACCCACAGTTGGTCAGAATCCAGATCCAAAGGTCAGAATCCAGATCCAAAACTATAGCAACTAACTAAAGGCGCAAACTTTGGCATCAGATGATCAAAACATACCGGGAAATACGACGGACAAGTAGATCGGGAGCCATGAGAGGGAAGACTCGTGGTGCAAGCGGTGGTGGCGACCAGCAAGGCGGCGCAGAGGCCGTGAAAGAGAGGAGAGGTCGCGAGGTAGAGGAGAGGCGGAGCATTGGGCCATGAAAGGTGGCGACGCCAGGTCGGAGGAGGCGAAAAATCTGGCAGAGGATCGGCATCTCAGCGCGCCGCGGCGGGACAGATGGGGTGTGCCGGCGTTGAGAATGGGGAGAAGAAGTGCCTCTTTTTTTTGGGGGGGGGGAAGCTGAACACACGGCGCCGGCGCTCTCTCGAAAAACGATTGGAATGGAATCAACATGGCAATAGCAACCTGTTTGGTTGGTGGGAATTAAAACTGGGGAATGGGAATTGATGGGGTATGGGACTTAAAATCCTTTGTATGGCTGGAAGGCATGGGAATTCAGAAGGGAGTGGGAAGGGGATTTAAGGAGGCCAACTTCCCTATATCTCTTCCCTGGGGTGACTTGGTAATACAAGCAGGGAATGGGAATTGACGGGAAAAAAAAGGTTAGCGTCAGTTGCGCACGTCCTGCATGGAAGAAACCTGCGAAAATCTTAGCCAATACGCTGGAATATCTTGGTAAATAAGCAGCGGCATCATTTGCCTCCAGTAAATCCGGCCACTAGCCTAACAGCCTGATCAGCAAAAGTGATGCCATGTACGAAAGCTCACGTGGGCTGCTTCTTTCAATCAAATTCTTGGAAACTCTGTGCTGCTTGTCTCATCTAACCGGATAGCATAATTCTTTTGCGTGCATCTTATCTGACTATGCCAAAAAAAATCCTGGTTTCTTGTTGTTTTTCTCTTCACATCAATCCAGATCTATTCCCCTCTTTTATTTTCATTTTTATTTCTCTTACCATTGCAGACCTAGATACAAGGTCTGGTTCAGCCAGGTTGGTAACAAATCTCAAATTTCCCAAGCAACTCCCAGCACGCACCAAACGTGGGATTGGGACTACTAGTCCACTTCCCAAGTTTAATCCCTCCAATAAACTCCCTTCTAAAATTCCCACTCCCATTCCCTGGAACTGCCAAACACGTTGTAGGTACCCGCAAACCCGGCTGGTAAAACCTTATTAGGATCTGGGTATGAAAAATAAAAATACCCATGGATTTTTAAATGAAAAAGTTTGTGCCGGGTACGGGTATGGGTACGGGTACGCAAAGGCAATATCCACACCCGCGAACACATAAACCCGTATACTACTACACAATGTCAGGTAGGTCCCATGTGTCATTGACTAGATTCAGAAAAAAAACCTAAGTTACCAGACGCTGAGTACAACTTGTCAAGTACATTTGTTCTTGTCTGCCTCCTCGTGCCTCCAGCCACCTTCAAAAGGAAAAATGCGTGGGTGCCATGACGATTACAAGGTGGGACATGGTCATGGCCGGGTCTTCCCTATGAAACATCCGGCTACTCCTATCAGGAACGCATGTGCTCTGCCAATGACAAGGGCGGAGCATGACAAGCGTCTAATTTGGTGAATAATTTTGCACCCCACACATAACACTTTTTTTGAATTTCTATGATGCATGAATGTGTTGATAATTGGTCTATTGACGAATGTGTATGATGAATGAACTATTTGAATGTTTCGATGATTGTTTAGTCAACTTTGAACATGCTGAAATATAAATACCAAGACGGGTATTTTTATCCGCGGGCATTACCCATACACAGTCGGGTACGGGTATGGGAACAATTTAAAACCCGAGGTGTGGGTACGGGTATGGGTTTGGGCAGAAAATATTGGGACGGGTGCGGGTTTAGGCACGCATTACCCATACCCATACCCTACGGGTGCCATGTTGAGAATGGATCGAACCGACGCATAGGCGCTCAGTGCTAGGCGCCGTCGGCGCGCCGGCCTAATTTTTCGGTTGGTCAGCCCAAAGTCGTTCAATCTACACACACAGCCGTCAGATCTTTCCCCGTCCTCAACCTCCGGCACGGGGGAAGGGAGAGGAAGGAGACCGCCGCCCCCACAAGCGTCGACCGCCTCCTCGTCTTCCTTCACCGCTGGTCGCCGCCTACGTCTTGCTGACTCCACGCATGTAACTACGTGTGGTGGCTGCTCCAGTGGCCACAGCGGCAGCTCGCCGCCGAGCTCCATGGTTGCAGCACCCCCGATGCGTCGTCGTCACCGCCTTGCCATCGAAACTCATTGCATGGGGTTACGTGAAGAGTCGATGTTGTTCATCGATGTAGCAGAAAAAACGCTGGTCATAGCAAAAAATGATGGTTGCAGCAATTCGTTGTCATCGTCGTCGCGAGTCGCGACTCCACCATGATGGATGTAGCAAATCCAATGACAGTTGCTACAATTCATCTCGCCGCCTTCACCGGTCGCAACTCCACCATGATGGATGTAGCAAAATCCCTCGCCAGTAGTAGCAAAATCTGAGGACAGTTGCAACAAAAAAAGGCACCGCCGTAGTAGATCACAGCTCCGCCGTGATGGATGCAGCAAATCCGTCATCGCTAGTAGCAAAAAAACTCGGCCCTTTCTAGCAAAGTTCTTGTCGTAGGTTGCCTCATTTATTTTGCTTCTCCATCGTCGTCGTTGATTTGGGGATTGCAACTTTTTTGCACCACGGTTCCAGCACCTTCAGCAGGGGGTGCAACTTTTCTGCACTCCTCACCGGCTGGTAGAGCAGAGTTGCAATATCTCACGGGCCACGGTTCCAGCTTTACCCATGAATGGTTCCAACAAAAAATCACTGCAGGTTGCAGCTCCCCCGCCGCCCCGATTGAGCGCAGTCGCACGCGAGCACTTCACCGTCAGTGAGAGAGCTTGTGGAGATTGCGAGCGGCGTGGGGGGGAGACTGTGGAGGAGCAGACCCGCGATGGCTGTGGGTGGAAGAAAGAGGAAACGAGAAGAGTAGGAAAGGATAAGGGATAATGAAGGGGGTCGGTCACGCGGGACCCACCATGTACATGCGTCTCGCGCGGGGCGGTTGTTCCATGGTGTGTGAGCCGGAGGAAAGTTTGGTCGGCTTGCTGCTACTTCTTGAGCTTGCGTTGGTTTTTCCCTTGAAGAGAAAAGGATGATGCAGCAAAGTAGAGATAAGTATTTCCCTCGGTTAGAGAACCAAGGTATCAATCTAGTAGGAGAAAACACACAAAACATCAATACATGCACAAACAATCAAACAACTTGCACCCAACGCGATAAAGGGGTTGTCAATCCCTTCACGGTCACTTGCAAAAGTGAGATCTGATAAAGATTGATAAAATTAAACAAAAAATAACGTAAAATTTTTTGGGTTTTTTTGGATTTATAGATCGGAAAGTAAAAGATTGCAAAATAGTAGATCGGAAACTAATATGATGGAAAATAGACCCGGGGGCCATAGGTTTCACTAGAGGCTTCTCTCAAGATAACAAATATTACGATGGGTGAACAAATTTCTGTCGAGCAATTGATAGAAAAGCACAAAGTTATGACGATATCTAAGGCAATGATTATGAAATATACGCATCACGTCCGTGTCAAGTAGACCGAAACTATTCTACATCTACTACTATTACTCCACACAACGACCGACTCCTGCCTACATCTAGAGTATTAAGTTCATGAAGAACAGAGTAACGCATTAAGTAAGATGACATGATGTAGAGGAATAAACTCAAGCAATACGATGTAAAATCCATCTTTTTATTCTGGATGGCAACAATACAATACGTGCCTTGCTGCCCCTACTGTCACTGGGAAAGGACACCGCAAGATTGAACCCAAAGCCAAGCACTTCTCCCATTGCAATAAAAACCAATCTAATTGGCCAAACTAAACCGATGTTCGAAGAGAATTACAAAGATATCAAATCATGCATATAAGAACCCAGAGAAGATTCAAATAATATTCATAGATAAGCTGAGCATAAATCCATAATTCATCAGATCTCGACGAACACACCGCAAAAGAAGATTGCGTCGGATGGATCTCCAAGAACATTGAGAAGGACATGATATTGAGAATCAAAGAGAGAGAAGAAGCCATCTAGCTACTAGCTATGGACCCGTAGTTCTGAGGTAAACTACTCACGCTTCATAAGAAGGGTAATAGAGTTGATGTAGATGCCCTCCGTGATCGAATCCCCCTCCGGCAGGATGTCGGAAAAGGCCCCAAGATGGGATCTCACGGGAACAGAAGGTTGCGGCGGTGGAAAAGTGTTTTCGTGGATGCCTCTGGTGGTTTGGGAATATACGTGAATATATAGGAGGAAGATCTAGGTCAGGGGGTCACCAAGGGGCACACAAGGTAGGGGGCGCACCCTACCCCCTGGGCGCGCCCTCCATCCTTGTGGCCGCCTCGTGGCTCTTCTGACTTGCACTCCAACTCTTCTGGGTGTCTTCTGGTCCAAGAAAAATCATCACGAAGGTTTTATTCCGTTTGGACTCCGTTTGGTATTCCTTTTCCGCGAAGCTCAAAAACAAGGAAAAAACAGAAACTAGCACTGGGCTCTAGGTTAATAAGTTAGTCCCAAAAATAATATAGAATAGCATATTAATGCATATAAAACATCCAAAACAAATAATATAATAGCATGGAACAGTAAAAAATTATAGATACATTGGAGACGTATCAAGCATCCCCAAGATTAATTCCTGCTCGTCCTCGAGTAAGTAAATGATAAAAACAGAATTTTTGATGTGGAATGTGTTGGAAATATGCCCTAGAGGCAATAATAAATTGGTTATTATTATATTTCCTTGTTCATGATAATCGTTTATTATCCATGCTATAATTGTATTGATAGGAAACTCAAATACATGTGTGGATACATAAACAACACCATGTCCCTAGTAAGCCTCTAGTTGACTAGCTCGTTGATCAATAGATGGTTACGGTTTCCTGACCATGGACATTGGATGTCGTTGATAACGGGATCACATCATTAGGAGAATCATGTGATGGACAAGACCCAATCCTAAGCCTAGCACAAAGATCGTGTAGTTCGTATGCTAAAGCTTTTCTAATGTCGAGTATCATTTCCTTAGACCATGAGATTGTGCAACTCCCGGATACCGTAGGAATTCTTTGGGTGTGCCAAACGTCACAACGTAACTGGGTGGCTATAAAGGTACACTACAGGTATCTCCGAAAGTGTCTGTTGGGTTGGCACGAATCGAGACTGGGATTTGTCACTCCGTGTGACGGAGAGGTATCTCTGGGCCCACTCGGTAGGACATCATCATAATGTGCACAATGTGATCAAGGAGTTGATCAAGGGATGATGTGTTACGGAATGAGTAAAGAGACTTGCCGGTAACGAGATTGAACAAGGTATAGGGATACCGACGATCGAATCTCGGGCAAGTACAATACCACTAGACAAAGGCAATTGTATACGGGATTGATCGAATCCTCGATATCGTGGTTCATCCGATGAGATCATCGTGGAACATGTGGGAGCCAACATGGGTATCCAGATCCCGCTGTTGGTTATTGACCGGAGAACGTCTCGGTCATGTCTGCATGATTCCCGAACCCGTAGGGTCTACACACTTAAGGTTCGATGACGCTAGGGTTATAAAGGAAGTTTGTATGTGGTTACCGAATGTTGTTCGGAGTCCCGGATGAGATCCCGGACGTCATGAGGAGTTCCGAAATGGTCCGGAGGTAAAGATTTATATATGGGAAGTCAGCATACGGTCACCGGAATAATTCGGGGGTTGCCGGTATTGTACCGGGTCCACCGGGAGGGTCCACCTGCCCCGGAGGGCCCTATGGGCTGTATGTGGAGAGGGACCAGCCCCTTAGTGGGCTGGGCGCCTTCCCCCCCCTAGGGCCCATGCGCCTAAGGGTTTGGGGAACCCTAAAGGGGGGCGCCCCCTTGCCTTGGGGGGCAAGGCACCCCCTCCTGGCCGCCGCCCCCTCCTCAGATGGGATCTGAGGGGGACGGCCCCCCTCTCCCTTGCCCCTATATATATGTGGGGGTGGGAGGGAAGCCTGACCAATGTTCTGGCGCAGCCCTTCCCTTCTCCCAAGTCCTTCTCCTCTCCCGTGGTGCTTGGCGAAGCCCTGCAGGATTGCCACGCTCCTCCACCACCACCACGCCGTTGTCCTGCTGCTGGACAGAGTCTTCCTCAACCTCTCCCTCTCTCCTTGCTAGATCAAGGCATGGGAGAAGTCACCGGGCTGTACTTGTGTTGAACGCGGAGGTGCCGTCCGTTCGGCACTTGGTCATCGATGATTTGGATCACGGCGAGTACGACTCCATCAACCCCGTTCACTTGAACGCTTCCGCTTAGCGATCTACAAGGGTATGTAGATGCACTCTCCTTCCCCTCATTGCTGGTTTCTCCATAGATAGATCTTGGTGACACGTAGGAAAATTTTGAATTTCTGCTACGTTACCCAACAGTGGCATCATGAGCTAGGTCTATTGCGTAGATTCTATGCACGAGTAGAACACAAAGTAGTTGTGGGCGTTGATTTTGTTCAATATGCTTACCGTTACTAGTCCAATCTTGTTTCGACGGTATTGTGGGATGAAGCGGCCCGGACCGACCTTACACGTACTCTTACGTGAGACAGGTTCCACCGACTGACATGCACTAGTTGCATAAGGTGGCTAGCGGGTGCCAGTCTCTCCCCCTTTAGTCGGAACGGATTCGATGAAAAGGGTCCTTATGAAGGGTAAATAGCAATTGGCATATCACGTTGTGGTTTTGCGTAGGTAAGAAACGTTCTTGCTAGAAACCCATAGCAGCCACGTAAAACATGCAAACAACAATTAGAGGACGTCTAACTTGTTTTTGCAGGGTATGCCATGTGATGTGATATGGCCAAAAGGATGTGATGAATGATATATGTGATGTATGAGATTGATCATGTTCTTGTAATAGGAATCACGACTTGCATGTCGATGAGTATGACAACCGGCAGGAGCCATAGGAGTTGTCTTAATTTATTTATGACCTGCGTGTCAACATAAACGTCATGTAATTACTTTACTTTATTGCTAACCGTTAGCTGTAGTAGTAGAAGTAATAAGTTGGCCAGACAACTTCATGAAGACACGATGATGGAGATCATGATGATGGAGATCATGGTGTCATGCCGGTGACGATGATGATCATGGAGCCCCGAAGATGGAGATCGAAAGGAGCAAAGTGATGATGGCCATATCATGTCACTATTTGATTGCATGTGATGTTTATCATGTTATTACATCTCATTTGCTTAGAACAACGGTAGTAAATAAGATGATCCCTCATTAAAATTTCAAGAAAGTGTTCCCCCTAACTGTGCACCGTTGCGAAAGTTCGTCGTTTCGAAGCACCACGTGATGATCGGGTGTGATAGATTCTTACGTTCACATACAATGGGTGTAAGCCAGATTTACACACGCGGAACACTTAGGTTGACTTGACGAGCCTAGCATGTACAGACATGGCCTCGGAACACAAGAGACCGAAAGGTCGAGCATGAGTCGTATGGTAGATACGATCAACATGAAGATGTTCACCGATGATGACTAGTCCGTCTCACGTGATGATCGGACACGGCCTAGTTGACTCGGATCATGTAATCACTTAGATGACTAGAAGGATGTCTATCTGAGTGGGAGTTCATAAGATGAACTTAATTATCCTGAACATAGTCAAAAAGGTCTTCGCAAACTATATCTCGCGCTTCAGTTCTACTGTTTAGATACGATCCTAGAGAAAATTTAGTTGAAAGTTGATAGTAGCAATTATGCGGACTAGGTCCTAAACCGAGGATTGTCCTTGTTGCTTCGTAGAAGGCTTATGTCCTTAATGCACCGCTCAGTGTGCTGAACCTCGAACGTCGTCTGTGGATGTTGCGAACATCTGACATACACGTTTTGATAACTACGTGATAGTTCAGTTGAACGGTTTAGAGTTGAGGCACCGAAGACGGTTTTTGAAACGTCGCGGAACATATGAGATGTTTCGAGGGCTGAAATTGGAATTTCAGGCTCGTGCCCACGTCAAGAGGTATAAGACCTCCGACGATTTTCTTAGCCTGCATAATAAGGGAGAAAAGCTCAATTGTTGGGCTTGTGCTCAGATTGTCTGAGTACAACAATCATTTGAATCGAGTGGGAGTTGATCTTCCAGATGAGACAGTGATGGTTCTCCGAAGTCATTACCACCAAGCTGCTAGAGCTTCGTGATGAACTATAACATATCAGGGACATATATGATGATCCTTGAGATATTCGTGATGTTTGACACCACGAAAGTAGAAATCAAGAAGGAGCATCAATTGTTGATGGTTGGTGAAACCACTAGTTTCAAGAAGGGCAAGGGCAAGAAGGGATACTTCATGAAACGGCAAATCAATTGCTGCTCTAGTGAAGAAACCCAAGGTTGAACCCAAACCCGAGACTAAGTGCTTCTGTAATAAGGGGAACAGCCACTGGAGCAGAATTACCCTAGATACTTGGTAGATGAGAAGGCTGGCAAGGTCGATAGAAGTATGTTGGATATACATTGTGTTAATGTGTACTTTACTAGTACTCCTAGTAGCACCAGGGTATTAGATACCGGTTCGGTTGCTAAGTGTTAGTAACTCGACATAAAAGCTACGGAATAAACGGAGACTAGCTAAAGGTGAGATGACGATATGTGTTGGAAGTATTTCCAAGGTTGATCAAATATCGTGCGCTCCCTCTACCATCGAGATTGGTGTTTGCGTTGAGCATAGACATGATTGGATTACGTCTATCGCAATACGGTTATTCATTTAAGGAGAATAATGGTTACTCTGTTTATTTGAATAATACCTTCAATGGTCTTGCACCTAAAATGAATGGTTTATTGAATCTCGATCGTAGTGATACACATGTTCATGCCAAAAGATATAGGATAGTAATGATAGTACCACCTACTTGTGGCACTGCCACTTAGGTCATATCGGTATAAAATGCATGAAGAAGCTCCATGTTGATGGATCTTTGGACACACTCATTTTTGAAAGGATTGAGACATGCGAACCATGTTTGTTGGTAGATATGCATGAAGAAACTCTATATAGATGGATCGTTTGGGCTCACTTGATTTTGAATCACTTGAGACATGCAAATCATACCACATGGGCAAGATGACTGAAAGCCTCATTTTTAGTAAAATGGAACTAGAAAGCAACTTGTTGGAAGTAATACATTTTGATGTGTGCAGTACAATGAGTGCTGAGGCATGTAGTGGATATTGTTATGTTCTTACTTCACAGATGATTTGAGTAGATGTTGAGTATGTTTACTTGATGAATCACGTGTCTGAATTATTGAAAGGTTCAAGGAATTTCAGGGTGAAGTTGAAAGATCGTCGTGACAAGAGGATAAAATATCTATGATATGATCATAGAGATGAATATCTGAATTACGAGTTTGGCACAGAATTAAGACATTGTGGAAATTGTTTCACAACTAATATAGCCTGGAACACCATAGTGTGATGGTGTGTCCGAACATCATAACTGCACCCTATTGGATATGATGCATACCATGATGTTTCTTATCGAATTACCACGATAGTTTATGGGTTAGGCATTAGAGACAACCACATTCACTTTAAATAGGGAACCACGTAATTCCGATGAGATGAAACCGTATGAACTATGGTTTAGAGAAACCTAAGCTGTCATTTCTTAAAAGTTTGGGGCTGCGACGCTTATGTGAAAAAGTTTCAGGTTGATAAGCACGAACCCAAAGCGGATAAAATGCATCTTCATAGGACACCCAAAACAGTTGGGTATACCTCCTAATTCAGATCCGAGAGCAATAGGGATTGTTTCTAGAATCGGGTCCTTTCTCGAGGAAAAGTTTCTCTCGAAAGAATTGAGTGGGAGGATGGTGGAGACTTGATGAGGTTATTGAACCGTCACTTCAACTAGTATATAGCAGGGCGCAAAGAGTTGTTCCTGTGGCACCTACACCAATTGAAGTGGAAGCTTATGATATTGATCATGAGACTTCGGATCAAGTCACTCCCAAACCTCGTAGGACAACAAGGATGCATACTACTTCAGAATGGTACGTAATCCTGTCTTGGAAGTCATGTTGTTAGACAACAATGAACCTATGAGCTATGAAGAAGTGATGATGGGCCCGGATTCCGATGAATGGCTCGAGGCCATAAAATCTGAGAGAGAGTCCATGTATGAAAACAAAGTGTAGACTTTGGCAGAATGACTCGATGGTCGTAAGGCTGCTGAGTACAGATGAATTTTAGAAGGAAGACGGACAATGATGGTAAGTGTCACCATTAAGAAAGCTCGACTTGTCGTTAAGATGTTTTCCGACAAGTTCAAGGAGTTGACTGCGATGAGACTTTCTCACTCGTAGCGATGCTTAAGAGTCTGTTGGAATTATGTTAGCAGTTACTGCCTTGTTTATGAAATCTTGCAGATAGGATGTCAAAAACATTGTTTCCTTTTCTTGAGGAAAGGCTATATGAGATACAACCAGAAGGTTTTGTCAATCCTGGAAAAATGCTAACAAGTATGCAAAGCTCCAGCACTCCTTCTAAGGACTGGAGTAAGCATCTCGGAGTTGGAATGTACGCTTTGATGAGTTGATCAAAGATTTTGGGTTTATACAAAGTTTATGAGAAACTTGTATTTCCAAAGAAGTGAGTGGGAGCACTATAGAATTTCTGATGAGTATATGTTGTTGACATATTGTTGATCCGAAATGA
Organism: Triticum dicoccoides; assembly: GCF_002162155.2. NCBI lineage: Eukaryota > Viridiplantae > Streptophyta > Magnoliopsida > Poales > Poaceae > Triticum > Triticum dicoccoides. Next base: position 637,919,568 of record NC_041392.1, on the reverse strand, counting down.
TGTAGAATTTCTGGAAAGCATATAGGTTATTTGAAAGGTGTTTTTCAATGGAAAGCCTGGATTAAGCTACTTGAACATTGAGCATCAAGATCTATAAGGATAGATCAAAACACGTAATGGTACTTTCAAATGAGCACATACCTTGACATGATCTTGAAGGTGTTCAAGATGGACCAGTCAAAGAAGGAGTTCTTGCCTGAGTTGTAAGGTATGAAGTTAAGACTTAAAGCTCGACCACGGCAGAACAGAGAGAAAGGACGAAGGTCGTCCCCTATGCTTAGACATAGGCTCCATAGTATGCTATGCTGTGTACCGCACCTGATGTGTGCCTTGCCACATGTCTGGCTAGAGGGTACGAAGGTGATCTAGGAGTAGATCACCAGATAGCGGTTAAAATTATCCTTAGAGGAATAAGGATATGTTTCTCGGTTATGGAGGTGATAAAGAGTTCGACGTAAAGAGTTACATCGATGCAAGCTTAACACCTATCCGGATAGCTCTGAGTAGAGATACCGGATACGTATAATGGAGCAACGATCTGGAATAGCTCCAAGTAGAACAGTTATTTGGAATAGCTCCAAATAGAATGTGGTAGCTGCATCTAGGAGATGACATAGAGATTTGCAAAGTACATACGGATCTGAATGTTGCAGACCCGTTGACTAAAACCTCTCTCACAAGCAACATGATCAAACCCAGAACTCATTGAGTGTTAATCACATAGTGATGTGAACTAGATTATTGACTCTAGTTAACTCTTTGGATGTTGGTCACATGGCGATGTGACCTGTGAGTGTTGATCACATGGCGATGTGAACTAGATTATTGACTCTAGTGCAAGTGGGAGACTGTTGGAAATATGCCCTAGAGGCAATAATAAATTGGTTATTATTATATTTCCTTGTTCATGATAATCGTTTATTGTCCATGCTATAATTGTATTGATAGGAAACTCAAATACATGTGTGGATACATAAACAACACCATGTCCCTAGTAAGCCTCTAGTTGACTAGCTCGTTGATCAATAGATGGTTACGGTTTCCTGACCATGGACATTGGATGTCGTTGATAACGGGATCACATCATTAGGAGAATCATGTGATGGACAAGACCCAATCCTAAGCCTAGCACAAAGATCGTGTAGTTCGTATGCTAAAGCTTTTCTAATGTCGAGTATCATTTCCTTAGACCATGAGATTGTGCAACTCCCGGATACCATAGGAATGCTTTGGGTATGCCAAACGTCACAACGTTACTGGGTGGCTATAAAGGTACACTACAGGTATCTCCGAAAGTGTCTGTTGGGTTGGCACGAATCGAGACTGGGATTTGTCACTCCGTGTGACGGAGAGGTATCTCTGGGCCTACTCGGTAGGACATCATCATAATGTGCACAATGTGATCAAGGAGTTGATCACGGGATGATGTGTTACAGAACGAGTACAGAGACTTGCCGGTAACGACATTGAACAAGTTATAGGGATACCGATGATCGAATCTCGGGCAAGTACAATACCACTAGATAAAGGGAATTGTATACGGGATTGATCGAATCCTCGATATCGTGGTTCATCCGATGAGATCATCGTGGAACATGTGGGAGCCAACATGGGTATCCAGATCCCGCTGTTGGTTATTGACCGGAGAACGTCTCGGTCATGTCTGCATGATTCCCGAACCCGTAGGGTCTACACACTTAAGGTTCGATGACGCTAGGGTTATAAAGGAAGTTTGTATGTGGTTACTGAATGTTGTTCGGAGTCTCGGATGAGATCCCGGACGTCACGAGGAGTTCCGGAATGGTCCGGAGGTAAAGATTTATATACGGGAAGTCATCATACGGTCACCGGAATAATTCGGGGGTTGCCGGTATTGTACCGGGTCCACCGAAGGGGTTCCGGGGGTCCACCGGGAGGGTCCACCTGCCCCGGAGGGCCCTATGGGCTGTATGTGGAGAGGGACCAGCCCCTTAGTGGGCTGGGCGCCTTCCCCCCTAGGGCCCATGCGCCTAAGGGTTTGGGGAACCCTAAAGGGGGGGCGCCCCCTTGCCTTGGGGGGCAAGGCATCCCCTCCTGGCCGCCGCCCCCTCCTCAGATGGGATTTGAGGGGGCCGGCCCCCCTCTCCCTTGCCCCTATATATGTGGGGGGTGGGAGGGAAGCCTGACCAATGTTCTGGCGCAGCCCTTCCCCTCTCCCAAGTCCTTCTCCTCTCCTGTGGTGCTTGGCGAAGCCCTGCAGGATTGCCACGCTCCTCCACCACCACCACGCCGTTGTGCTGCTGCTGGACGGAATCCTCCTCAACCTCTCCCTCTCTCCTTGCCGGATCAAGGCATGGGAGACGTCACCGGGCTGTACGTGTGTTGAACGCGGAGGTGCCGTCCGTTCGGCACTTGGTCATCGGTGATTTGGATCACGGCGAGTACGACTCCATCAACCCCGTTCACTTGAACGCTTCCGCTTAGCGATCTACAAGGGTATGTAGATGCACTCTCCTTCCCCTCGTTGCTGGTTTCTCCATAGATAGATCTTGGTGACACGTAGGAAAATTTTGAATTTCTGCTACATTACCCAACAGAATGCTACCTAACATATTTATCCATGTAATTTTTCTTTATTGTGGCATGAATGTTCAGATCCATAATATTCAAAACAAAAGTTTAATATTGACATAAAAACAATAATACTTCAAGCATACTAACAAGGTAATTATGTCTTCTCAAAATAACATGGCCAAAGAAAGCTTATCCCTACAAAATCATATAGTCTGGCTATGCTCCATCTTCATCACACAAAATATTCAAATCATGCACAACCCCGATGACAAGCCAAGCAATTGTTTCATACTTTTGGTGTTCTCAAATCTTTTCAACTTTCACGCAATTCATGAGCATGAGCCATGGACATAGCACTATAGGTGGAATAGAATATGGTGGTTGTGGAGAAGACAAAAAGAAGGAGATGGTCTCGCATCAACTAGGCATATAGACGGGCTATGGAGATGCCCATCAATAGATATCAATGTGAGTGAGTAGGGATTACCATGCAACGGATGCACTAGAGCTATAAGTTTATGAAAGCTCAAAAGAAAACTAAGTGGGTGTGCATCTAACTTGCTTGCTCATGAAGACCTAGGGCAATTTGAGGAAGCCCATCGTTGGAATATACAAGCCAAGTTCTATAATGAAAAATTCCCACTAGTATAAAGTGACAACATAGGAGACTCTCTATCATGAAGATCACGGTGCCACTTTGAAGCACAAGTGTGGAAAAAGGATAGTGACATTGCCCCTTCTCTCTTTTTCTCTTTTTTGTTTGGCTTCTTTGGCCTCCCTTTTATTTTTTCCTCACATGGAACAATGCTCTAATAACGAAGATCATCACACTTTTATTTACTTACAACTCAAGAATTAAAACTCGATACTTAGAATAAAATATGACTCGATATGAATGCCTCCGGCGGTGTACCGGGATGTGCAATGACTCAAGAGTGACATGTATGAAAGAATTATGAAAGGTGGCTTTGCCATAAATACGATGTCAACTACATGATCATGCAAAGCAATATGACAATGATGGAACGTGTCATAATAAAACGGAACGGTGGAAAGTTGCATGGCAATATATCTCGAAATGGCTATGGAAATGCCATAATAGGTAGGTATGGTGGCTGTTTTGAGGAAGGTATATGGTGGGTGTATGGTACCAGCAAAAGTTGCGCGACACTAGAGAGGCTAGCAATGGTGGAAAGGTGGGAGTGCGTATAATCCATGGATTCAACATTAGTCTTAAAGAACTCACATACTTATTGCAAAAATCTATTAGTCATTGAAACAAAGTACTACCTACATGCTCCTAGGGGGATATATTGGTAGGAAAAGACCATCGCTCGTCCCCGACCGCCACTCACAAGGAAGACAATCAAAAAATACCTCATGCTCCAACTTTGTTACATGACGGTTCACCATACGTGCATGCTATGGGAATCACAAACCTTAACACAAGTATTTCTCCAATTCACAATTACTCACTAGCATGACTCTAATATCACCATCTCTATATCTCAAACAATCACAAGGAATCAAATTTCTCATAGCATTCAATGCACTTTATATGAAAGTTTTTATTATATCCCTCTTGGATGTCTATCATATTAGGACTAAATTCATAACCAGAGAAAATTACCATGATGTTTAGAGACTCTCAAAATAGTATAAGTGAAGCATGAGAGTTCAATAATTTCTGCAACATAAAGCCACCACCGTGCTCTAAAAAGATACAAGTGAAGCACTATAGCAAAATTACCTAGCTCAAAAGATATAAGTGAAGCACATAGAGTATTTTGATAAATCATGATTCATGCGTGTCCCTCTCAAAAGGTGTGTACATCAAGGATGATTGTGGCAAACTAAAAATTAAAGACTCAAATCATACAAGACGCTCCAATCAAAACACATATCACGTGGTGAATAAAAATATAGCCTCAAGTAAATTACCGATAGACGAAGACGAAAGAGGGGATGCCTTCTGGGGTATCCCAAGCTTAGGCTCTTGGTTGTCCTTGAATATTACCTTGGGGTGCCTTGGGCATCCCCAAGCTTAGGCTCTTGCCACTCCTTATTCCATAGTCCATCAAATCCTTACCCAAAACTTAAAAACTTCACAATGCAAAACTCAACAAAAAATCTCATAAGCTCCGTTAGTATAAGAAAATAAATCACCACTTTTGGTACTATTGTGAACTCATTCTTTATTTATATTGGTGTAATATCTACTTTATTCCAACTTTTCCATGGTTCATACCCCCCGATACTACCCATAGATTCATCAAGATAAGCAAACAACACATAGAAAGCAAAAACTATCAAAAACAGAACAGTCTGTAGTAATCTGTAACTCCAAAAATTCTGGAAAATTAGGACAACCACTACAGGAATCAGGAACTTTGCCGTCTGCCATGGCAGACGGCAAAGGCATGCTTGGAGAACGGCAAAGGCCTTTGCCATCAGCCAGCAGAGGCAACACATCCGGCTGAACAAACTACGACAAAGGGCACTTTGTCGTCTGCTGGCAGACGACAAAGATGCAAAGGACTTTGCCGTCTGCTGGAGCCTGGATGGCACACGTGGCAGCTTAGGCCCGTTAGGGGGTTAACGGTGTGCTTTGACGTCTGCCAGCAGACGACAAAGTGCCCAAATAGGCCAGCCCAGATGCCTCCCCCCCAAGTAGCTGCCACATGGCATGCTATGTCGTCTACTGACAGACAACAAAGATGCAAAGGTCTTTGTCGTCTGCCAGCAGACGGCAAAGCTGCCAAATAGGCCAGCCCAGTGCACCCCAAGTTGCACAGGTAGCTGCCACATGGCAACTTTGCCGTCTGTTGGCTAATGGCAAAGCTCTTTGCCGTCTGCCAACAGACGGCAAAGAGCCTGTACAACCCCTGTTTTTTCTTAAATTCATTCAATTTCACATAATTTCACACACATATATATAACAAGTTTCCAACAACATATATATAACAAGTTTCCAACAACATGTTGAAGGAAATATGCCCTAGAGGCAATAATAAAGTTGTTATTTATATTTCCTTATATCATGATAAATGTTTATTATTCATACTAGAATTGTATTAACTGGAAACTTAGTGCATGTGTGAATACATAGACAAACAGAGTGTCCCTAGTATGCCTGTACTAGACTAGCTCGTTAATCAAAGATGGTTAAGTTTCCTGATCATGGACATGTGTAGTCATTTGACCAATAGGATCACATCATTATAGGATGATATGATGGACAAGACCCATCATTTAGCTTAGCATAGTGATCTTTTAGTTTTATTGCTATTGCTTTCATCATGACTTATACATGTTCCTCTGACTATGAGATTATGCAACTCCCGAATACCGGAGGAACACCCTGTGTGCTATCAAACGTCACAACCTAACTGGGTGATTATAAAGATGCTCTACAAGTTTCTTTGATGGTGTTTGTTGATTTGGCATAGATCGAGATTAGGATTTGTCACTCCGTGTATCGGAGAGGTATCTCTGGGCCCTCTCGGTAATGCTCATCACTATAAGCCTTGCAAGCAATGTGACTAATGAGTTAGTTGTGGAATGATGCATTACAGAACGAGTAAAGAGACTTGCTGGTAATGAGATTGAACTAGGTATGATGATACCGACGATCGAATCTCGGGCAAGTAACAGACTGATGACAAAGGGAATGACGTATGTTGTTTTGCGGTTTGACCGATAAAGATCTTCGTAGTATGTAGGAGCCAATATGAGCATCCAGGTTCCGCTATTGGTTATTGACCGGAGATGTGTCTCGGTCATGTCTACATAGTTCTCGAACCCGTAGGGTCCGCTCGCTTAACGTTCAATGACTATTTGTATTATGAGTTATGTGATTTGATGACCGAAGTTTGTTCGGAGTCCCGGATGAGATCACGGACATGACGAGGAGTCTCGAAATGGTCGAGAGGTAAGATTCATATATAGGACGATGATATTTGGACATCGAAAGTGTTCCGGATGATACCGGGTCACCGGAAGGGGTTCCGGGCAACCACCGACAAAGATATGGGCTTAATGGGCCAAGTAAGGGAATACACAAGCCCACAAGGGGCTGGTGCTTCCCCTATAGGGCCAGCCACGTGGGGAGAAAGGTAAAGGAGAGGAGGAAAAGGAAAGTATGAAGTAGGACTCCTACTTCCTTCCCCTCCCCCTTGTACAAATATGGTAAGGGGGCCGAATTGGACTAGGGACCCAAGTAGGATTCCTCCTACTTGGGCGCGCCCTAGGCTGCCTTCCTCCCTCTCCCTCCTTTATATACCTGAGGAGGGCACACCTAGAATAGACATCAATTGTTCCTAGCTGTGTGCGGCGCCCCCCCTCCACAGTTAACACCTCGGTCATATCGTCGTAGTGCTTAGGCGAAGCCCTGCACTGGTAACTTCATCATCACCATCGCCACGGCGTCGTGCTGACGGAACTCTCCATCGTCCTCAACTGGATCAAGAGCTCGAGGGACGTCATCGTGCTGAACGTGTGCTGAACACGGACGTGCCGTATGTTTGGTACTTGGATCGGTTGGATCGTGAAGACGTTTGTTGTGGAATTGTCACGGCAGATGTCCTAGAGCAAGGACTTAGTCGTAGGGCCATCGCACTAGGAAGCTTAAAGGGGTTAATCGGGACAAAGGACATGAGAGGGTTTTTATACTAGTTCGGCCCCTTACGATGAAGGTAAAAGCCTACGTCTAGTTGGGGTTGGTATTGCTAGGGTTTCGATCACCAAGAGGCTCAACTCGCCGACTTGGTTATCTATTTGTTCTCTCTCCTAAGCCGTCACCGGGTCGTCCCCTTATATACATGGGTTGACGCCTGGCGGCCTACAGAGTCCCGGCCGGCTCATAATCGTGTCCGGCTCGGTGACTTCCTTTACATGCCTTTCTTTACAAGTCTTTCCTTACATACGAAGGTTTACAATATCGGGCCTTAAGCCGGCCCCAGGCCTTTGGGCCTTCTATAAGGTTCAATAAACTATCATCTTGAATGTTCACTGGGCTTCTTATGTAACCCGCCATTGGGGCTGACCCAGCCCCTCCTGAGCGGGTCATACTGATAGTAATATCCCCAACATTAGGCCCAGGTTGACTTTGAACTTCGTTCTTGGTCAATCTTCAATACTTTAGATAAAAATCCGTCTCCTTATCCTCGCAGAAGTTTCTGTAACCCGCCATTGACGTCACCTCTTGGAAACGCAAAAAACTTTTATGACAGCATCTTCCAACGGATCTTTACTTTTAATGTCTTCCGAGAATCGAGGCGTTTGTGTAGTTGGATAACCATTATTTGGCTCTTCCTCGATTTTCGCGCCCGTCTGTTCACATTTTCCCTTATAAATAGGCTCACCCCGGCCTTCCTCATTCTTCTCTCTCTCTCCGTCTTCTTCCTCTCGCAACCCTGCTAATGCTCGAGCTTCGCCGCCGCCGCGCTCCACCTCCGTCTCCGTCAGCTTTGGCCGCTGCATCAACCCGAGTTGGTTCAGAGAAACGGCGGCGACCTCCGCAGAAGATCTGTGGCTGTAAGTACTCACTTTCCTACTCCTTAGATCTATGTTTCGGGTTTCTGCATGTTCTTCGAAGTTCGTCATGGCTTCTTCGTAGTTCTTCCACTGCCTCCTCTTTTTAATCCAAAAGAGATGTATGTTCCCACAGTAGTTGTTTGGTGCCTCCTTTTGATACTAGAAGACCCCTTTTTCTGGTACAAGGGCTACATTTAGATCTGATGAACTCATCTGGGCTGTATTTTTAGGTCTAGAATTTTTTTCATTTTGAACATCCATTTGATCTAAAATAATATCAAGCATTTTGGGAAACTTGTTTGTCCCAACACTTAGCTGAATCCGCTTTCTGAAAGAATCTATAGTCATGGCGGCTTACCGCGCTGGCTCTCTTTTCCTTATATGTCATTAGCCCTTAGTTAAGCCGCCATTACTTCCCTGTATTATCATCATTTAGCTGTTAATTTCACCATTGAGTTGAACCGGCATGCTATTTTCTTTTCAGTTTTGTCTTTTGATCATCATGCCGTTAAAAGCGCCGACCATCTGCAACTGGGTCACCTCAATCGTGACTGAAGATCGTTTGAAGGAGTTTGTCACCATAGGATTTTTGCCAGAAAAAGACGCCATGTCTTACCGTGCCCCTGACCCGGAAGAAGAACGCCCCAATCCAAGAGACGGCGAAGTGATTGTTTTCACTGACCACATGAACCGTGGCTTCTCACCGCCCGACTCAAAGTTCTTCAGAGAGGTCCTCCACTTTTTCAAACTCCACCCTCAAGATATCGAGCCTAATTCCATATCTAACATCTGTAACTTCCAAGTACTCTGTGAAGTATATCTTCAACAAGAGCCGACCGTGGAGTTGTTTAGAGAATACTTTTATCTGAACCGGCAGAACGAGTGCACCAACGGCCTTAGCTTAGAGCTTGGAGGCATATCCATTCAGCGTCGGCAAGGTGTTGTTTTCCCCCTCATAGTCTTACCAAGTCACCCAAAAGACTGGAACCAGACTTGGTTCTACTGCCAGGACATTTCACCAGCAAACGAGAAGCCACTGCCGGGTTATCGGCCCGATCGTCTTGACTCCAAGTTCGCGCTTCCTAATAAGCTTACTGCCGCTGAACGCAAGAGGCTGATACCATCCATCAAAAGGATCAATGCTCTGTTAGGGAACGGGTTAACTGGAGTTGACCTGACCCGCTGCTGGATCTCATGGCGGGTTATTCCTTTAAGCCGTCGGTCAAAGTTGATGCCCGTTCAACTAACCGAAGAAGACATTGTCTCAATGTCAAACCTTTTGGTGAATGAGAAATATGAAGACTACAGTATTGTTTGATTAAACCCCTTCTCAAAGCTTAACCCGGTGCCAGAAGTAAGGATATTCTGACCTTTTTCCTTTGTATTTTCCCAGCCGTATTGTTTAGCACTAACCTTTCATCTTGTCTTTGCCTGTCTGCAGGCCAACTCTGACTTTTAGAAAGTTAAATATGACCATGAGGCTGCCAAGAAGGCGAAAGCCGCCGCCATGAACGCCAAGAAAATGACTCGGAGGTCGAAAAAGAAGAAAAAGAGCACTACTAAAGATTTGATGAAGCTTGATGATACGTCTGACTCGGAGGTAGCCCTTGATTCCCTTGGCCAATTTTTTAACAATCTTATTGACACTGATCATTACCAGGATGACACTGGGGCCAGTCAGGCTGTGGAAGTAGAGGTAACTATCATTTCCTCCGACTCAGAGCTCTTTCCAAGACAAAAAACTCGACGAGTGATCCGTAAAGTAAGATTTTCTAACCCGTTAGCTCACTTGGATCCCAACTTTGGTTTGAAAAAGCAGCAACATGAAAGCCGCCGTCAAACTTGGACTAAAGATGAGCCAGCTGTTGTTCTTCAACAAACCCCTCAGAAGCGTAGGAACGAGGTTTATTTCTTTTGACCTTAACTCCGTTTAATGAATCCTTCCCTTTGTATTTCTTTTAACTCTATTTTATCCTTTCAGGAGGTGTCTCGCTCTTCTGGCGACTCATCGCAGACGCAATTTCCGGCTTTCAAGACTGCCCCCGGGTAATCAGAAATCCTCCTTTCTTTCGGTTTGTTCAATTGTATCTTTGTACTGACAGCCCTGCAACATCTCTCTTAGTGGCCAAGCTAAATCCAAGAAAGCAAAGGTAGCTAAGCCGGCAGAAGACCCGCCGGTGCTGGCATCTGACCCGGCCAGGCCATCTTCTCCATTAACTGACGCTCCAGAAGACCCGCCTGTTGACACCGAAGCAAATCCTCCTGAGCCGTCATTTGACGAGACCACTGTGAACCCTTCCACAACCGGACCATCAAGCTCAGCCAACCCGCCGTCTTCGTCTGCACAAGATGTTCAGATTACCGGGAGCCGTTTTATTGAACCAGGGAATCCAACCGTGCTGGCTCGCCACACGGCAAAACAAGAGGCATTGGAGAGGCAGAAAGTGTGTTTCACCATTGCCAATTATGACCATCTAAATGCCAATGATATTTTATCCGGTTATCTCAGCCATGTGCACTCCAGTCGCGACTCTGAGATTGAAATGGTTAAACAGTTGCAGCTGAAATACGAGGTATGTTCTTCCGGCTTATCTATATTCCTCCAGCCCCCAAGCCTTTAGATTTATGAAAGAAACATAATGATCTGTAGACTTTATAATATAGGCCAAGACCTTCATCTTTGAAATTTTCCTTGAATCCAATAGAACAAAGCTTCACCTGTAGTCCCCAAGGGCCGGTTCTTTTTGATCATAAATGAGCCGGTACTTTAAATTGATTTGTACCGTTTTGAAAGAACTTAATACTCTGGCTTAACCTTGAGAACCTTGTTGAATTGCATACATTAGTCCCCAAGTGCCAAGTGTTGTTACTTTGTAAAGTACTTGGGACTTAAAGTATGTCTTTAGATTCATAAAAAATTGTTTTGGCATACATTAGCCCCCAAGTGTCAAGTAGTTTGTTTGTAAAGTACTTGAGACTTGAATCTTGATTGTTGAACTTTTTAAGTGAAATCTGGACTCACCTGAGCATGCCTTTTTTGTAGAATGCTTTATCTGAACTGAACTCGCAATTGAATGATGCGAAGACCCGACTGGCGAGTCAGGAGGCAGAAATCAAGGCTGCGAACTCCAAATTGCAAGTAAGTCTCTCTGAGACGGAGAAGCTAAAGACCAGCTTCATCGCCAAGGAGAAAACCTGGGCTGATGAAAAGACGCTTCTGATACAACGCGCTGAGAAGGCTGAAGCAGCCCTTGAAGAAGTGTCAACAGAGCTGAACGGTTTAAAGGACCGGGTGTCTCAAATGGTGGCTGCCATCTTTGGTGAGTTGTCTGTCTTTAATCTTTGTGGACTTTGTATTGATCCGGAATATAAGTCGCCAGCTAACTTTTGTATAAAACATGTGCAGGCCCACAAAGCAAGAACCTGAGCCAAGATCCGTTGATTAAACTGAAGGCAGTGTACACTTTAGTAGAACAACTGTACATTGGCGCACAACGAGCACTCGCCGCCATCTCTCCTGCCAATCAAGGACCCAACCGGCTTAGCGACGTTTTGAAGAAGCTGTCGATCATGCCTGCTAGATTTCAAGAGGTGAAGCATTCTTGTGCGTGAGCCGGAGCTTTGACTGCCCTGAGCCGCTCCAAGGCTTGGGTGCCAGACCTAGACCCGGCAGACATGGCCAGAAGCTATCCCACCGTGAAAGAAGACAGATCCCCCTTTGAGCAGGATGACTTCATGGCTTGCGTGCGCGGAGTTCGGCCTCATGCAACTATCCTTGGAGATGAAACCAACATCGACAAGTATCAGCCGGGTTTCGATAGTGAGAATAAGAAGATGGCCACTCCCTCGTACAAGGTAACAGATTTGATCCCGCCTATGAGAGAAAACACATTTTCTCCGGAAGTTAACCCGGTCGGCCTGATTGACGACGAAGCCGAATTCATCGCCGTGAATGGTTTTGATTGGTCAAAACCCAACTTCCAGCCAAGAGAAGGTGGTGAACCAACGAGGGAGGAACAATGATCATCTTCGTGGGCTTGTAAAGCCTTGTAATAAATTAGCTGTGAAAACACTGTATGCTTTGCTTATGCCATCGCGCATAAAACACTTCCATGTGATTCTGTGTTTTCTGATGTCAATGTATTCATCGTTTTTAATGATTGTTTCTGCAACATGTGAACTCTGTTTCTATAGATACAAAGAAAAGACTGGCTTGGCGACTTAGAACCAAACGGGTTAAAACACACGGTTTATAGCCAATATGTTTACCATAATAAGAACCATAAACGGATATAAACAAAAGGACAAGGGTTGATACTAACTCTTACAGCAGGCAATTATGTATAAGTAATAACCATACCTTGTTCCTTTTGATCCTTAGACCACCGGCTTGAATAACCCGGGTAATGAAGTTGATAATTCAAACTTTATGATAAGTCAATGCTTTAGAATACTCAATGATCATTATACCTTGGTAGCCGTGTTGTCAAATAGTCGAGCCGATGAAGAAGACGAGGCTAATTATTTGTAATATTGAGACAACAAAAACTAAAAGGCAGACAACAGATAATAAGTATAACTTAACCTTGTATGCAAAAGGTTGGGGGCTTCTCATTCGAATACGATCAGTAAACCGGACCAAAGGGGTTAAGCTAAGGTTCGAATACGACCATATAGCCCCCAGTGGCTTTGGCGTTGCGCCGATCAAGAGGGTACCGACAGTTATGTTCTCTTTGGTTCGAATATGACCTATGTTTGAACAGGAAGCCCCCAAATGACCTTGAGAGGTTTTTAACGACCCTGATTCAAATACGATCCAAGTCGAACCCAAAAGGGGTTAAGCTATGATTCGGATACGATCAAGAAGCCCCCAAGTGAGTTTGGCCTTGAGCCGATCAAGAGGGTTACGACAGCTATGTTCTCTTTGGTTCGAATACGACCTATGTTTGAATAGGAAGCCCCCAAGTGACCATGATATTTGTAGCTAGATTCGGATACGATCATAAGCCAGACAAAAAAGGTTAAACTTGATTCAAATATGATCAACTCCTTAATAGTCATTTGAAAATAAGAAATAACAAAGATGCTTAGTCTTTAAAAAGAAAAGAGACCGATGGTCTTACTTTATTTCTTATCATGGTATATACAATGTTAAAGTATGTACATGATGAGAGCCGGTGGCTCAGGTGTAGTATGACCGAAGTTGAGCAATGTTCCACGGTCGGCGGGTCTCCTCCTCTGACTTACATGAGTCTTTGTGCTCTTGAACGTCAATGAGGTAATATGACCCGTTGTTTAAGTTCTTACTGACCACAAAGGGTCCTTCCCAAGGTGGGGATAACTTGTGTGCATCTGACAGATGCTAGATGAGCCGGAGCACCAGGTCGCCTTCCTGAAAAGTCCTGGATTTAACTCGGCGGCTGTGATAACAACGCAGGTCCTGTTGATAAATTGCTGTCCGGGCCGCTGCTAACTCTCTTTCTTCATCCAATAAGTCAAGTGCATCCTGTCTGGCCTGTTTGTTATCAGCTTCAACATAAGCCGCCACACGGGGCGAGTCATGACGGATGTCACTAGGAAACACTGCTTCTGCTACATAAACCATGAAGAAAGGTGTGTAACCTATAGACCTGTTAGGTGTGGTGTTGATACTCCACAACACCGAGGGTAATTCCTCTACCCAACAACCCGGCGTTTGCTGTAAGGGAACCATAAGCCGGGGTTTGAGCCCTTTCAAATTTTCCTAATTGTCTCTCTTAGCTTGACCATTGGATTGAGGATGAGCTACAGAAGAAACATCAAGCCGGATGTGCTCTCGTTGACAAAACTCCTCCAAAGCCCCTTGGGACAGATTAGTGCCATTGTCAGTGATAATGCTGTGTGGAAAACCAAAACGGAAGATCACCTTTTTCATGAACTGAACCATCATGGCCGCGTCACACTTACTCACAGGCTCCGCCTCAACCCACTTGGTGAATTTATCAACTGCCACCAAGAGATGTGTCTTTTTATCCTTAGACCTTTTGAAAGGTCCCACCATGTCAAGCCCCCAGACAGAAACGGCCAAGTGATTGGAATCATCCAGAGCTCTTGAGCCGGCACATGCGCTCGTCGTGCAAACTTTTGACATCCATCACATCTACTGACCAGATCTTCTGCATCAGCGTGAGCCGTCAACCAGTAAAAACCGTGATGAAACGCCTTGGCCACCAAGGATTTTGACCCGGCGTGATGACCACAATCGCCTTCATGGATCTCACGAAGGATTTCTTGAACTTCTTCAGGGGAAACACACCGCTGAAATGCTCCGGAAATACTGCGATGGTATAACTCTCCATCCGAAATCTTCATTGACTTAGACCGCCGGGTTATTTTTTGAGCCAGGGTCTCATCCGCTGGCAACTCTCCCCGGGTCATGTAAGCCAAGAACGGTACTATCCAATCTGGGATGACATGAAGAGCCGCCACCAACTGCGCCTCCGGGTCAGGAACAACTAAATCTTCTTCTGTGGGTAATTTGACAGAGGGGTTATGCAAAACATCTAAAAAGGTGTTAGGTGGTACCGGCTTATGCTGAGATCCCAAGCGGCTTATGGCATCAGCCGCTTCATTCTTTCGACAGTCAATGTGCTCCACCTGATAACCTTTAAAATGCCCTGCAACCGTATCAACCTCCCGGCGATAAGCCGCCATGAGTGGGTCCTTGGAATCCCACTTGCCAGATAACTATTGAACCACAAGATCTGAGTCGCCAAGACATCTGAACCGGCTCAAACTCATCTCCTTTGCCACTCGAAGACCACGAAGCAAGGCTTCATACTCTGCTGCGTTGTTAGTGCAAGGAAACATCAACCGTAACACATAACAAAATTTGTCACCTCGCGGAGAAGTTAACACAACTCCAGCCCCTGAGCCTTCCAACTGTCTGGACCCATCAAAATGAATAGTCCAATACGTGTTGTCTGGTTTCTCTTCTGGCATGTGCATCTCTGTCCAGTCATTAATGAAGTCAACCAGTGCTTGAGATTTGATCGCAGTACGTGGCACATACTTCAACCCGTGAGACCCAAGCTCAATTGCCCACTTGGCGACTCACCCAGTAGATTCTCTGTTTTGAATGATGTCTCCCAAAGGAGCAGAGCTAACCACAGTGATTGGATGTCCCTGAAAATAATGCTTAAGCTTCCGGCTTGCCATGAACACCCCATATACAAGCTTCTGCCAATGTGGATATCGTTGCTTGGATTCAATTAGCACTTCACTAACGTAATAAACCGGCCGTTGGACCGGATGCTCCTTGCCAGCCTCCTTGCGCTCCACCACAATAGCCACACTAACAGCTCGTGAGTTGGCGGCCACGTATAATAGCAACAGCTCTTTCTCAATTGGAGAGCAAGGACTGGCGGCTCAGCAAGCTGTGTCTTTAGATCCTCAAAAGCAGTATTTGCAGCATCACTCCAAATAAAAGCACCTGTTTTCTTCATCATCTGATACAAAGGCATTGCCTTCTCCCCTAACCGGCTTATGAACCGGCTCAAAGCAGCAACACGACCCGCCAGCCGCTGAACGTCATTGATGCATGTTGGTTTGGTTAGGGATGTAATTGCCTTGATTTTCTCCGGGTTAGCTTCAATACCTCGGTTGGACACCAAAAAACCCAAGAGCTTGCCGGTTGGGACTCCAAAAACACACTTGGCCGGGTTAAGCATCATTTTGTAGATCCGGAGATTATCGAAAGTCTCTTTCAGATCTGTGACCAAGGTTTCCTCCTTACTGGATTTTACCACTATATCATCCACATAAGCATGAACATTGCACCCAATTTGATCGTGAAGACAATTCTGCACACACCATTGGTAAGTTGCCTGGGCGCTCTTAAGCCCAAAAGGCATAGACACATAGCAGAAAGCTCCAAAAGGAGTGATAAAAGCCGTCTTCTCCTGATCTTTGACCGCCATCTTAATCTGATGATAACATGAATAAGCATCCAAGAAACTCAAACGCGCGCAACCCGCCGTAGCATCAATGATCTAATCAATACGGGGAGGGCAAAAGGATCAGCCGGATAGGCCTTGTTCAAATCGGTGTAATCCACACACATACGCCAGGTGCCATTCTTTTTTAGTACAAGCACCGGGTTAGCTAACCATTCTGGGTGAAAGACCTCCACAATGAACCCGGCCGCCAAGAGCTGGGCCACCTCTTCTCCAATGGCCTTGCGCCTTTCTTCATTGAACCGTCGAAGAAACTATCTAACAGGTTTGAACTTTGGATCAATATTAAGAGTGTGCTCAGCGAGTTCCCCCGGGACACCCGGCATGTCTGAAGGTTTCCATGCAAAGATGTCCCGGTTCTCATGGATGAACTCGATGAGCGTGCTTCCCTATTTCGGATCCAAGTTTGCACTGATGATGAACTGCTTGGATGAGTCGCTAGGCACAAAGTCAACCATCTTGGTGTCATCGGCTGATTTGAATTTCAACACCGGCTCATGCTCTGTTGTTGGTTTCTTTAATGACGTCATGTCTGCCGGGTCAACATGATCCTTGTAAAACTTTAACTCCTCTGTTGCACAAACAGACTCAACATAGGCAGCATCACCTTCTTCACACTCCAAGGCTATCTTCCGGCTCCCATGTACTGTAATGGTGCCCTTATGACCCGGCATCTTGAGCTGCAAATACACATAGCACGGCCGAGCCATGAACTTGGCATAAGCCGACCGTCCAAACAGAGCATGATATGGGCTTTTGATCTTAACCACCTCAAAGGTTAATTTTTCTGCTCTAGAGTCATACTCATCCCCAAAGGCTACTTCCAGTTCAATCTTACCAACTGGGTATGTCGATTTACCAGGTACCACACCGTGAAAAACAATGTTGGATTGTTTAAGATTTTTATCAGTCAATCCCATCCGGCGGAACGTCTTATAGTAGAGGATGTTAATGCTGCTGCCTCCATCCATGAGTACCTTAGTGAATTTGTATCCACCAACCTGAGGTGCCACTACCAAGGCCAAGTGACCCGGATTATCAACCCGGGGCGGGTGATCCTCTCTGCTCCACACAATAGGCTGCTCTGACCAACATAGATAACGTGGAATTGCTGGCTCAATGGCATTGACGGTCCTCTTGTGAAGCTTCTGGTCCCTCTTACATAAACTAGTGGTGAATACATGGTATTGCCCACTACTCAGCTGTTTTGGGTTGCTTTGATACCCGGATTGTTGCTGCTGATTACCTTGGCTGGGTTGTGGATTATATCCTCCTTGGTTACCAGGATGGCCCTGATCATGAAATCCTCCTCCACCTGGACCGGCGCCCGGGCCATGAAAACCACCTCCTCCTGAACCGCCACCTGGGCCATGACCTCCATCAAACGCATTTGAATTTTTAAATGCCTTCATGATCGTGCAATCTTTCCACAGGTGGGTGGCTGGCTTCTCCCGGGTGCCGTGCTTTGGACAAGGTTCATTTAATAGCTGCTCAAGGGTGGGACCTGACCCGCCCGACCGAGGGGGTTGTCTGCCCTTGCGCTGTTGATTTCCGCCCCGCGCATTCGTGTTAGCAACAAACTCATCAGCCTTACGTTTATTACCTCCTTGATTTGCCGGGTTATGCTGGTGACCCTTGCCGTTCTTCTTTCCCTTCGTTGTCTTTTCTTCGTCAGACACCGGGTCTTTGGTACTATCAGAGTCAGCATACTTGACGAGAGCCTCCATCAACTGGCCCATGTCGTTACAGTCACGCTTGAGCTGCCCCAGCTTCTGCTTCAGAGGTTCAAAACGACAATTTTTCTCCAACATTAAGACTGCTGAGCCGGCGTCCATCTTATCAGACGAATGTATTATCTCCTTGACCCGGCGCACCCAATGGGTTGTGGATTCCCCATCCTCTTGCTTGCAATTGGTCAGATCCACAATCGACATAGGCTGCTTACACGTGTCTTTGAAGTTCTGGATGAACCGGGCCTTTAACTCCGCTCATGAGCCGACAGAATTGGGTGGCAAACCTTTCAGCCATGTCCGAGCTGTCCCATCCAACATCATGGTGAAATACTTGGCCAATGCCGCGTCGCTGACCTCCAGCAACTCCATAGCCATCTCATAACTCTCAATCCAAGCCCCGGGCTGTAAGTCAGCCGTGTAATTAGGCACCTTACGAGGCCCCTTGAAATCTTTTGGCAAACATTCATTACGTATGGCCGGCACCAAGCAAGGAACACCTCTAGTTCTTGTGGCCACTCTTGCCTCAACTGAAGTTGCTGGATAAGCCGGAAAAGTTTGATGAGCCGCCTGATCTGCTGCCAGTTGAGCTGCTCGTTCTGCCTCTTGCCGAATCCTCTCTTGATCCGCCAAGTTAAGGGCTCCAACTCGTACCGGCTCATGCCTGTGCGGCCGGTTGTGGCATTGAGCATTGCTTGACATCTCTGCGGACTCCATACACCTACTGTAGCTCGGGCTCCGGCTTGGGCGAGGAGTTGAATGAATCTTGTCTCGACTATAGGAGTACGCATCCTGCTGTGCCAAGGCTGTTTGAAGTAGTTCTCTTACCCTCCGTGTCTCAACTGCCGCCGGCGAGTCACCTTCCATCGGGAGAGCCGCTAAACGAGCCGACGCTGCGATGAGGTTTTCCAAAGGGTTGGAGAAGTGACCCAGCGGTGTTGGGATGTAATGATGCGGAGCGGTAATTATACGAGGTGGATCCATGGCACGCGGCTGGACCGGTGCGCTGGGTGTTGTAATCTGGGGCGGCTCCGGCGGGTTACTTCCCCCGGCTCCGGGCGTATGAAAGAGATTCCTAGGATCGAGCGTCAGAGGCAGACGTGATTGAGTTTTCTGATGCCTCCTCCTCATGACCTTGTTTGACGCGTTCAGATCCACTGAGAGCCAGAAGGTCTCTGCTTGAAGCTGCTGAGCCCGAACGTCCAGAGCCGCCCAGTCCACTGCCATCCTGGCTTCCTCTGCGACCAGATTTTCCTTAGCTTGTACCATCTCTTCACATACGGGTGGCACCTCTGCATCGTGCTGGGCTTTATCCGCCGGCTCTACCACGATGGTCAACAGAGTCGTCAATTTATCCATGAGGTCCATTAGAATCTGAGCCGGGGGGCGCGCGGGGTCTCCTGACCTGGCCGCGGCCGACCCGGTAGCTGTTGCCGCTGCTGATGTGGAGTTCTTCCCGGGCTGTGTCCCTACCATGAAGAGTCCGGCCCAATTCGGCGGCTCAAGGGGGTCCGGAATACTGCTGCCATCGGAACAGTCCCCAAGCATGCCATCCTGTAGCTGGTACAAAGAGTCCGTCTCACCCGTTGATGATGCCGTGTCAGAACATACGGCCGTCTCACCGCCTTCACCGATCCTTCAGAGTATTCACCGCCGTGGACGCAGCCTACGAAGGCATGCTTTACGACAGATTGAACACAGGCGGTCCTCGCGCGCCGAGCCGTTTCGATGAGGTTGGTGTGGACGTCCGGCTCAGGACCAGACTCGCCGATCCGGCCGATGAAGACGTGAATTCCGCCGAAGGGGACCCGGTACCCGTACTCGATTGAGCCGGCCTCGGGGCCCCAGCCTTCATCGTCGATGTAGAGCTTGCCGCGGTGACTGTTGGTCATCCAGCCCACAGCGTATCCCTTGAGCCCTGTGAAGTTGCCCTTCAAGAACTCAAATCCACCGTGCGCTGGCCCCACGGTGGGCGCCAACTATCGTGGAATTGTCACGGCAGATGTCCTAGAGCAAGGACTTAGTCATAGGGCCATCGCACTAGGAAGCTTAAAGGGGTTAATCGGAACAAAGGACACGAGAGGGTTTTTATACTAGTTCGGCCCCTTACGATGAAGGTAAAAGCCTACATCTAGTTCGGGTTGGTATTGCTAGGGTTTCGATCACCAAGAGGCTCAACTCGCCGGCTTGGTTATTGATTTGTTCTCTCTCCTAAGCCGCCGCCGGGCCGTCCCCTTATATACATGGGTTGACGCCTGGCGGCCTACAGAGTCCCGACCGGCTCATAATCGTGTCCGGCTCGGTGACTTCCTTTACATGCCTTTCTTTACAAGTCTTTCCTTACATACGATGGTTTACAATATCGGGCCTTAAGCCGGCCCCAGGCCTTTGGGCCTTCTATAAGGTTCAATAAACTATCATCTTGAATGTTCACTGGGCTTCTTATGTAACCCGCCATTGGGGCTGACCCGGCCCCTCCTGAGCGGGTCATACTGATAGTAATATCCCCAACAACATTGGACTACATCAACCGTGTTACTAAACGTTTCCGCTTTCGGTCTACGAGGGTACGTGGACACACTCTCCCCGCTCGTTGCTATGCTTCTCCTAGATAGATCTTGTGTGACCGTAGGGATTTTTGTGAAATACTAAGTTCCCCAATAGTGGCATCCAAGCTAGGTCTATGCGTAGATGTTATATGCAGGAGTAGAACACAAAGAGTTGTGGGCGATAATATTCATACTGCTTACCAGCAATGTCTTACTTTGATTCGGTGGTATTGTTGGATGAAGCGGCCCGGACCAACATTACATGACCACGTTCATGAGACCAGTTCTACCGACGTGCTTCTCACACAGGTGGCTAGCGGGTGTCTATTTCTCCAAGATATAAATTGTTGTATGAGATGATCATGTTTTGTTAAAGTTATCAGCAACTGGCATGAGCCTTATGATTGTCTCTTTATTGCATAAGATGCAAGCACCATATAATTGCTTTACTTCATTGCTACGCGATAGCAATAGTTGCAAAAGCATTAGTTGGCGAGACGACCATGTGACGACACATTGATAGAGATCAAGATGATGGAGACCATGGTGTCATGCCAGTGACGATGGAGATCATGATGGTGCTTTGGAGATGGAGATCAACGACACAAGATGATGATGGCCATATCATGTCACATATTTTGATTGCATGTGATGTTTATCTTTTATGCATCTTATTTTTCTTCGTACGGCGGTAGCATTATAAGATGACCCCTCACTAAATTTCAAGGTATAAGTGTTCTCCCTGAGTATGCACCGTCGCGACAGTTCCTCGTGCCAAGACACCACGTGATGATCGGGTGTGATAAGCTCTACGTTCACATACAACGGGTGCAAGCCAGTTTTGCACGTGCAGAATACTCGGGTTAAACTTGACGAGCCTAGCATATGCAGATATGGCCTCAGAACACTAAGATCGAAAGATCGAATGTGAATCATATAATAGATATGATCAACATAGAGATGTTCACCATTGAAAACTACTCCATCTCACGTGATGATCGGACATGGTTTAGTTGATATGGATCACGTGATCATTTAGATGACTAGAGGGATGTCTATCTAAGTGGGAGTTCTTTAGTAATATGATTTATTGAACTTTAATTTATCATGAACTTAGTCCTGATAGTATTTGCATATCTATGTTGTAGATCAATAGCTTGCGATGTAGCTCCCCATTTTTTTTGATATGTTCCTAGAGAAAAATAAGTTGAAAGATGTTAGTAGCAATGATGCGGACTATCTCCGTGATCTGAGGATTATCCTCATTGCTGCACATAAGTATTATGTCCTTGATGCACCGCTAGGTGACAGACCTATTGCAGGAGAAGATGCACATGTTATGAACATTTGGCAAGCTCGGTATAATGACTACTTGCTAGTTTAGTGCACCATGCTTTACGGCTTAGAACTGAGACTTCAAAAATGTTTTGAAACGTCACGGAGCATATGAGATGTTCCAAGAGATGAAATTGGTATTTCATACTCATGCCCGAATCGAGAGGTACGAGACCTCCGACAAGTACTTTGCCTACAAGATGGAGGAGAGTAGCTCAACCAGTGAGCATGTGCTCAGAATGTCTGAGTACTACAATCGCTAGAATCAAGTGGGAGTTAATATTCTAGATAATATAGTGATTGATAGAGTTCTCTAGTCACTATCACCAAGTTTCTGGAATTTCGTGATAAACTATAATATGCAAGGGACGACGAAAACGATTCCTGGGCTCTTCGCGATGCTAAAATCGGCGAAAGGTAGAAATCAAGAAAGAGCATCAAGTGTTGATGGTTAACAAGACTAGTAGTTTCCAGAAAAGGGGCAAAGAAAAAGAAAGGGAACTTCAAGAAAGAATGACAAGCAAGTTGTCACTCCCGTGAAGAAATGATAACCCACAAGTATACGTGATCGCAACAGTTTTTGAGGGTAGAGTATTCAACCCTAATTTATAGATTCGACACAAGGGGAGACAAAGAATATTTGAAGGTATTAGCAGCTGAGTTGTCAATTCAACCACACCTGGAGATTAATTACCTGCAGCAATATGATCAGTAGCAAAGTAGTTTGATAGTTTTGATAGTAGTGACAGTAGCAACAGTAACAGTGATATCAGTAATTTAGCAAGTGTAACAGTGATGATAGTAGTAGTAACACAACAAAATCAGTAAGGATAAATTCATAGGCATTGGATCGATGACTTGTTGGATGATATTCATCATGAGACAATTATAACCTAGGGCGATACGGCACTAGCTCCAGTTCAACGATATAATGTAGGCATGCATTCCATAAATAGTCATACGTGCTTTATTAAAAGAAATTGCATGACATCTTTTGTCCTACCCTCCCGTGGCAGCGGGGTCCATATTGGAAACTAAGGGATATTAAGGCCTCCTTTTAATAGAGAACCGAAACAAAGCATTAACACATAGTGAATACCTGTACTCCTCAAACTACGGTCATCACCAGGAGTGGGCCCGGTTGTTGTCACTCTGGGGTTGCCGGATCATAACCGTAGTAGGTGACTATAGCTTGCAAGATCAGATCTAAAACATGGATATAATGATGAATTCATAAATGGTTCAGATCTGAAATCATGGCACCTGGGCCCAAAGTGTCAAGCATTAAGCATGGCAAAGTCATAGCAACATCAATCTAAGAACATAGTGGATACTAGGGATCAGGCCCTAACAAAACTAACTCGATTACATGATGAATCTCATCCAACTCCTCACCGACGAGCGAGCCTATGAAGGAATTACTCACTCCCGGTGGGGAGCATCATGGAACTGGCGATGGAGATAGGTTGGTGATGACGAAGATCGAAGATCCCCCTCTCTGGAGCCCCAAACAGACTCCAGATCTACCCTCCCGAGGAAGAATAGGGCTTGGCGGCAGCTCCGTCTCGTGGATCGTGATAATTCTTTCTCCCTGATTTTTTCTGGAATAATGTGAATTTATAGTATCAGTGGGTCATCAGCGGGCCAACATGTGGGTACAACCCACCTGGGTGCACCAGGAGAGGGGGGGGGGCGCCCTGGTGGGTTGTGCCCACCTAGGTGCCCCTCTCTGGTAGGTCTTGGCTCCAGAAATTCTCTTTTATTGATATAAAAAATCCTCAAAAAGTTTCGTTCCATTCCGAGAACTTTTATTTCTACACAAAAACAACACCATGGTAGTTCTACTGAAAACAGCATCAGTCCGGGGTTAGTTTCATTCAAATCATGCAAATTAGAGTCCCAACCAAGAGGAAAAGCATGAGAAAAAGTAGATAGGTTGGAGACGTATCAACTCCCCAAGCTTAAACCTTTGCTTGTCCTCAAGCAATTCAGTTGATAAACTGAAAGTGAGAAAGAAAAACTTTTACAAACTCTTTTGCTCTTGTTTGCATAAATAAGCTTAAACAGCACCCTGGTTTTCAACCTGCATTATAACTAACCATGTCGACAATAACTCTTAAAGATTATAATGATTCATATCAATGACATAATCAGCTAGCGAGCAATAATAAGATATCTCAAACAGCAACACGTTGTCAAAACAATCATGATATAATATGAAAATAATGGTATCTTGCTAGCCCTCTCTGAGACCGCAAAACATAAATGCAGTGCACCTCGCCAAAGTTCAAGCAGAGAGTAAACATTGTAATTCATGGTAGAAAAGATCCAGTCATGATGCACCCAACATTAGCTATACAAAATGAATAAATCATGACCGATGTGCTCTACTCAGTTTCTGGCACTTGTTTATAGAAGGTGATGACACAACATAAAAGTAATTAGAAAATACATTCGCAGAGGGAAGCAGCGATTTGCAGAGGTGCCAGAGCTCAATTTTTAAAACAGAGATAAATGAAATTTTGAGACATGCACCCTTCTCATTCACTCCACGACCATCAGTTATAAACATCTTCCATGCTAAGCACGCTAGTGGCAGTTCCCAAGCGATAAAAGTAAAGGTTTACTCCCCCTCCACCAACAATCACATTCCACGGCTTGTTTGAAACAACGGGTGCCGTCCAAACCAACAACGGCCTCAGGGGAGTTTTGTTTGATTATTTACATTTTTTAGTTCGGGACTGGGAATCCCTATTACCGCCCATTTCCTCCTGCGACGGCGAGTGAATAAACACTCGACCTGAGGATAACATGCTTAGCACGGAAGATATCGACCACCTCCTATCGTTCCATGAACGATCCAGACACACAAAACGGATAATTTTTAGAAGTTTTTAGAGGTGGCACATGCAAATTTACTTAGGACGGTAGGGTAGTACCATATATAGGTAGGTATGGTGGACTCATCTGGAATAACTTTGGGTTTAAGGTTTTTGATGTACAAGCAGAATCCCCACTTAGTATAGGCGAAGGCTAGCAATTTTAAGATTGGGAAGCGGCCAGCTAGAGAGCAACAACGATCACGACTAGGCATTATGCATAAGTAACATTGGACACTAGCATGAGTAGGATATTAACACCATGAACATAAACATTATAGAGGCTATGTTGGTTTTGATTCAACTACATGCATGAACATGTACCAAGTCAAGCCACTCGAACATTCAAAGGAGGATACCATATTATCATACTACATCACAATCATTTTAACACTATGTTGATATCCAAGATAAATCATTATTAACTCCCAGCTACTTATGCATGGCATGAGAAACTATAATCTCTAATTGTCATTGCAAAACATGTTTAATCATAACGGGCTGAATCATGGGCACTAGGTTAAACATATTTACACAGATAAGACAAGTCGAGTTCATACCCGTTTCTCCTTGCCACGGCCAGCTCATCGAATATCGTCATTATTGCCTTTCACTTGCATGACCGAATGATATGAAAATAATAATAGTGCAAGAGTGCCATGGACTAAACTGGAATCTGCAAACAATTTATTCAACAGGAGAAGACAAGGTAAAATGGGTTCTTATTACTTCAACAGTTATTCACTAGTAAATATGCTCGTGCATTGCATCGGGATAATAAAATTACATGCATCTAGCTCAATATAAGAAGGGCTCAAGATGTGTTCAAAAAAAGGGGGGGCTCAAGACTCAACATGCCACCCTAGTCGTGCCGGCGCTTGGCTGCTTCACTGTGAGTTATATTACACGTGAGCTTGCATTTACAAATTGTAAAGTTAGAATTGTTTTGATAAGTTTCAAGTTAGAATGATGATTAAGTGAAATTGAAATAATTGTTAGTCTTGCAATTAAAGGACCTGATTGCTGGAGCAAGGAATCACAACTCAATCAAATAAGCCATCCCAGATACAAAAGTTGCATTAAAAAGATATATATGAAACCGTATTTTCGTTATTGATGCATGCATTAGTAATTAGTCGAACTTGCTTGAGAAACATATCACATTTGTGCATGGTTATTTTCTGATTATTACATAATTGTTTTAATCTGAATCAGTGATACATGAATGACAGATGCATGGATTAGAACAAATCAAAATAAAAACCATGATTGTCTTTTTGGATCTAAGTAGTACTTACTTGTTCATGCTTTGTACTGTGGGGTTCTCTTCTTCCTTTCTTGCATCTCCATTGAGATGTAATGGCCGTTGTGCCCCCGTCGTTGCCTTGCAATAGCAGAGGAGGATGTGGCGCCGATGCTCAACATTAAGGAGGGTGTACTAGCAATATACACATTCGTGTGCAGCCCCAGCGGTAGGAATCAGTTTGACTATAATAGCACTTAATTAAACCAGATAAATGAATGAAAGCATTTATAAAACTCCTTCCCTTGTATTGCTTTAATGTTGCTAGTGCAAAAAATAGACTCATAAGTTCAATAAAAATGTGTATATTAAAATGGGTATACCTTAACTAAAACTATAACAAATACATCTGCACCATATAACTAAATTTAAAGTGCTTAGATCCAAAATAAAATTGCTCAGACTTTCACATTAGCACAATTACACTGCACTTTTGTAAATTAATTACGACCACCAAATAGTGCAAGTGAAATTTTAATCAACATGAAAGATGAACAGTACTGAAAGGCGATAACCAAGTCATGCTATTTATTAAAGAATAAAGATGCCATGAGTAGTACACACCAAGATTAAATCAGTGACCCTGTATAAGCCATTGGCAGTGCAGTAGTATCAACTCAGGCAATCATTATAGGCAGTCCAATCTGTTCTCATTGTTTTGGACAGGAGAAATTGATTGCATAATTGCATCAGCTACAATATAGAATTGCCTCACGTATAAGTCATAACATCAATACTCTAATGTATGACCAAATGATCAATGACTGTTGAGAAAAACAAACCGTCTGATCCGATTAGGATGGATTGAATAATTGATGATCGATACGAACTGAATGGCGAAAACAATGAGGATCCCAAATGTGACAAATATAAACAAAATAGATGACAAATTAGATGAAGCCTCGCTGTTTAGTCTGTCAGTGGCGAGGAATCCTTCTGCTTGATGACGGCGACAGTGTCCATGGCATGGATTGACCGAGACCAATGACTTATGGGTAGAAACAAAATAGTTCTGTTGCAGAGCTGAAAGTAACACAGAGAAGCTAGAGGAGACCAATATCTTGATGGTGATGTTCTACGTACCGATACATGCATGTATGTACCATGCGTGCTAGCAATCAAGTCAACCACATCAAGCCGTCGATCTTGGTGCAAACCCGGGAGATGATGGCGCTGTGATGAGCCGGGCTGTGCTCGAGGGCGCCCTCTAGGCGCCGTTCTGTTCCCCCATCCTGGTCGCCATAACCTTCCAGAAGAGCCACCGGTGCACGTCCCACCCTCCTTCACGAACGTGTAGATGGCTTAGTATCTATCATGTGGAAGTAGTGTCCTGCACCGCCATCGTGCAGCCATTGGACCACACATAACAACGGATCTCCGACACCAGCGACGACTTCCACAACACCATCTCCACGTCCTTAATGATGCATCCACTTCTTAATGAAATCCACCGGAGCGTCGCTGCTCGGCCCCACTGCCCCGCTCCTTGCCGAGGCCCGACGATCAACTCTTCTCAGCAGTCTCCTCATCAAGAGATACAAGAATCGTCTAGAACTCCTATCATCAGCGCAAGGAGGGCACCTAGTCAAAGGAACTCGCCCGCGCAAAGGAGGGTAGACCCAAGCCTGAAACTGAGTGCTTCTAAAAGGAAATGGTCACTAGAAGTGGAACTGCCCTAGATACTCGGCGGATAAGAAGGATGGCATACCGAGCAAACGTATATTGGATATACATGTTATTGATGTGTACTTTACTAGTGTTTATAGCAACCCCTCGGTATTTGATACTGGTTCAGGTGCTAAGAGTAGTAACTCGAAACAGGAGTTGCAAAATAAACAGAGACTAGTTAAGGGCGAGTTTGGTCTTCAACTAAAACAATGTGGAATATTTTCACAAATTCATGCCACATGGAACACCACAGCATAATGGTGTGTCCGAATGTCATAACCATACTTTATTGGATATAGTGCAATCTATGATGTCTCTTACCGATTTACCACTATCATTTTGGGGTTATGCATTAGAGATAGCTACATTCATGTTAAATAGGGCACCATCTAATCCATTGAGATGACACCGTATGAACTATGGTTTGGCTAGAAACCTAAGCCGTCATTTCTTAAAGTTTGGGGTTGTGATGCTTATGTGAAAAAGTTTCAGCCTGATAAGCTCAAACCCAAATCAGAAAAGTGCCTCTTCATAGGATACCCAAAAGAAACTGTTGGGTACACCTTCTATCACAGATCCGAAAGGGAAGATCTTTGTTTCTTCGAGTGGATCCTTTCTAGAGAAGAAGTTTCTCTCGAAAGAAGTGAGTGGGAGGAATGTAAAACTTGATGATGAAATTGTACCTTCTCCCGAATTGGAAAGTAGTTCATCACATAAATCAGTTCTAGTGATTTCTACGCCAATTAGTGAGGAAGCTAATGACTATGATCATGAAACTTCAGATCAAGTTACTACCGAACCTCATAGGACAACCAGAGTATGGTCCGCACCAGAGTGGTACGGTAATCCTTTCTGGAAGTCATGTTACTAGACCATGGCGAACCTATGAACTATGAGGAAGTGATGATGAGCCAAGATTCCGCGAAATGGCTTAAGGCCGTGAAATCTGAGATGGAATCCATGTATAAAAACAAAGTATGGACTTTAATTGACTTGCCCAATGATCGGCGAGCCATTGAGAATAAATGGATCTTCAAGAGGAAGACAGACGCTGATAGTAGTGTCACTATCTACAAAGCTCAAATTGTCGCAAAAAGGTTTTCAACAAGTTCAAGGTGTTGACTACGATGAGATTTTCTCACTCGTAGCGATGCTTAAGTATGTCCGAATCATGTTAGCAATTGCCACATTTTATGGAATCTGGCAAATGGATGTCAAAACTGCATTCCTCAATGGATTTCTTAAAGAAGAGTTGTATATGATACAACAAGAAAGTTTTGTCAATCCTAAAGGTGCTAACAAAGTGTGCAAGCTCCAGCGATCCATCTATGGACTGGTGCAAGCATCTCGGAGTTGGAATATACGCTTTGATGAGTTGATCAAAGCATATAGTTTTATACAAACTTTTGGAGAAGCCTGTATTTACATAAAGTGAGTGGGAGCTCTGTAGCATTTCTGATATTATATGTGGATGAAATATTGTTGATCGGGAATGATACTGAATTTCTTGATAGCATAAAAGGATACTTGAATAAGAATTATTCAAAGAAAGACCTCGGTGAAGCTGCTTACACCTTGAGCATCAAGATCTATAGAGATAGATCAGGACGCTTGATAAGATTTTTCAATGAGTACATACCTTGACAAGATTTTGAAGTAGTTCAAATGGAACAGTCAAAGAAGGAGTTCTTGCCTATGTTGCAAGGTGTGAAGTTGAGTAAAGACTCAAAACCCAACCATAGCAGAAAATGGAAAGAGAATGAAAAGTCATTCCCTATGCCTCAGTAATAGGTTCTATAAAGTATACTATGCTGTGTACCAGTCCTATTGTATACCTTAGCATGATCCTAGCAAGGGAGTACAATAGTGACCTAGGAGTAGATCACTGGACAACAATCAAAATTATCCTTAGAGGACTAAGGAAATATTTCTCGGTTATGGAGGTGATAAAAGAGTTTGTCGTAAAGAGTTACGTCGATGCAAGCTTTTTACATCGATCTAGATGACTCTAAGTCTCGATCTAGATACATATTGAAAGTGGGAGCAATTAGCTAGAGTAGCTCCATGCAGAGTATTGTAGGCATAGAAATTTGCAAAATACATACGGATCTGAATGTTGCAGACCCGTAGACTAAACATCTCTCACAAGCAAAACATGATCACTCTTTGGGTATTAATCACATAGCGATGTGAACTAGACTATTGACTCTAGTAAACCCTTTGGGTATTAGTCACATGAAGATGTGAACTAATCACATAAAGATGTGAACTATTGGTGTCACATGACGATGTGAACTAGATTATTGACTCTAGTGCAAGTGGGAGACTGAAGGAAATATGCCCTAGAGGCAATAATAAAGTTGTTATTTATATTTCCTTATATCATGATAAATGTTTATTATTCGTGCTAGAATTGTATTAACCGGAAACTTAGTACATGTGTGAATACATAGACAAACCGAGTGTCACTAGTATGCCTCTACTTGACTAGCTCGTTAATAAAGATGGTTAAGTTTCCTAGCCATGGACAAAGAGTTGTCATTTGATTAATGGTATCACATCATTAGAGAATGATGTGATTGCCTTGACCCATACGTTAGCTTAGCACGATGATCGTTTAGTTTCTTGCTATTGCTTTCTTCATAACTTATGCATGTTCCTATGACTATGCGATTATGCAACTCCCGAATACCGGAGGAACACTTAGTGTTCTATCAAACGTCACAACGTAACTGGGTGACTATAAAGATGCTCTACAAGTGTCTCCGATGGTGTTTGTTGAGTTGGCATAGATCGAGATTAGGATTTGTCACTCTGTGTATCGGAGAGGTATCTCTGGGCCCTCTCGGTAATGCACATCACTATAAGCCTTGCAAGCAATGTGACTAATGAGCTAGTTACGGGATGTTGCATTACGGAACGAGTAAAGAGACTTGCCGGCAACGGGATTGAACTAGGTATTGAGATACCGACGATCGAATCTCGGGCAAGTAACATACTGATGACAAAGGGAACAACCTATATTGTTATGCGGTTTGACCGATAAATATCTTCATAGAATATGTAGGAACCAATATGAGCATCCAGGTTCCGCTATTGGGTATTGAACGGAGATGAGTCTCAGTCATGTCTACATAGTTCTCGAACCCGTAAGGTCCGCACGCTTAACGTTCGATGACGATTAGTATTATGAGTTTATACCGAAGGTTGTTCGGAGTCCCGGATGAGATCATGGACATGACGAGGAGTCTCGAAATGGTCGAGACATAAAGATTGATATATTGGAAGGTTATATTCGAAAACTAGAAAGGTTCCGAGGGTTATCAGATAAATACCAGAGTACCGGGGAGTTACCGGAACCCCCGGGTGGTTAATGGGCCTTTATGGGCCTTACTGGAAATAGAGGGCAGCAAGGGAGCTATGGGGCACGCCCCCTAGGCCCAAACCGAATTGGTTTAGGGCTTGGGGGGCCGGCCCCCTCTTTCCTTCTCCCCTCCTCCTCTTTCCTTCCCCTCCTAGTTGGACCAGGAAAGGGGGAATCTACTCCTAGTAGGAGTAGGATTCCCCCCTTGGGGCGCACCCTATGAGGCCGCCGACCCCATCCCCTTGCTCCTTTACATACGGGGCAGGGGGCACCCTAGGACACACAAGTTGACAATTGTCTTAGCCATGTGCGGTGCCCCCTCAACCATAATCCATCTCGGTCATATCGTTGCAGTGCTTAGGCGAAGCCCTGTTCCGGTAGCTTCATCATCACTGTAATCACGCCGTCGTGCTAACAAAACTCTCCCTCGACACTCAGCTGGATCTAGAGTTCGCGGGACGTCACCGAGCTGAACGTGTGTAGATCGCGGAGGTGTCGTACCTTCGGTGCTAGGATTGGTCGGATCATGAAGACATTCGACTACATCAACCGCGTTGTCATAATGCTTCCGCTTATGGTCTACGTGTTGGGGATCGTAGCAGAAATTTAAAATTTTCTACGCATCACCAAGATCAATCTATGGAGTAATCTAGCAACGAAGGGAAGGGAGTGCATCTACATACCCTTGTAGATCGCTAAGCGGAAGCGTTGCAAGAACGCGGTTGGTGGAGTCGTACACGCAGCGATTCAGATCGCGGTCGATTCCGATCTAAGCGCCGAACAACGGCGCCTCCGCGTTCAACACACGTACAGCCCGGTGACGTCTCCCGCGCCTTGATCCAGCAAGGAGAGAGGGAGAGGTTGGGTAAGACTCCATCCAGCAGCAGCACGATGACGTGGTGATGGTGGAGGAGCGCGGGACTCCAGCAGGGCTTCGCCAAGCACTACGAGAGACGAGGAGGGAGAGAGGTAGGGCTGCACCAAGAGGGAGATCAAATCATGTGTTGGCCAGCCCCCAATACCTCAAGTATATATAGGGGAAGGGGAGGGGCTGCGCCCCACCTAGGGTTCCATCCCTAGGGGTGGCGGCAGCCCCCAAAACCCATCTAGGGTGCGGCCAAGGGAGGGAAGAGAGGGGGGGCGCCCTAGGGTGGGCTTTAAGGCCCATCTGGACCTAGGGTTTTCCCCCTTCCCACTCTCCACGCGCCTTGGGCCTTGGTGGTGGGGGGGGGGGGGCACCAGCCTACCTGGGGCTGGTCCCCTCCCACACTTGGCCCATGCAGCCTTCTGGGGCTGGTGGCCCCACCTGGTGGACCCCCGGGACCCTCCCGGTGGTCCCGGTACATTACCGATAGCACCCAAAACTTTTTCGGTGACCAAAACGGGACTTCCCATATATAAATATTTACCACTGGACCATTCCGGAACTCCTCGTGATGTCCGGGATCTCATCCGGGACTCCGAACAACATTCGGTAACCGCGTACATACTTTCCCTATAACCCTAGCATCATCGAACCTTAAGTGTGTAGACCCTACGGGCTCGGGAGTCATGTAGACATGGCCGAGACAACTCTCCGGTCAATAACCAATAGCGGGATCTGGATACCCATGTTGGCTCCCACATGCTCCACGATGATCTCATCGGATGAACCACGATGTCAAGGATTCAATCAATCCCGTATACAATTCCCTTTGTCTATCGGTACGATACTTGCCCGAGATTCGATCGTCGGTATCCCGATACCTCGTTCAATCTCGTTACCGGAAAGTCTCTTTACTCGTTCTGTAACACATCATCCCGTGATCAACTCCTTGGTCACATTGTGCACATTATGATGATGTCCTACCGAGTGGGCCCAGAGATACCTCTCCGTTACACGGAGTGACAAATCCGAGTCTCGATTCGTGCCAACCCAACAGACACTTTCGGAGATACCCGCAGTGTACCTTTATAGCCACCCACTTACGTTGTGACGTTTGAAACACCCAAAGCATTCCTACGGTATCCGGGAGTTGTACAATCTCATGGTCTAAGGAAATGATACTTGACATTAGAAAAGCTTTAGCATACGAACTACACGATCTTGTGCTAGGCTTAGGATTGGGTCTTGTCCATCGCATCATTCTCCTAATGATGTGATCCCGTCATCAACGACATCCAATGTCCATGGTCAGGAAACCGTAACCATCTATTGATCAACGAGCTAGTCAACTAGAGGCTTACTAGGGACATGGTGTTGTCTATGTATCCACACATGTATCTGAGTTTCCTATCAATACAATTCTAGCATGGATAATAAACGATTATCATGAACAAGGAAATATAATAATGACTAATTTATTATTGCCTCTAGGGCATATTTCCAACAGTCTCCCACTTGCACTAGAGTCAATAATCTAGTTCACATCGCTATGTGATTAACACTCAAGGTCACATCCCCATGTGACTAACACCCAAGGAGTTTACTAGAGTCAATAATCTAGTTCACATTACCATGTTATTAACACTCAATGCGTTTTGGGTTTGATCATGTTATGCTTGTGAGAGATGTTTATAGTCAACGGGTCTGAACCTTTCAGATCCGCGTGTGCTTTGCAAATCTCTATGTCATCTTGTAGATGCAGCTACCACGCTCTATTTGGAGCTATTCCAAATAACTTTTCTACTATACGAATCTGGTTTACTACTCAGAATCATCCAGATTAGTGTCAAAGATTGCATCAGCGTAACCCTTTACGACGAACTCTTTTACCACCTCCACAATCGAGAAAATTCCTTAGTCCACTAGTTACTAAGGATAACCTTGACCGTTGTCCTGTGATCCATTCCTAGATCACACTTGTACCCCTTGACTGACTCATGGCTTGGCACACTTTAGGTGCGGTACACAACATAACATACTTTAGAGCCTACGTCTAAAGCATAGGGGACGACCTTCATCCTTTCTCTCTATTCTGCCGTGGTCAGGTCTTGAGTTTTACTCAATACTCATACCTTATAACACAGCCAAGAACTCCTTCTTTGCCGATCTATTTTTGAACTCCTTCAAAATTTTGTCATGGTATGTGTTCGTTTGAAAGTACTATTAAGCGATTTTGATCTATCCTTATAGATCTTGATGCTCAATGTTCAAGTAGCTTAATCCAGGTTTTCCATTGGAAAACACTTTTCAAATAACCCTATGTGCTTTCCAGAAACTCTACATCATTTCTGATCAACAACATATACTCATCAGAATATCTATAGTGCTCCCACTCACTTCTTTGGAAATACAAGTTTCTCATAAACTTTGTATAAACCCAAAATCTTTGATCATCTCATCAAAGCGTACATTCCAACTCCGAGATGCTTACTCCAGTCCTTAGAAGGGTTGCTGGAGCTTTGCATACTTGTTAGCATCTTTCAGGATTGACAAAACCTTCTGGATGTATCACATACAACCTTTCCTCAAGAAAAACGTTGAGGAAACAATGTTTTGACATCCTATCTGCAAGATTTCATAAATAATGCAGTAACTGCTAACATAATTCCAACAGACTCTTAGCATCGCTACGAGTGAGAAAGTCTCATCATAGTCAACTCCTTGAACTTGTCAGGAAACATCTTAACGACAAGTCGAGCTTTCTTAATGGTGACACTTACCATCATTGTCCGTCTTCCTTTTAAAATCCATCTGCACCCAATAGCCTTACGACCATCAATAGTTCTTTCAAAGTCTATACTTTGTTTTATACATGGATCCTTTCTCGGATTCTATGGCCTCGAGCCATTCGTCAGAATCCGGGCCCACCATCACTTCTCCATAGCTCGTAGGTTCATTGTTGTCTAGCAACATGACTTCCAAGACATGATTACGTACCAGTCTGAAGTAGTACACATACTTGTCGACCTATGAGGTTTGGTAGTGACTTGATCCGAAGTTTCATGATAAGCTTCCACTTCAATTGGTGTAGGTGCTACAGGAACAACTTCATGTGCCCTGCTACACACTAGTTGAAGTGATGGTTTCAAAAACCTCATCAAGTATCCACCATCCTCCCACTCAATTCTTTCGAGAGAAATTTTTTCTCGTGAAAGGTCCCATTTCTAGAAACAATCACTCTTGCTTCCGGATCTGAAATAGGAGGTACACCCAACTATTTTTGGGTATTCTATGAAGATGCATTTATCTGCTTTGGGTTCGAGCTTCTCAGCCTGAAACCATTTCACATAAGCGTCGCAGCCCCAAACTTTTAAGAAACGACAGCTTTGGTTTGTCTAAACCATAGTTCATACGGTGCCGTCTCAACGGAATTGTGTGGTGCCCTATTTAAAGTGAATGTGGTTGTCTCTAATGCCTAACCCATAAACGATAGTGGTAATTCGATAAGAGACATCATGGTATGCACCATATCCAATAGGGTGCAGTTACGATGTTCGGACACACCATCACACTATGGTGCTCTAGGCGGTATTAGTTGTGAAACAATTTCCACAATGTCTTAATTATGTGCCAAACTCGTAACTCAGATATTCATCTCTATGATCATATCATAGACATTTCATCATCTTGTCACGACGATTTTCAACTTCACTCTGAAATTACTTGAACCTTTCAATAATTCAGACTTGTGTTTCATCAAGTAAATATACTTAGCATCTACTCAAATCATTTGTGAAGTAAGAACATAACGATATCCACTGCGTGCCTTAGCACTCATTGGACTGCACACATCAAAATGTATTACTTCCAACAAGTTGCTTTCTTGTTCCATCTTACTGAAAACGAGGCCTTTCAGTCATCTTGCCCATGTGGTATGATTTGCATGTCTCAAGTGATTCAAAATCAAGTGAGTCCAAACGATCCATCTGTATGGAGTTTCTTCATGCATATCTACCAATAGACATGGTTCGCATGTCTCAATCTTTTCAAAAAACGAGTGAGTCCAAAGATCCATCAACATGGAGCTTCTTCATGCGTTTTATACCATCATGACTCAAATGGCAGCGCCACAGGTATGTGGTACTATCATTACTACCTTATATCTTTTGGCATGAACATGTGTATCACTATGATCGAGATTCAATAAACCATTTATTTTAGGTGCAAGACCATTGAAGGTATTATTCAAGTAAAAAGAGTAACCATTATTCTCCTTAAATGAATAACCGTATGGCGATAAACATAATCCAATCATATCTATGCTCAACGCAAACACCAAATAACAATTATTTAGGTTTAACACCAATCTCGATGGTAGAGGGAGCGTGCGATGTTTGATCACATCAACCTTGGAAACACTTCCAACATATCGCCATCTCACCTTTAGCTAGTCTCCATAGCCTTTTATTTCGAGTTACTAACACTTAGCAACCGAACCGGTATTTATTACCCTGGTGCTACTAGGAGTACTAGTAACGTACATAATAATATAATGTATATTCAAAACACTTCTGTCGACCTTTCCAGCCTTCTCATCTACCAAGTATCTAGGGTAGTTCTGCTTCAGTGACCGTTCCCCTCATTATAGAAGCACTTAGTCTCGGGTTTGGTTCAACCTTGGGTTTCTTCACTAGAGCAGCAACTGATTTGCCGTCTCATGAAGTATCCCTTCTTTCCCTTGCCCTTCTTGAAACTAGTGTTTTTACTAACCATCAACAATTGATGCTCCTACTTGATTTCTACTTTCACGGTGTCAAACATCGCGAATTGATCAAGGATCATCATGTCTATCCCTGATATGTTATAGTTCATCACTAAGCTCTAATAGCTTGGTGGAAGTGACTATGGAGAACTATCACTATCTCATCTGGAAGATTAACTCCCACTCGATTTAAGCGATTGTAGTACTCAGACAATCTGAGCACATGCTCAACGATTGAGCTTTACTCCCTTAGTTTGCAGGCTTAAGAAACTTTTCAGAGGTCTCATACCTCTTGACGTGGGCATTAGTCTGAAATCCCAATTCCAGTCTTTGGAACATCTCATATGTTCTGCGACGTTTCAAAAACATCATTGGTGCCACAATTCTAAACCGTTAGTATTACGCACTGAACTATCATGTAGTCATCAAAACGCGTATGTCAGATGTTTCCCAACATCTACAGATGATGCTCGAGGTTCAACGCACTGAGCGGTGCATTAAGGACATAGCCCTTCTGTGCAGCAATGAGGACAATCCTCAGTTCACGGACCCAGTCCACATAATTGCTACTGTCAACTCTCAACTAAATTTTCTCTAGGAACATATATAAAACAGTAGAACCAAAGCGTGAGCTACGACATAATTTGCAAAGACCTTTTGACTATGTTCATGATAATTAAGTTCATCTAATCAAATTATTCAATGAACTCCCACTTAGATAGACATCTCTCTAGTCATCTAAGTGATACATGATCCGAGTCAACTAGGCCGTGTCCGATCATCACGTGAGACGGACTAGTCATCATCGGTGAACATCTTCATGTTGATCGTATCCACTATACGACTCATGTTTGACCTTTCGGTCTTCCATGTTCCGAGGCCATGTCTGTACATGCTAGGATCGTCAAGTTAACCTAAGTGTATTGCATGTGTAAATCTGGCTTACACCCGTTGTATGCGAACATTAGAACCTATCACACCCGATCATCACGTGGTGCTTCGGAACAACAGACCTTAGCAACGGTGCATAGTTAGGGGGAAAACAATCTTTGATATTTTAATGAGGGATCATCTTATTTATGATATCGTCGTTCTAAGCAAATAAGATGTAAAAACATGACAAACATCACATGCAAATCATAAAGTGACATGATATGGCCAATATCATCTTGCGCCTTTGATCTCCATCTTCGAGGCGCGGCATGATCACCTTCGTCACCGGCATGACACCATGATCTCCATCATTATGTCTTCATGAAGTTGCCTCGTCAACTATTACTTCTACTATTATGGCTAACGGTTAGCAATAAAGTAAAGTAATTACATGACGTTTATGTTGACACGCAGGTCATAAATAAATTAAGACAACTCCTATGGCTCCTGCCGGTTGTCATACTCATCGACATGCAAGTCGTGATTCCTATTACAAGAACATGATCAATCTCATACATCACATGTATCATTCATCACATCCTTTTGGCCATATCACATCACAAAGCAAACCCTGCAAAAACAAGTTCTAATTGTTGTTGCATGTTTTACGTGGTTGCTAAGGGTTTCTAGCGAGAACGTTTCTTACCTACGCAAAACCACAACGGTGATATGCCAATTGCTATTTACCCTTCATAAGGACCCTTTTCATCGAATCCGATCCGACTAAAGTGGGAGAGACAGACACCCGCCATCCACCTTATGCATCAAGTGCATGTCAGTCGGTGGAACCAGCCTCACGTAAGTGTACGTGTAAGGTCGGTCCGGGCCGCTTCATCCCACAATGCCGCCGAATCAAGATAAGACTAGTAACGGCAAGCAAATTGAACAAATCATCGCCCACAACTACTTTGTGTTCTACTCGTGCATAGAATCTACGCATAGACCTAGCTCATGATGCCACTGTTGGGGATCGTAGCAGAAATTTAAAATTTTCTACGCATCACCAAGATCAATCTATGGAGTAATCTAGCAACGAAGGGAAGGGAGTGCATCTACATACCCTTGTAGATCGCTAAGCGGAAGCGTTGCAAGAACGCAGTTGGTGGAGTCATACACGCAGCGATTCAGATCACGGTCGATTCCGATCTAAGCGCCGAACAACGGCGCCTCCGCGTTCAACACACGTACAGCCCGGTGACGTCTCCCGCGCCTTGATCCAGCAAGGAGAGAGGGAGAGGTTGGGGAAGGCTCCGTCCAGCAGCAGCACGATGGCGTGGTGATGGTGGAGGAGCGCGGGACTCCAGCAGGGCTTCGCCAAGCACTACGATAGACGAGGAGGGAGAGAGGTAGGGCTGCGCCAAGAGGGAGATCAAATCATGTGTTGGGCAGCCCCCAATACCTCAAGTATATATAGGGGAAGGGAGGGGCTGCGCCCCCATCTAGGGTTCCATCCCTAGGGGTGGCGGCAGCCCCCAAAACCCATCTAGGGTGCGGCCAAGGGAGGGAAGAGAGGGGTGGGGGGGCGCCCTAGGGTGGGCCTTAAGGCCCATCTAGACCTAGGGTTTGCCCCCTTCCCACTCTCCACGTGCCTTGGGCCTTGGTGGGGGGCGCACCAGCCTACCTGGGGCTGGTCCCCTCCCACACTTGGCCCACGCAGCCTTCTGGGGCTGGTGGCCCCACCTGGTGGACCCCCGGGACCCTCCCAGTGGTCCTGGTACATTACCGATAGCACCCGAAACTTTTCCGGTGACCAAAACGGGACTTCCCATATATAAATCTTTACCTCCGGACCATTCCGGAACTCCTCATGATGTCCGGGATCTCATCCGAGACTCCGAACAACATTTGGTAACCGCGTACATACTTTCCCTATAACCCTAGCGTCATCGAACCTTAAGTGTGTAGACCCTACGGGCTCGGGAGTCATGCAAACATTGTCGAGACAACTCTCCGGTCAATAACCAACAACGGGATCTAGATACCCATGTTGGCTCCCACATGCTCCACGATGAGCTCATCGGATGAACCACGATGTCAAGGATTTAATCAATCCCGTATACAATTCCCTTTGTCTATCGGTATGATACTTGCCCGAGATTCGATTGTCAGTATCCCGATACCTCGTTCAATCTCGTTACCGGCAAGTCTCTTTACTCGTTCCGTAACACATCATCCCGTGATCAACTCCTTGGTCACATTGTGCACATTATGATGATGTCCTATCGAGTGGGCCCAGAGATACCTCTTCGTTACACGGAGTGACAAATCCGAGTCTCGATTCGTGCCAACCCAACGAACACTTTCGGAGATACCCTCAGTGCACCTTTATAGCCACCCACTTACGTTGTGACATTTGGTACACCCAAAGCATTCCTACGGTATCCGGGAGTTGCACAATCTCATGGTCTAAGGAAATGATACTTGACATTAGAAAAGCTTTAGCATACGAACTACACGATCTTGTGCTAGGCTTAGGATTGGGTCTTGTCCATCACATCATTCTCCTAATGATGTGTTCCCGTCATCAACGACATCCAATGTCCATGGTCAGGAAACCGTAACCATCTATTGATCAACGAGCTAGTCAACTAGAGGCTTACTAGGGACATGGTGTTGTCTATGTATCCACACATGTATCTGAGTTTCATATCAATACAATTCTAGCATGGATAATAAACGACTATCATGAACAAGGAAATATAATAATAACTAATTTATTATTGCCTCTAGGGCATATTTCCAACACTATGAGGGTACGTGGACACCACTCTTCCCCTATCCTTTCTATGCATTACCATGATAGATCTTGCGTGTGCATATGATTTTTTTTGTAATTGCTGCTTTCCCCAATAGCAGCACTGCGAGCGAGTGCTAAAGCAGCAACTCCTGTAGCTGTCGAAGGTCGTGCGGCAGCAGCAGCAGCACGAGGGAGAGCAAGAGCATAGCAGCAACAACATGAATGAGAGCAAGAGCGGAGCATCATGGCGACCGACAGAAATAGCAGAGCAGAGCGACAGCACGAACGAGAGCAAGAGCAGTGCAGCAGCGCGACCGACAACAAGAACAGAGCCGCAACACGAGCGAGAGCCGGAGCAGCTGCAGCTGTAGTGCCGGTGTGGAAGTCGCCGCCGAGGAAGCAACGACATGGGGGAGGGACGCCATGGATGAAGTGGCCGGCGAAGGCGCCGGCGATGGAGACCCGCCATGGCTGCTCGGTATTGAGCACCGGTAGCCCCGTGAGATCAAATAAAAGATAAAATGTAGTGGTGAGCATAGAACCTCCTTGGCGGCGCCGAGTTGGCCTCGGCTTCATCGAAGGAATTGGTGAGGGTGTTGTGGTTCCGGTGGGGCAAGTCAAGATGGTGCTATGGGGATGGAGGTGGCACGATAGACGAGGCAGACATTGGGGCAACTCCTTGGAGGTGGAGGATGGGGCGGCTGATCCGACGGGACAATGAGATCGATGATGGATCCTCATCTGGTGCGGTGGATGAGGAACGGCGAGCTGTTGCGGTGGACGACATCGTCGGGGAAGAGTCTCTGGCTGGGCGGCGGTCGGGAGGCCGACGGAGGAGCGTGGGGTTTCGTGGGTTTTGGCGGCCTCGGTGTATGAATGGGAGGACGAAGGGGAAGGTAGGGGGAGCCATGGCTTAGGGACGTGCTTGTCCGAAATGTTGGGTAAGTTACTAGCATACCCCCACCGGTTTTGACATCATGACGTCGAGCCTGCATTTCTGGTTGAGGAGTAAAGGGGGATTTCGCGTGTCTGGGCTGCAGGACCGATTTCGGATGAGGAGGGAGTTTTCGCGCGCGTTGAAATTTCAGGATAACAAGGCGCGGCGCTGAATGGATCGAGAAGTGGAGTGTAGAGGGGGGGGGGGTGAATAGACTATAAACAAGAAAAGTTGCAGTTTTTAATTTCTTTAGGTTCAAGTAGAGTTTTGGCACAAGTTTAAGCATTCACAATACATAGCAAGCAAGCATGACAAGAGTATATGAGCAGCGGAAAGTAAAGCATGCAAGTTGCGAGAATGTAAAGGGATGAGATTGGAGTGTGCAAACGCAATTGGAGACACGGAGATTTTTGGTGTGATTCTGATAGGTGGTGCTATCGTACATCCACGTTGATGGAGACTTCAACCCACGAAGGGTAACGGTTGCGCGAGTCCACGGAGGGCTCCACCCACGAAGGGTCCATAAAGAAGCAACCTTGTCTATCCCACCATGGCCGTCGCCCACGAAGGACTTGCCTCACTAGGGTAGATCTTCATGAAGTAGGCGATCTCCTTGCCCTTACAAACTCCTTGGTTCTACTCCACAATCTTGACGGAGGCTCCCAACTGACACCTAACCAATCTAGGAGAGACCACTCTCCAAGAGGTAACAAATGGTGTGTTGATGATGAACTCCTTGCTCTTGTGCTTCAAATGATAGTCTCCCCAACACTGAACTCTCTCTCACAGGATTTGGATTTGGTGGAAAGATGATTTGAGTGGAAAGCAACTTGGGAAAGGCTAGAGATCAAGATTTATGTGGTTGGAGTGGAATATCTTGACCTCAACACAAGTGTAGGTGGTTCTCTCTCAGAAAATATATGTTGGAAGTGTAGGCATGTTCTGATGGCTCTCTCTACAAATGAAGAGTGGGTGGAGGGGTATAAATAGCCTCCACACAAAATCTAACCATTACACACAAATCACCAAACTCGGTGGGACCGAATCATACAACTCGGTCAGACCGTTTTAGTTCAAAATGTGACCGTTAGGGTTTTCGATGGGACCGATATAATCAACTTGGTGGGACCGATGTGCTAGGGTTAGGGTGAAGCCTCATCTCGGTTTGACCGATTACACAAACTCGGTGGGACGGATTTGGGTAAGAAGCAAAACAGAGAGTTGGCCAAGCAAACTCGGTGGGACCGATTGCATGTCTCGGTGGACCGAAATTATTGCAATAGGCAACAGAGAGTTTGCAAGCCCATCTCGGTGAGACTGAGATCCCATCGGTGAGATCGAATTAATTAGGGTTTCTGGCAGTGACTATGTCAACTGAACTCGGTGGTGCCGGATAGAAAATTTCAGTGGGGCCGAGTTTGACTTTTGGTTTGGGACATATGTGGATATGAGAAAGTACTTGAGGGCTTTTGGAGCATATCACTAAGCACTTTGAGCAAGCAAGCCATTAAGCAACACCTCATCCCGTCTTAATAGTATTGGCTTTTCCTATGGACTCAATGTGATCTTGGATCACTTAAAATGAAAAGATGTAGAGTCCTGAGCTTTCTGCTTGAGCCAATTCTTTGTCCTTAGAATTTTGAAGGGGTTCCACATCCTCTAGTCCATGCCACTCCATTGTTGAACTTATCTGAAACATACTAGGTAGTAGCATTAGTCCAACAAGAGATATGTTGACATTAATTACCAAAATCAC
Source organism: Triticum dicoccoides (assembly GCF_002162155.2). Lineage (NCBI taxonomy): Eukaryota > Viridiplantae > Streptophyta > Magnoliopsida > Poales > Poaceae > Triticum > Triticum dicoccoides. Next base: position 637,876,668 of record NC_041392.1, on the reverse strand, counting down.
CCAGGGAGCACTTGTGCTTTCAATCTCCCCCTTTTTGGTAATTGATGACAACATACATCAAAGCTTTAGACAGAGATATAGAGAATAACAAGTAAAGCTTTGGAAAGACATGTAACATGCATAGGCTCCCCCTACATGTATGCAAACATGTAAATATGGAATATATGAGCATGTGAATGCATAAGCATGATAGAGTATGCAATGTGTTACATGTATCTTGGCTATATGCATCAGAGCAAAAGATCTGAATATAGGAAATGTACCTTCATGCTCATGAGTCCTTCTTGCAAACAGTATGTACACCAGCAAGAAATCCTCATACACATGACTGTGATGCATATACTTACCCTGTGGTCTTGAGTTGGCTTGGGAAGGAATGAACCTGAGTAAACAAGGTTAGATAACACAGATACACCTACTAGCCAGAGCAAACAAAGGAAACCACAAGAGTACCAACACTGGGATGACATGTAGAGAGTGAGTACTGAGTACTCTATTGGATATAAACATGTCCCCAAAGGTAAAGATGTGCAATGAATTCAAAGGATTTCCTTCCCTTAGATGTCTTGCTCCCCCTGAATCTTGCATGGGATATTGGGAGAAGATAGGGAACAGAAAATCAGACCAACAAAAAGAAATAGAGCTAATGAAAATAATCAAATATGAACATGTCTTTCCCCTCTTAAAGACATGTGACTTCTCTCCTCTGGAATACCAAGCATATGAGGTTTCTTACACTCTCCCCCAGAGTATGCTCTCCCCCTATAGAAATGATTAAGCTTAAGCTTTGATGTGACCTCTCTCTCCCCCTTTGACATCAATTTCCATGAAGGGATCTTCTAGATTTTTATTACAAATGGGTTCGGTCCTTGAGTCACGATGCAAAGTAGCAAGTCGAATGTGATGCTGGTAAAGGACAAGAATCAATGAGTGGAGATGGAGCAAAAAGTATGCAGGAATCAAGTGGCAACACTACAAAAAAAGACACATCCGTGACATTTTGGGCCGAACGAATTTTTTTTCTGTCATACATATGACACTTCTATGACGATAATTGTGACAAAACCCGGTATCATCATAGATGTGGTGGGCTCCTACTTCTATGACAAAAAAACATGATAGAAAATGGGTTTTTCGTCCTAGGCGGGCCGGAGACGCAGCTGCATGACATTCTTTGGGCCGTCCATGACGGGAAAAACCATGGTAGAAGCGAGGGGGAGGAAAATTTCGGGGAGTTCCCGGTTACGGTGGGAGGTCGGGGGCCGAGCGATGCGCGTTTCTCTCGTACACGTATGCGCGTGTGTGGGAGGCATTGGCTCTAACTGAACCCGAGCGAGGCGTTGTGCTCTAACTGAACCCGAGTGATTGCACTGCAGGCTAAGCGTTACTGAACCCGAGCGATCGATTGATGGTTGTTAACTGAACCCGATCGAGCGATTCCTTCACTACTGCTGCTAACTGAAGCCGATCGATGCTGCCTCTGGGATGAACAGTGAGTGTTGCAGGGGGGGGTTGGATGAACAGTGAGCGGTGGCATTGCCTCTGGATGAACAGGACCCCGTGGTGTGGTGGACGGCTAGATGAACAGTAGATGGTGGAGGGGTGGTTGAACAGTAGCCGGTGGAGTAGCGCGCAGTGGAGGCTGGATGAATAGGAGCCCGTGGAGGCTGGAGGAGGTCGACGGTGGAGATGAACAGTATCCCGTGGAGTCCCGTTTTGCGGTACGTCACACCCCTCCCGATGAACAGGACCCCTGTTTCGACCGTGGCGCTCCAACACAAGTCCGTTTCGTCGGTTTTGCGGTACGCCACACCCCTCCCGATCAACAGGACCCCCGTTTCGACCGTAGGAGGTCCGTTTCGTCCGTTTTGCGGTACGCCACACCCCTCCCGATCAACAGGACCCCCATTTCGACCGTAGGAGGTCCGTTTCCTCCGTTTTGCGGTACGCCAGACCCCTGCCAATCAACAGGACCCCGTTCCGAACGTAGGAGGTCTGTTTCCTCCGTTGTGCGGTACGCCAGGCCTCTTTTCCATCGCCTGTTCCGTCCAAGCCCTCCCGATGAACACGACCAAGCATTCCGTTCCGACCCAGCCGGTTGGCTCCCACGCGTTCCGTTGCCTCCCGATGAACACGGCGCATTCCGTTGCCTCCCCATGAACACGACGCATTCCCTTACCTCCCCATGAACACGACGACGACGCTGATTCTCCGTTCCGACCCAGCCATGTACATGAGCCCTGGCCGTACGTATGCGCGAGTAGGCATTCGAGACCCCACCCGTATGTACACATATGTGGCCGTATTTTCTTTCTTGCACCCAGGCCGCTGTACGTACGTGTACATGCTACATGCGCACCTCTACTACGACACGTACGCGCCTCTACTACGACACGTGCGCGCCTCTACATCCACCAGTATATATGTACGCACACATTCACGACCAGAATGACAATGCTACATACGCTTCGACCAGGTGGGTCCCGACTATCAGACACTTCCTTGCCTGCGAAGATGTAGCTGGTGGGTCCCAACAATCAGGGGGCAAATCATTTTTTTGCCCGGACGCACTTCCTTGCGTGCGAAGATGTAGCTGGTGGGTCCCAGCAGTCAGGGGGAAACATTTTTTTCGCGAAATACAGTGGCCCATCCGGTGGGTCCCAGCTATTAGGTGGAGGAATCATTATTTTCCGTGTAATAAGGAGGCACTTCCTTGCTGCGGCCGTGGACCCAGCTGTCAGCCTCTCCATGTACAGTCCATGTCCGATGGAAGTTGTTCCTTGACCATGTTGACCACGCCGCGCCGAGAGCACCAGGGCGGTGGACGACGGCGAGGCCTGGGAAGGAGACGACGGGGAGCCGGGGAAGACGCGACAGTGGAAGCCCGCGCGAAGAGGAGTACGAGGGTTCACTGGTTCGGCTGCGGTGTGAGGCTGCCGTCGCCGCAGGGCCTGGCCAGCGGTGGGAATAGTAGGGGGCGGTGAGGCCTCCGCGGCAGCACGGCCGGCCATGGGAGGCAGGAGCATGCGGCACGACCGGCGCTGCTTTGGGTGGCTGGAGCAAGAAGACCAGCGGTTGAAGAAGCACTACGGCCGTTGGATGGACATCGTACGGTCACTGGAGCTAGAATCGTTCATATTGACTAAAGTTGACAAAGGCCCCCATCCCAGTCAACTTAGTAGGCCCACAAGTCAGCCTCCCACAATGGTGGGTCCCAGCTAGCAGGGGGAGTATTCATTTTTTTGTGCGCAATAAGGAGGCACTTCCGGTGGGTCCGAGCTGACAGCGGGGGGAACGTTTTTTCACAAAATACGCTGGCCCGTCTGGTGGGTCCCAGCAGTCAGGGGGGGGGAACGTTTTTTTGTGAAATAAGGTGGCCCGTACGGTGGGTCCCTGCTGTCAGGTGGAGGAATAATTATTTTGCGCGTAATAAGGAAGCACTTCCTTACGGCCTCCTGGACCCAGCTGTCAGCCTCTCCATGTACAGTACTCTTCCGATGGAATTCGGTCATTGACCACGTTGACCACGCCGCGCCAAGAGCACCAGGGCGATGGTCTAGACGACGGCGAGGCCTAGGAAGGGGACGACGCGGAGCCGGGGAAGACGCAGCAGTGGAAGCCCGCGCGGAGAGGAGTACGAGGGTTCACTGGTTCGGCTATGGTGTGAGGCTGCCATCGCCGCATAATAACAGGGGGTGGGTGAGTAGAGGGATGGCCTGACCAGCGATGGGACTAGTACGGGGCGGTGAGGCCTCCGCGGCATCATAGCCGGGCACGGGAGGCAGGAGCACGCGACACGACCGACGCTGCTTTGGGCGGCTGGAGCAAGAAGACCAGAGGTTGAAGAAGCACTACGACCATTGGATGGACATCATTCGATCGCTGCAGCTAGAATCGTTTATATTGACTAAGTTGACAAAGCCCTTGGTACGCGTCAACTTAGTAGGCCCACAGCTCGGATTTGGCAGAGAACATATAGCCCATTTGCGATTTGTAAGAATGTACAACCCATTTTTTAATTATAATGGAATTTACTACAGCCCATTTACAGTTTGTTAAAAGTACAACCCAACTTCTAGCTAGGACAACGATTAATAATTTCAAATAACCGCTCAAAATAGAATTCAAAAAAATTTCCCACATTTTGATGGGATCCGAAATATTTTTATCTGAAATTTCTAGTCAGGTTAAATATAATTTCAAAATAAAGGTGTATTACGTTAAAATCCAACGAAATATTGCGCGCGCAACAAGTAATGAAATTAAAATTTTCAAATTCCAAAAATAATATATTTTTCAAACTAATTACGTGTTTGGTGCATAGTAAATGTCCAGTTATTATAATTACATCCCATTTATTATTTCTTAAAGTCCGTTTTCTTGTTAAGCCTAATGCATACCTCCTAGGAAAGTTTGCAGCCCAGCGGGGCGGAGAATAACAAGTTGACCCGGATATTGTGTACAACTGTCGGCCCAGTTGCATTGCTGATGTTGAAAAAAGGCCTGTGTAGTACAATACAACCTAACCTGGTTACTCAGCCCACATTCAGTGACGTCGGAAAGGCCCAAACAAGGCTTCTGTACAACTTTTTGAAGTCACTGAGCTCAATTAATAACTTAAGAAAAAGTTAGATTACAGTGGAACCTAATTAAAAGCTGTCACGAGTAAATAAATAATTCAACGGGTCCCACTTGTGCGTGTGCATGTGCGTGTGCGTGTGTGTGTGTGTGACCCATCAGTCGATGCTCGTAAATACATATTTCAGCCATATGCATTGCTGATGCTCAGTAAAAACTTATATAGTTGACACAATCATATAGAACATCATAGCACACTGAACTTGCATACAAAAATTTCACGCAGGCGACACAATCAGGATGGAAGCAGTGCATCGCTACGGGAAGGGCTATGTTGAAACCAACGAAGTCGTACATAACGGTTCATCGTCTTTATCAATGACGGGGAAATATCTTGAATGTTGTGCAAAGAAAACAGACAGACAACACAATAAGTTCTGCTAGCACATTAAGTTGACGTACAACCCTTTCTAAAAAGGTGCAGGTACAAAATTAGAACATGTCACAATCAAATGTACTGGCATATAAGTGCTTCACACCCATAGCTCGGATTTAACTAGTATCTGACAAGATTCAGTTGTTACCTCAAATTAGAGCACATCCAGGCAGCCAACCCTGCCTCTTCTCCCAAAGAAGCAGTGGCCTCCGCCGCGCGATGGAGTAGGCCCTGTGCCATCCATCATTCCGAGCAACACGGGGAAAGTTTGACGTTGACTCCTGTAATGGACGTCGTCGATGGACCCTGGCACCAGCGGCGGCGGCAGGACTTCGATTGATGGATTGACCACTTCTTCGACATGCACGAACACTCGATACAGGTACATCCCTAATGTGGTCCGCGGCGGCCTTGGTGGCGACGAATAGTACAACCCCGGTTCCTGCACCGGTATCTCAACACCAATCACCTTCGGTATGGTGGACGGCTTCTTCATCCATGCCATAACCGTCAGAGCCCAGCTGTCTGGAGGAACAAACATACTTACGAGCTCACCTCCAAGGTCGTTGATAAGCTTGTTCATGGACTCGCTGTTCCAAGCACGTCGAGGCATGCCGTGGAAGGTAAGCTTTGTTAAAAACTTAAGCTCAGAGGGCACCGAGCCCCATCCTGGGTGCCACCGATCAAAGCTCACCAGCGCGCCATCACAGAACAAACACCAGGAAGATTCGAACACACGACTGCAGTCGAAAGTTGTCCGGAACTTAATGAAGAAATCAGCCGGTGGCGGACAGACTTCGACCAGCAAGTCACTTATTTGGATGCCGTGCACAATGCCAAGAGCTTTGACAAGGTCGTCCGGCGAGACAGGAGGCCGGTCTCCGTTGATGGTTACCATCAACACTTTGCCGACAAACTGGTCATCAAGCGCCGCCATGCCCCTGTTGAGCGACAACACGCAGCGATCGAAGGCAGGACGGACCTCCGGATCTTCGGCTCGGAGATCCACGTT
>NC_041392.1:637832308-637870242 GCF_002162155.2 Triticum dicoccoides | reverse complement strand
AAGGTGGGGGGGGGGAGACTGGGGATGAAAAGGTAGCATGAATTTCGATCACGCGCCAATATGCTCTCGGCGCGCAAGCGCACGAAAACACCGGTGGCGCCCACATGTCGGCCTAAGAGTCCTTATTCTTTCTTTTTTGGAGAGCCCGACCTTTTTTTCAAGATCTTTTGAGAGCCCGGCCTGAGAGTCATAATTGACCTGTTTGTCATTGCATTACTACTCGGCCCATATTCAACGACACCTCACTGGCCCAAACAAGTGTACATCATCGAAAAGACACTGAGCTCAAATTGTATAACTTGAAAAAAGGAGATATACTCTGAACACTGGAGAATGGTGATGCCCTCATTTACCCCACCAGTAGTTCGAGACAATAAACAATTCGAAACAACGATATATACAACATTCAAACACTGACTAGTGACTACTACTAACATAAACAGCAAGACATGATAGTTCATAATAAGTCTTGCTACACCACCAAAACGCACCCATCTGCAGCGCTCAGACTCTCATGATCTAGACAAGAATGACATTCTAAACAGAAGCAACTATTACATAGTAAGAGTGACATAGACGAGGATGACCAAATGACAAGGAATATGCATAACAAAAGAAAGAACTACCCATCCAGAACCAGCAGCAAAGACAACAAAGTCATTTGAAGAGATGATCCAACACCATCATAATTTGCAGCCCCGCTTCAGCGACCAGTGATCCGGAGACACCAGTACTCCACCCTTTCGATGCAACAACCCAATTACCTATCAACCTGAAGGCTTGAACCACATCACTGCTTGTCGTAATTGAGACATCCAAGGATCAAAGTTAATCCAGATCCCTTTGTCATTCTCACCTTCTGTTGGCTGTAGGCTGTATCGTTGACAATCAGGGGAGTTTGCTCCCAAACTCCTAGGGCTCGCCGTGTAGACACAGTTTTCCATAGCAAACAGAGCCTCTCTGCCATCAAGGTCCTTGCCAACGGTGATCTCCTAGTTAATCGGATATTTGAGTCCGAGAAACAGAGAGTGTGAACCAAGGCTGTTTACCCGCCTCCAACTAAAAAATCCTAAAGGCCCCAACAAGGTGGTATCCTGCTCATAGACGTAACAGCCACTGTCGGGATACTCACGTATTACACGGTGCTTGTATACAATGGGGTTTTTGCAATATAACTTTTCCAGCTCATGTGTCCGAATGATCATCAGTCTTTTGCCGTCGTCTGATCGAGCGAGGAACCAGTTGTGCTTCCCTGTTTTTGGCAAAGGTGGTGTGATTACAAAGGGCAGTAATTGTAGGGACACTGCATCATATCGAAAAGGACATGCATTGTTAATGTAAGATCAGCATTGTTCAGAGTATGAGTAGGATAATGCAAGAAACAACATTGATATGTCCCTGTTGGAACTGGGAGGAAAATACAGGGAAATGTATACTGGGTTCGAAAATATAGAAGTGCCATGCATGGTTATACTCATGTTATCTCGCAATCGATTCTTCACAGGAAACTACCATGTCATGCATGTTATGTAATCATGTTCTGTCCTCACAAACAAATTCTTCAAGGTAACTAACAGACCATGCATTGTTATATACTCGTGTTCTGTGGGCAAAATTTTTGTGAGGATATTATTCTAGCCATTGATTGTTGAAGGGCGAATATAGGTATGTACACATGGTAAGCATTGCAGGATTTCACTACTTCCAAATATAGAGTTCTCCATATGCACATTTACTTCCCTAATGTATGGTTAGATGAAACCAACAATGTGGTGCATGTTTCTACAATCTTCTGCAAAACAAGGTCCGTCCAATTGATGTAGTAATCTAGATGACTTGGACCGTGATGGTAATACTCTATATAATCCAACGGAGGAAGGATAATCTCATGGGAGGTCTGGAAGTTCATGAGCACCAACTTTTTACCGTCTTCATTGAAGGCAGCCATCCAGTGGGAGTTCATGCTGCCCCAGTACATACCTGCCAAGAAGTTTCGGGCGATGGTGATCGGATCGATGTCGAGGGAAATGATGTATGACGACCCACTACATACCTGCAAAGAAGTTCCGGCTAACGGAGATCGGATTGAAGTCGAGGGGCATCATGCACGCCTCCGTATCATGGTGAGCCAATCTCGCAAGACCAGATAGCAGCAAGCAGGGTGTCTTGAAAAGCTTAGGCCTCGCTTCGACGATGGCCGTGTGCATGTCCCTCGAGCATGCAGCCAGCCGCAGGGCACTCAACATATCCATACATGAACAACAGAGGTCGAGGATGTTACTGGGGAGATTGCTCCAATCGCGGCTCATATGGATGCTGCGCGGTTTGTGTTCGGCCATGGTGGAGTTTGGAAGGGGGCTTGATTTACGGGAGAGAAGGATGTTGGTGCTGGAGCGGCTAGCGAGGGAATAGTGGTACTGGGGGAGGCGAGTGAGGTGACGGTACACGGGGGCACAGTGAGATGGAGACGGAGACGGAGAAGGAGAGGGAGATGGAGTGGTGCTATGGGAGCGGAGAGGGCGACGAGGCGAGGCGCCAATGTGTTGTACAGCGGCGGTGACAGACTGCACAATGCACAGGGTGAGGCTGACTTTGGTAACCCGAACACGCCGCCTGGACTAGTGTCAGGCGCAGGGTGTTGTCACTTCACTGTGAGGACCGGATGAATAGTATTTTGACCATCAAGTGTACCATAGTTGTACCACTACTACTACTACTACTACTACTACTACTACTACTACTACTACTACTACTACTACTACTACTACTACTACTACTACTACTACTACTACTACTACTACTACTACTACTACTACTACTACTACTACTACTACTACTACTACTACTACTACTACTACTACTAGGAACATGAGTACTCCAGTATTGTATAGCGGAAATAGGTCTCCCGTGCTAGCATGCCTGTTCACTTCATCGTTCAGGTATCATCCATATTGCGAGCAGAACCAAATTCTCGTGCATGCCCAATCAACGCCCTGCCGCGATGCATGCAGTGGTCGTTCTGGTGCATCAAGGACGGCATGCAGATCGTTCCACACTTGAGAAGAGGAAAAAATGGAAAGGTAGAACGCGGCAGCAGATGAAGAGAACACTGGCTAATGAGGCTGGGAGGGGATCGAGCAGGAAGTTAATGCTCCACGCCTAAAGGTTTTGGGAAAACTTGATTTTCATAAGGTGACTTATACTCACCTAAACGGAGGGAGTATTCCTTAACCAGAGAATGTTGTGTCTCCCACTCACGCGCTCAAAAAAAACTATGACACATTTTTTTATCTGTTTGCATAGGTCCCACCTATCAAGAAGGATGGGCACGTACACGAATAGGTACGACTCATCAGTCTACCCGCATAGCCTTTTTGTTTAGTCTACCTAGCCGTCTAATCAACTTCCTGCACGCCACTTCTCCCATTTACTTCTCCATCATGAACCGATTCTCCTCGGCTTCTTCACCTCCCCTTCGTCTTCATTTGCATCCAAACCCCACTGCATTCACATTGTTTTGACCTCTTTAAATAATCATCTACTACTTCAGTTAGACTAGCCATCTAATCCTAATTCTCCAAACCTCTTTAAATAATCATCTACTACTTCAGTTAGACTAGCCATCTAATCCTATCACTGCCTTGCCCTGCCTTTCCTTCGCTGACAGGTGGGACCCATGCTTATGGGTCCCACATGTCAGTGACAGAATGGTAGGATTGTTCGCGTAAGGGGATCCTCATCCCCCCGACGTGCCCCTCATCCCTCTCGGCCCCACCGCTCCTCTGCCTTTGTGTGCATGACATGCGGGCCAGCTGAACTGCGGCGACCATCAACTTTCTACCACAGACACACCCGATTGGACGTGGTTTGCCTGGTCCGCTGCTGTGCTCCGATCCGTACTCCCGCACCATCAAATTTTCATCCAGCGGCTATGACACATTTCGTCTCGGGCATCAATCCTCAGCTGGAGTACTTATGTACTACAGGTAGTACCCGCCGGTGTGGCCATCTACGCCTCGTAACGCCCCGACGCCCAGCTGTGGCACCTTCGCCACGACCACGCCACCACCGTCCAGTTCATCTCGAACGAGTGAGTCGCGAACCACGCCACCACCATGAGAATGACATGTGGGCCAGCCACATTTAAGGTCCGCATGTCATTGACTCATAGGCCGGGCACTAAGCCACTGAAGTTCGGTCCCATGGGCCCCGAGAGGGAAATTTAACTCCTGCGGCAGGCCTTGTGGTGCTCCCGCAGTACGAGCTAGTGCCAAAACTGGAATTTGTTTCTTACTACTACCAACTAGTACTAGTAAGGTACACGTGCATTGCACGCATGACATTCTGGTGGTTTGTGCATTATGCTTCTACATGTGGAGCTTTCTGGATTCTAACATGTGGCAAAATCTGGTGGAATGTAAGGTTAGGCAAGTTTGATTAACTTAGGTGAGTGTTTGGTTCAAGCCACACCTTAGGCAAGCCACACTAAGGCCCCACATGACATACACACAAAAAATGTGGCAAGATTCCCTTAGGCTTGCCAACTTGTGGCTCTCATTTTGAAGAACTAATAACTTTGCCTAAGCTTAGTTGTGGCAAAGTTAGTCATGAATAAGTTCAACCATGGAGTCTTCTAGATTATACATGTGGCAGAATCTGGTGGATGATATCCAATAGCCAGTAGTGCTCGGATTTGCCATCTTTGTACCGTCGGATTGGCTTCATCCAACGACCAACTTTCAAAGTTTTTCACACACTATATAGGGGGTATAGATATAGATGTGCTGGTCCGTTGCAATGGATCCAAAGTATATCTATTTAGTGGAGTGCACTCTAAACACATTATCTATTTATTTTTCTCTAACCTCCCGTAGCCATGCAACCAAGCCACATAAGCTTCATGGGTGCCCCCCACATCATATTATTCATACTACGTTGATTGAAAAAAAAGATAAATCACCCAAAACAAGATCTTCCTGTATTTTGTTCCTACGATGCTGTGTCGTGCATGTATCTACTAGTTGTATAGTGGTAGTACTAGTAATATAGTATTAGGAGTACAAACTTGGTACTAGTAGGAGTAGTACTAGTACGGAATGCTCCTACTCTATCAACGAGCCCTGCCTGACACCAAATTTCTTGGCTTCCATGCTACAGCTAGATCTTCCCCTTGTTTTTGTTTTCCAACCCGGTGGCGGGCGGGGTGTTGGTTTGCTCAACGGTGGTCCCACATGAAAGTGAAAATGCTAGGCAACACGCCTTCCCTAAGCTATGTGTTGTGCCGGACGGGCCGTGTTGTACTCCCGATTCCCGGGCGTGTGGGGGTACGACGTGAACGCGACATGCCTTTTCCTTTTACCAGCAATGTGCCCGTGCGTTGCGACGGATCCAAAGTAGTAGAATAGTAGTATTTGTTCACAAACTTGAAAGAAATCACTATTGTTTTGATATACTCCTAATATATTACTCCCTCCATACCTAAATGTTTGTCTTTTTTGATATTTCAAATGGACTATCACATATGGATTATATAGACATATTCTAGTGTTTCCAGCAAGATGTCCGCGCGTTGCACAAAGTTGATGGAAAAGGTAAGCACAACTTATAAATTGATGGATGGAGTACTAGTTACAGTGATGCATATAATTAAGCAAAGGGATCGCACATGTCGGTATTGATTGGAATGAGAATGCAACATCACAATAAGAATTAAGGCCACGATGATGCGATCGCAGTGGTGGTTACAGAAGGCAAGAAGAAAGATGGATCCACGAACGTACGACCTCCTCCTCCTCAACTTAGTGCGCCAGGCCACCGACCGGCGGCTAAGGAGCAGCGGCTTTTGTGGCGAGGTCGAGGTGCTTCTCAGCAAAGGCATCCAAGGCTTCCAGCCGATTGAGGAAGGCCAACGTTGTAGCGTCTTCACTGGCCTTGTAGATACCTATGTACACGATTTCCTCATACACGTGGATGTGTAGGTCGACGAATTCTTGCAGGGCAAGGCGCCTCACGGCGAGCGCGACCTCCAGGTGGACATTCTTCATGGTGTTGACGGGCAGTCGCAGGGCCACCAGTGCTTGAAAGAGGTTCCGGCCATGGAGGCCGATTAGGGTGGCAGGCAATGAGGAGCCTGAGCGCACGGGCTGGAGGAGTACGGCGATGTCGTCCGCGAGCTTCTTGAGGACGGTGAACTTGTTGTTGGTGGCAACGATCATCTGATCCAACTGAGAGTCGTAGTTGGTATCGACGACCGCTGAGGGAGTCCTGGATTAGGGGGTCTCCGAATAGCCGGACTATATCCATTGGCCGGACTGTTAGACTATGAAGATACAAGATTGAAGACTTCGTCTCGTGTCCGGGTGGGACTCTACTTGGCGTGGAAGGCAAGCTAGGCAATACGGATATGGATATCTCCTCCTTTGTAACCAACCTTGTGTAACCCTAACCCTCTCCGGTGTTTATATAAACCGAAGGGTTTTAGTTCGTAGGACAACAATCACAACATACAATCATACCATAGGCTAGCTTCTAGGGTTTAGCCTCTCCGATCTCGTGGTAGATCTACTCTTGTACTACCCATATCATCAATATCAATCAAGCAGGACGTAGGGTTTTACCTCCATCAAGAGGGCCCGAACCTGGGTAAAACATCGTGTCCCCTGCCTCCTGTTACCATCCGGCCTAGACGCACAGTTCGGGACCCCCTACCCAAGATCCGCCGGTTTTGACACCGACATTGGTGCTTTCATTGAGAGTTCTGCTGTGCCGTCGCCATCAGGAAGGATGTCTCATCCCGTCTTTAAAGACGACACTGTTGCTGAGGGAGCTTTGGCTATCGGCCAAACTCTCCGGCTAGGTGGTTTTCTTATGACCGCCTGTTCGGCTGCTGCGCCGATGATGACTTCTCGGGTCATCGAAAGCAATCTTCACGTCAACTCGGAACTCGCCGAGCAGTTAGATCCAATGGAGCTCTCTTCCTTGAACGAGCTCTTGGATCGCATCGCCGCCCTGGGAGTCGCTACAGACTACGGTCAGATTGGGCCTAAACCTGATCTGAGAGAGATCAACTCTCCCCAGGTCACCCATCATGTTGCAGTGGTGGAGGAACAATGCGGCAACCCTTCATCTATCTTAAGGACTAGCTATGTCCGGATTCCCGATCCCTCCAAGCCGGATACCCGCGGAGGGGAGGACGTCACTCAAGGCCTGAACCTAGAATCAGGCAGCGGGCTAGATTTATCGGAAAACATCCAAGAATCCAAACTTCTGAGTTCGGAAACTCCTTGGCCCCTGAGTCTCAGATTGGGTGAGGATTCAGATTCAATTCCACCCACCCACCCAAACATACGCGATCTATCCCAAATTAGGCAAGAGCCTGAAGAAACAGTAGACCATTACTAGGCCATAATCCTCCTGGTCATGAACAGGATAGAGGACTGCCGCGAGGAAGACGCAATTTCATTCTTCTGCAATAATTGCACAGACAAGGGAATCCTCAACGCCATAAGTCGTCGTGAAATTACACGCTTTGCCGACTTGGTGTCCATAGTACGAAAGTACTATGTGATGGAAAGCGCCTGGAAAACCGAAATAAAATTTTGGGATAATCCGGCCCTGAACACAAACCCAGTCTGAAATAAAAGGGTGCATTATGACAATACACCTGGGTTAACTACCAAAAAGCAAAAGCCCTCTACGGGGCAAAGAACCGTACTGGAGGGATGGCTCAACGGACCCTGCAAAAATCATAGTACAACGGATGCAATACCAACGCACAACCTTAGAGCATGTTGGATACTCCGGCAGGTGGCCAAAAGTGGTGAGGATTTACTCCTCCCAAATACCACAGAGCACCATCCCGTGGACAACAATACGGTGTTAACGGTCTTTGAGACCTTCGCGTCAAATAACAGACGCAAGCGAACACTCCGCAGCATGGCCGAAATCTGCCACATAGCAGAAATAAATCCTTGGAGTGACACGGCTATTACCTTCAATTCCCGTGACGAACCTAAATTCCGAACAGCCCGAGCACCAGCCGCACTGGTCCTTAGTCCAATCGTGGACGGCTTTCGACTCACCAAGGTACTCATGGACGGCGGCAGCGTATTAAACCTCATCTATGAGGAAACTCTTCAAAAGATGGAAATAGACTGGAGCCGCATTGAGCAAAGTAGCACAACCTTTAGAGGAATCATCCCCAGTCGGGAAGCACGTTGTGCTGGGAAAAATCACACTAGATGTGGTATTCGGCACGCCAGATAATTACAGGTCCGAAGAAATTACATTCCAAGTGGCCCCGTTCAGCAGCGGATACCACGCTCTACTAGGGCGGGAGGCGTTTACAATCTTCCAAGCCATACCCCATTACGGGTACATGAAGCTCAAAATGCCCGGGCCCAACGGAATCATCACTCTTGCTAGTGATCCGGACATAGCACTCCGCGCCGAAAATAAGACAACCGCACTGGCCCTCGAGTCACTATCCAAAGCCCTAGCGGCCGAGGAACTAACTACGCTGCGCTCCACGGTGAACAGGGACGATGTGATACTCGATAAAAGATCCAAATCCACCTCCTTTAAACCGGCGGATGAAATAGTCAAATTCCAAGTCCATCCAATGGACACTACAAAAACAGCTTCCATCGGGGCACAATTAAACCCTGACGTCGACGCCGGACTGCGAGAGTTCCTACGCGAGAACTGGGACATTTTTGCCTGGCACCCTTCAGACATGCCAGGAATCCCACGCAGGCTGGCTGAGCATAGCCTAAATATCCTAAAAGGATTCAAGCCAGTCAAACAGGCTCTTCGACGTTTCTCCGAACCTAAGAGACAAGCCATGGGAGAGGAACTAGCCAAGCTATTGGAGGCCGGATTCATCAGAGACATAAAACATCCGGACTGGCTAGCAAACCTGGTGATGGTACCAAAGAAGGACAAATCCTGGCGCTTGTGCGTCGATTTTAAGGACCTTAACAAGGCCTACCCAAAGGATCCCTTCCCCCTCCCCCGCATCGATCAAATCATGATGCTACCGCAGGACACAATTCATTGTGTTTCCTCAACGCATACTCCGGCTACCATCAAATTAAAATGGTGGAGCCAGACCAAGCCGCAACGGCATTCATCACACCATACGGCCCATTCCGCTTCAACATAATGCCCTTCGGGCTCAAAAACGCCGGCGCAACATATCAGCGCATGATTCAGACACATCTGGCAAACCAGATCGGCAAAACAGTGGAGGCATACATGGATGACGTGGTCGTTAAACCAAGCATGTCGAAACTCTAGTAGATGACTTGAGGCTCACATTCGACAACCTCCGAACATATGACATCAAGCTCAATCCGTAAAAATGCGTTTTCGACGTACCAGCCGGATCATTGTCTCCAGTAGAGGTATTGAAGCTAATCCGGCCAAAATCCAAGCGTTGTCACAGTTGGCTACCCCAACAGACCTCAAGCAAATACAAAAATTGACTGGATGCGTGGCGGCTCTAAGCCGCTTTATCTCCCGCTTGGGAGAAAAGGCATTACCCCTTTATCGCCTCCTCCGGCGCATCGAACACTTTGAGTGGACGGATGCCGCCACGGCCGGACTCAACGAAATAAAAGCCATATTGGCAACAAACCCAGTCCTGGCCGCACCAAACATTGGCGAATCAATGCTATTATACATTGCGGCAACTCATCAAGTAGTAAGCGCAGTGCTCGTCGTCGAGCGAGAAGTGGACGGACACAAATTCCCCCTTCAAAACCCGATTTACTATGTGTCCACTGTCCTTACTCCATGCAAATCACGGTACCCGCATTATCAAAAGATAGCGTACGCGGTATTTCTGGCATCCTGGAAGCTGCAACACTACTTTCAAGAGTGTGCGATAATGGTAGCCTCGGAAGTACCACTTAACGATATTATAAACAACCGCGACGCGACGGGCCGGATTGCCAAATGGGCCATTGAGCTCCTCCCGTTCAACATAACTTACAAGCCACGACGAGCTATTAAGTTGCAAGTTTTGGCTAACTTCGTCGCTGAGTGGACGGAAGCCGAACTCCCTAAAGAGTACGTCACATATTCAAACTGGATCATGCACTTCGACGGCTCCAAAATGTTGGCTGGTCTGGGGGCTGGTGTCGTTTTGACGTCCCCAATAGGAGATACCATTCAATATGTACTACAGATAATGTATACGGACTCCAACAATGCAGCCGAATATGAGGCCCTTCTACATGGTCTCCGGATGGCAATATCCATGGGCATTCAATGCCTAGAGGTGCGCGGGGATTCGAACCTCGCGATATCCCAAATAAATGGAGACTTCGATGCCAAGGATCCGAAAATGGCAGCTTATCGCAATGCCGTCCTAAAAATGTCAGCTCGGTTCGAGGGGCTCGAATTTCACCATGTGGCTCGGGAAAACAATCAGGCGGCGGATATCCTCGCCCACATCGGCGCAAAATGCGACGCGGTCCCCCCCAACATATTTCTGGAAAGGCTCTTCAAGCCATCCGTAGCATGGGAAGGGGACACCAGTAACAACAATCCGGAACCGGCCAAAATACCCGATACCGAACTCTCTGACACAATCGGAGGCCCCGCCACCGAAATAACACATTCAGCCCACGAAATAATGGCCATTATTGCCCCGTGGATAGAACCATTCCTGGCCTACCTAACTATACAAGAACTTCCGGAGGACCAAAATGAGGCACGCTGCATAGTGCGGCGATCCAAGGCCTACAGAGTCCATGAGGGAGAATTGTACAAAAAAAGCGCTACCAGAGTCCTTCAAAGGTGCATCTCCGAAGAGGAAGGGCGGAACCTTTTGGCAGAAATTCACGCGGGACTCGGCGGTCATCATGCCGCAGCCGGGCTCTTGTAAGCAAGGCCTTCTGTACAGGATTCTATTGGCCAACGGCCCGGGCAGATGCATAGGACTTGGTCCAATATTGCGTCGGTTGCCAGCTCTTTGCAAATCAAAGCCACATGCCACCCACCGCCCTCCAAACAATCCCAATTACATGGCCCTTCGTGGTCTGGGGGCTTGACATGGTTGGACCCCTTAAAGGCGGAACCCACAAGAAAAAATACTTATTGGTCATGGTGGACAAATTCACCAAATGGATAGAGGCTAAACCGGTCAAAACAGCCGAATCCCGACCGGTGATAGATTTCATATCTGGGGTTGTACACCGTTACAGCGTCCCCCACAGCATCATCACTGATAATGGCACGAACTTCATGACCGACGAGGTAAAACTCTGGTGCAGCAAAATGGGCATCAAGCTCGATTATGCTTCAGTCTATCACCCACAAACCAATGGACAAGTCGAACGAGCAAATGGTCTTATAATGAGCGGCATTAAACCCAGATTAGTGCGCTCCTTAACGGAGTCTGACACGCACTACGTAGAGGAGCTCGACTCCGTACTCTGGGGGCTGCGGACCACGTCGAATTGTAGTACCGGATATACACCATTTTTATGGTGTATGGCGCAGAGGCAGTCCTGCCCTGTGACATACTTCATGACTCACCTTGAGTGCGCATGTACGAAGAAATAGAAGCTGAGCTCGATCGGCAGGACAGTCTGGACACCTTGGAGGAAGAGCGCGACGTAGCCAAAGCCCGTTCCGCATTTTACCAGCAACAGGCTCGCAGATACCAAAGCAGAGAAGTACGGGCCAAAACTTATAACATTGGCGAACTAGTTCTATGGCTGCTGGATAAGAAAAAGAACAAGCTCGAGCCCAAATGGGAAGGTGCATTCATTATCGATCAAGTTCTGACCGGTGGAGCGTACCGACTGCGGGATGCATCGACTAGTCGACTCGAGCCAAACCCATGGAACGCAGCCAGGCTCCGAAGATTCTACGCCTAGCACTGGACTTTATGTTAGTCCCCTCCATTTGTCCATTTTCTGCATATGCATCATCTATCTTGTTTCCCTTTCTTTCTTTTATTTCTCTAGGCCTTCAAGGGTCACCTGGTGCCTCACTCATACATTACAGATGCGCTAGCCGCACTCTTCATACCTGGGGGCTTCTTTCACAGAAGCTTAAATTATTTACCTTTGCCTCATGCCCAACACATGTGTTATACTTCCGCATGTACCTTTTTTCACCATTATATGCATCGATATGACTTAAGTTTTGGCCAAGCTGGGTTGCCTGGCTCTTGTATTTATGCCCTACGTTCCCGTTAATTCGGCTAGGGCATAAGGGGAGCACCTCTGCGATTGTTACCGCCGGGTCAGCCGGACGCGTACCTCAGACTGGGTGAAGCCGAAAGATAGCGTTCTTAAGGGAATATTTGGTTGGTGAACAAAAGATGACTTTTATTTATTATTCATATCTGCCCCCAGATGCTTTTCTGCGCTTCTTGTCACAGTCCAGACATGCACTTTAGGGCATGCTTACCCCGGGAAATGAACCCTTAGCGGAACCATTCTCCCTGGAAGATGTTTCTTACTACCCATGTAATATAACATAACTAGTTGGGCACTTGTCTGATAAAGTACTAATGACCCCTACGCCTGGTCTCCACGCATGCCCCGGTTCTTACATAACCGAGAGGGTATTCGGATACACTCCAGACTGTCGGGTCCCGAGGTTGAAGCGAAAAGGTCCGCCACGACAAACGATCTACAATCCGGCTAGAAGGCATTATACATGTCACTTTAAAATTACATAGTCAATTTAACTGGTTGAATTCCTCTTCAATACCATCCAATAGGCTGTCTAGTCTACAGTCCTGTTGGGAATACTTTGCGGACAATTCTACTTGGCCGTACACTAAGCTCTCACAAGGATCTCCTTCCCATCAGGCCCCACAGGTCCGACTTCGGCCATGTGGTTCGGGTCAGCCTTCATGTATCGTGTCTTCACCATTGCCCAGGCTTCCCTGGCGCCCTGACGGCAGGCCGGTATCTTCCATAATCGGAAGCGTCGTCGTGCTCCCTTCAGCTTTTCTGCAAGCTCTCTAAGGCCTTCGGGTATGGAGACGGATGGCCACAAGGCCTGGACGACGCCTTGCATCACCTGCCGAACTCGTTCGTGCAGCTGTGAGAGCTCGGGAAGAAGGTCACCCGTTGAACCGGGCATTTCCTCGGCAGGACGACCTATTAGCATACCTACAGACATAACTCTGTCAGCCAGCTTCCTCGCCGAACTCTTTTTCAAAGTTCGTTCAAGCACTTATTAAATATGCCGCGTCGAAGCCGCCGATTTTCCTTAACAGAGTCCGACAGTTGGGCACGAACATCTTGTAGTTCCACGCCCAGCTTGGTGTTGGCATCTAGGAGATCATTTTTCTCCCGCCTCACCCTCGTAAGCACGTTCTCACCGGCCTTCAGCTGGCGTAGGAGTTGTTGCTTATCCGGATTTACTCCAGTGTCACCTGCAATTTTATCGTCAGATCTGCATACATGCCGCATTCTATATGATACTTATCATTTGAAGGATATGTTACCAGAGGGGGCCTCTTTGGGCTCCCCTGCTGCGGCCAGTGCAGCCTGAAGTTGGGCTTTGCACTCTTCCAGCTCCTGGGACTGTTGAGTATTATTTTCTGTAAGAACCTGCATAACAAATGATCCTTAAATCAGTTATCCTAACTATTTCAAGTCTCAGGGGCTAATGATATATATAATCACCAAATTTTCTCACCCGTATGTCTTTTACATACTACTACGTGGCTCTGGCTAGACCATTTTGAGCGGCACGGAGGTGCGCGTCTCCCGAGTTGAAGGCATCCAATGCCTCTTGGGAGAAACAAGCGTCACGAAGAACAGTCCGGCGACGCCTATGGTTCATGGTACTTTCCACCTCGGAATTGGTGGCGGACAGTTTATCCGCATCCTCTATCGGAGGAGCACCCGACGCACGCCTCGTATTCGTCCCCGCCTCCGAATCCGGCCTTGGAGCCTGGCTTGTGGAGGCGCGGTTGGTAGCCTCTCCGGGTATAGTCTGGTGAGCGCTCTTTTTCCTGAAAAGAAGGCATGGGTGAGGGAGTCCTGGATTAGGGGGTGTCCGGATGGCCGGACTATACCTTCAGCCGGACTCCAGGACTATGAAGATACAAGATTGAAGACTTCGTCCCGTGTCCGAAAGGGACTTTCCTTGGCGTGGAAGGCAAGCTTGGCGATACGGATATTCATATCTCCTACCATTGTAACCGACTCTATGTAACCCTAACCCTATCTGGTGTCTATATAAACCGGAGGGTTTTAGTCCGTAGGACAACATACACATCAACAATCATACCATAGGCTAGCAGGGTTTAGCCTCTCTGATCTCGTGGTAGATCAACTCTTGTAATACCCATACCATCAATATTAATCAAGTAGGACGTAGGGTTTTACCTCCATCGAGAGGGCCTGAACCGGGGTAAAACTTCGTGTCCCCTGCCTCCTCTTACCATCTGGCCTAGACGCACAGTTTGGGACCCCCTACCCGAGATCCACCGGTTTTGACACCGACATTGGTGCTTTCATTGAGAGTTCCTCTGTGCCGTCGCCATCAGGCCCGATGGCTCCTACGATCTTCAACAGCGATGCAGTCCAGGGTGAGACCTTCCTCACCGGACAGATCTTCGTCTTCGGCGGCTTCGCACTACGGGCCAATTCACTTGGCCATCTGGAGCAGATCGAAAGCTACGCCCCTAGCCGTCAGGTCATATTCGGAAGTTTTAACTACATGGCTGACATCCGCGGGGACTTGATCTTTGACGGATTCGAGCCACTGCCGAGCGCGCTGCACTGTCCCGACGAGCATGATCTAGCTCTACCGCCGAAGAGTGCCCTGGAGGTCGCACCGGCATCGGCTCCGGTCCCTAATTCGGAGCCAACTACGCCGATCGAGGATGGGCGGTTGGACGCCACCTTGGGGGCTGCAATTCCAACGGTGATTGAGCCGAACACCAGCCCCGCACTCCGTGAGACTCATGACTCCAAGGAGCCGGACTCCTTTCCGGACTCCGAACCCTCCGTGCCCCGGCCTATCGAATCCGATTGGCCGCCGATCATGGAGTTCACTACCGCGGACATCTTTCGGCACTCGCCTTTTGGCAATATTCTGAAGTCACTGAAGTCTCTCTCTTTATCAGGAGAGCCCTGGCCGGACTGCGGCCAGCGAGGTTGGGATTCGGACGATGAAGAAATTCAAAGCCCACCCACCACCCACTTTGTAGCCACTGTCGATGACTTAACCGACATGCTCGACTTCGACTATGAAGACATCGACGGTATGGACGCTGATGAAGGAGATAATAAAGAACCAGCGCCTACTAGGCCCTGGAAAGCCACCTCGTCGTATGACATATACATGGTGGACACCCCAAAAGAGGGAGATGGTGATGGAACAGCGGAGGATGACCCCTCCAAGAAACAGCCTAAGCGCCGACGTCAGCGGCGCCGCTCAAAATCCCGCCAAAACAAACACGGTGATTCCAGCATGGGAGATAATAATACTCCGGAAAGCGCCAAAGAAAACCCCCTCTAGCAAGATTTAGCATAGGAGGATGGAGAAACTAGCCCTCATGAGAGAGCGGCAGACAGAGAGGTCGAGGACGATAATTATATGCCTCCCTCCGAAGACGAGGCAAGCCTCGATGATGACGAATTCGTCGTGCCAGAGGATCCCGTCGAGCAAGAGCGTTTTCAACACAGGCTTATGGCCACGGCAAGAAGCCTCAAGAAAAAACAGCAACAGCTCAGAGCTGATCAAGATTTGCTAGTTGACAGATGGACTGAAGTCCTTGCGGCCGAAGAGCATAAACTCGAACGCCCCTCCAAGAGCT
The DNA here is from genome assembly GCF_002162155.2 of Triticum dicoccoides. Taxonomy (NCBI): domain Eukaryota; kingdom Viridiplantae; phylum Streptophyta; class Magnoliopsida; order Poales; family Poaceae; genus Triticum; species Triticum dicoccoides. The sequence goes on along the minus strand of NC_041392.1, from coordinate 637,854,440 downwards.
ACCCAAAGCGCAGGTTGCTACCCCAATTAGAGGAGGAAGCACTCGATGCGGCCGACCAGCCACCTCGTGGCCGCGACAAAGAGGCCTCTCGGCCCTCCACTCAAGCCGCACCCCGCACCAAGGCACGAGACTATGCGCCGGACTTACGAGATATGTTGGAGGACAAGGCTAAACAAACAAGATCGATCTACGGATCGCGTGGGCGCCCCACGGCTCGAGACGGCATCCGTCATGCCGGCCACAAATTCGGCAGGGCCGAACATAGTAGACAAGGGTCACTGGAGCTACGTCATGATATAGCCCAGTACAGAGGTGCCGCACAACTCTGCTTCATAGACGAAATAATGGATCATCAAATCCCTGAGGGTTTCAAACCCGTAAACATCGAATCATATGATGGCACAATAGATCCTGCGGTATGGATTGAGGATTATCTCCTTCATATCCATATGACCCACGGCGATGATTTCCACGCCATCAAGTACCTCCCACTCAAGCTTAAAGGACCAGATCGACATTGGCTTAACAGCTTGCCAACAGGATCAATCAGTTGTTGGGAGGACCTGGAAGCCGCATTCCTCGACAATTTCCAGGGCACTTATGTGCGACCCCCAGACGCCGATGACCTAAGCCACGTAATTCAGCAGCCAGATGAATCGGCCAGGAAATTCTGGACACGGTTCTTAACAAAGAAAAATCAAATAGTCGACTGTCCGGACACTGAGGCCCTAGCAGCCTTCAAGCACAATATCTGTGATGAGTGGCTAGCCCGGCACCTTGGACAGGAAAAGCCGAAATCTATGGCAGCACTCACGACACTCATGACCTGCTTTTGCGCGGGAGAAGACAGTTGGCTTGCTCGTAGCAACAATATAACCAAAAACCCTGGTAATTCGGACACCAGGGACAGTGGTGGCAGGTCACGTCGAACCAAGCAGAAGCGCCGCATTAACGGCGACAATGCTGAGGATATGGCAGTTAATGCCGGATTTAGAGGCTCTAAATCCGGTCAGCGGAAGAAGCCATTCAAAAGGAATCCTAGGGGCCCGTCCAGTTTGGACCGAATACTCGACCGCTGATGCCAGATACACGGCACCCCCGAAAAGCCGGCCAATCACACCAACATGGATTGTTGGGTGTTCAAGCAGGCAGGCAAGCTAAACGCCGAAAATGAAGACAAGGGGCTGCATAGCGATGACGACGAGGAGCCCCGGCCGCCGAACAACAGGGGACAGAAGGGTTTGCCCCCACAAGTGCGGACGGTGAACATGATATACGCAACCCACATCCCCAAGCGGGAGCGGAAGCGCGCGTTAAGGGACGTATACGCGATAGAGCCAGTTGCCCCAAAGTTCAACCCATGGTCCTCCTGCCCGATCACCTTTGATCGGAGGGACCACCCCACTAGCACCCGTCACGGCGGCTTCGCCACATTAGTTCTAGACCCAATTATTGACGGATTTCATCTCACTAGAGTCCTTATGGACAGCGGCAGCAGCCTGAACCTGCTTTACCAGGATACAATGCGGAAAATGGGCATAGATCCCTCGAGGATTAAGCCAACCAAAATGACCTTTAAAGGCGTAATACCAGGTGTAGAGGCCAACTATACAGGCTCAGTCACACTTGAAGTGGTCTTCGGATCTCCGGTAATTTCCGAAGCGAGGAGTTAATCTTCGACATAGTCCCGTTTCGCAGTGGTTACCACGCACTACTCGGGCGAACCGCATTCGGTAAGTTCAATGCGGTACCGCATTACGCATACCTTAAGCTCAAGATGCCAGGCCCTCGAGGAGTAATTATGGTCAATGGAAACACCGAACGCTCCCTCCGAACGGAGGAGCACACGACGGCCCTTGCGACAGAAGTTCAAAGCAGCCTCTTTAGGCAGTTCCCTAGTTTGGCCACTAAACGACCGGACACCATTAAGCGCACCCGGAGTAACCTACAACAAGACTGCCTGGCACGATCCGAGCAGGCGTAGCAATGCGGCCCCAACCCCAACCCTCGCAAAAAGGTGATGCCGGTACTTCGCGTACATAACTACGCTCTAGAGATACCATGGGCACAGGGGGAGCGGCACCATCACGGCACGCCCAAAACACGGCTTCAACCGTACCAGGGGCTGCCGATTTTTTAATTTTCTCTTACTTTCAGGACTCCACTCTTCAGAAGGCCTGTTCGGCAGTTCAATTGCCGCACAAACGATGCAAGAACCAGGGAAGCAGACAAGTTGTGCCGCATTACGGAACTCCCAGGTGGTCTCTATCACGAGCAGTATACCTGTTTCGCATATTATTCCGCAGCTTGCCCCTGGAGCGGACACGCTACATAGTCCAACCTTTTGCTTATCGCATTATTTGTATTGTTGTGCTTTGATCGCAGCTCTTTTTAATAAACAATGCATAGCTTTTGTCTATTTTTGCATTACCCTTTTTTTATATTTATATATGTTCCTTAACGACATGCCGCACCCATACACTTTGGTATGGCCAAAATACGCCAGGGGCTTCAGTACCCCTCAACATGGTGTGAGAAGTCCTAACACTTCAGCAAGTGCGGCACCCCGAACTTATAGAATTATATGCATCGGATCCGAATCATGTCTTGGGTCAATAGTTGGGTTTGCCCGGCTCCTATGTTTTGGTGCCTTACGTTCCGCTATATCGGCTAAGGTAGCACTAGGAGAACCACTGCGATTGTGCCCCGGTTGAGCTGGGTCGAGCACCTCAGTGGAGAAAGCTAAAACTGACCATCATGATGAGGCGAGAGCTGGACGCTGTTCGAGAGGTCTTTTCGAGTCCTTAAAGACTTATGCCGCTTAGGGCGAGGAACCGACTCTGTCCGGCCAAGGCGTGGAAGGGGCTTCGCCGAAATTTAAAATTATAGAATTCTATAGCTAAGTGAGAGTGTTCACGCATTATAGTCCGATTGCCTTGTTCATTGGGCTGAGCGCCTCCCTCGAAGGACCCAAACATGGGAAAAAGAGCCCTTAGGTTTATCCTCGAACACCCCAGCACTAGCGGCACGGGGGCAGAAGCCGACGACTCGCCATCTCTCAGAATTGATAAACAGCCGCACAGAAGGTAATATTTTAAATTCTAACAGCATTGCTTAAGCGCATATGAACAAGTTTTCAGCGCATAGGATAAAACGAGCGAGTTTTACTCAAAAATTACATCCATAGAACATTCCTCCGCCACAAGGCGGGCACCCTTCAGAACATCCTTATAATAAATTTTGGGCTTGCGATGCTCTTTCCCCGGCGGTGGCCCGTCCTTCACAAGCTTCTCAGCATCCAGCTTGCCCCAGTGCACCTTCGCATGGGCAAGGGCCCTACGGGCACCTTCAATGCAGACGGAGCGCTTGATGACTTCGAGCCTCGGACAGGCCTCCACCAGCCGCCGCACCAGCCCGAAATAGCTCCCAGGCTGAGCCTCTCTAGGCCACAGCCGAACTATAAGGCCCTTCATGGCCTGTTCGGCCTCCTTGTGGAGCTCGAATAGTTGCTTCAACTGGTCGCTCAGGGGCACGGGATGTCCGGCCTCAGCGTACTGAGACCAGAACACCTTCTCCGTCGAGCTGCCCTCCTCGACTCAATAGAATGCGGCGGCATCAGATACACTCCGGGGAAGATCTGCGAACGCGCCTGGAGAACTCCGGATTCGGGTAAGTAACAAGTAACTCACGCTTATGTGTTTACTTTGCATAAAGAATGGCTTACCCACCGCTATCTTCTTCACCTCATCCAACTCCTGGAGGGTCTTCTGGGATTCGGCCTTGGCAGACTTGGCACTTTCAGTAGCCGCCGCGAGCTCGGACGCTCGCGCCCTTGAGTCACGCTCCAAACTCTCATGTTTTTCCATGAGAGCTTGGAGCTCTTGCCGCACCTTGACAACCTCGGCCTCATACTTTTCTCGCTCAGTGCGCTCCACGGCCGATCTCTTCTCGGCCTCGAGCAGCGCTTGCTTCAGGGTCGCCACCTCAGACGTGGCCCCTACAATAGCCACGATAATCCTGTCATTTTTTGCAATTGCACCTTTTTATATATACATATATCTTATTTAAATAAGGTATTTCTTACCTTCATTGTCCTCGAGCTGCTTCTTGGCACGTCTGAAGTCTTGCTCGGACCGCTCGAGGTTCTGCTTTAGCACGTCCACTTCCACAGTCAGTGCGGCGGACGCCAGCAGGGAAGCCTCCACATGCATATTGACTCTTTTTAGACTCCTGCGATTTTTTATTTGATCCTCTATTCGGCTTTTCTTTCCGAACGCCAAACAGAGCATGAGGGGCTATTGTCTATGCGGTAATGTTATTTACACATTCCTTACTTACCTCAAAGCCTGTTAAAAGGCTTGTGCAAGCTTCAGTCAGTCCGCTCTTGGCGGACTCAACCTTCTGGATCACCGCACTCATAATAGTGTGGTGCCCCTCGTCGATGGAGGCCCTTGGAGCGCCTCCAACATATTGTCCGGCGCCTCTAGTTGGACGGAGGTCGCCGCCGCGGTGGGCTTGCTCCTCTTGGAAGGAGGTTCCCCGTCGGACTCCGGAACCTTTGAAGGTTCCGGAGCGGTGTCCGGCCTAGGGCCGGACTTGGAGCCCTGGGGGATTTCATCCCCTTTACTCCTGGGGTCCGGGTGGTCACCTTGTGGCGCCTCCAGGACCACCTCCTCCCGATTGGACCCTATTGGGACAACACTTCGGTGTCGTCCGTAGGGCGGGGGGAGGAAGCCGTCGGCAACAAGTTCATGTCCGATGAGTCCAGTGAGCCGCTCGACGACGCGTCGAGCCGGTCTTTGGGTGGGCTGCATAAACATATTCGACATAAGGGAAAGCTGTGCAATAAACGAATACTATGAAATCACTCTGGTATCCAGGTACTTACAATTTTGCCAGGGGCTTGGCCCTGGGTGGCCACTCCTCTTCACCGTCGTCAGCATTGGTGGAGTAGTCCGGAGGAGGGATTCTCCCCTTCTTGGACCCTTCGGCCTCCCCAGTTGGGGCGGCCTTCCTTTTCTTCCCTTCCCCCGCTGGAGGGGGAGGGGTCTCTTCTTCCTCCTCCTCATCTTCATGGGAGGAGTGCGCCTCGGAACCGTCGGATGATAGATCCGACGCCTCCTGGCGCTGGACACTCTTTTGAGTCCCCGCGGTCTTTTTCGCGGCCTTCTTCTCTGGCACCACATAGGGTGCCGGAACCAGCAGCTTCGCTAATTGAGCGTCCGCTGGGCCTTCGGGCAGAGGAGCCGGACAGTTGATCTGCCCGGACTTCGCCTGCCAATCCTGTCAAAGGTAAGGGAGCTTAGATCCCACACAGAGTTGAACTATGAAAACTAGTGCCCTATAAAAGGTACAAAAAACTTACCGCACTAGCGTGACGCTGCGCACCGTATCCGCGATCCTCGACGGCAGATGCGGGAGCCTCAGCACCTTTGAAGAGCACCTTCCAGGCATCTTCGTACGTCGTGTCGAAGAGCCTGCTCAGAGTTTGGTGCCGCACCGGATCAAACTCCCACAAGTTAAAAGCCCGTTGTTGGCACGGGAGGATCAAGCGGATGAGCATAACCTGGACTAGATTGACAAGCCTGAGCTGCTTGTTCACCAGGGATTGGATGCATGTTTGTAGTCCGATCACCTCCTTTTTGCTACCCCACAACAGGCCCGTCTCTTTCCAGGACGTGAGCCGCGTTGGGGGTCTAGACCAAAACTCAAGGGGCGCGACCCATTCAGCGTCGCGCAGCTCGGTGATGTAGAACCACCCCGATTGCCACCCTTTCAGGGTCTCCACAAAGGAGCCCTCGAGCCATAGGACGTTGGCCATCTTGCCAACCATGGCGCCTCCGCACTCCGCCTGGTTGCCGCGCACCACCTTTGGCTTGACATTGAAGATCTTGAGCCATAGGCTGAAATGGGGGTGGATGCAGAGGAAAGCCTCACACACGACGATAAACGCCGAGATGTTGAGGACAAAATTCGGGGCCAGATCATGGAAATCCAGGCCGTAGTAGAACATGAGCCCCCGGACAAATGGGTGGAGAGGTCAGCCCAGTCCGCGGAGGAAATGGGGGAGGAACACCACTCACTCATGGGGCCTAGGGGTGGGAATGAGCTGCCCCTTTTCGGGGAGCCGGTACGCGATGTCGTTAGACAGGTATCCGGCCTTCCTCAGCTTTTTGATATGTCCCTCCATGACGGAGGAGACCATCCACTTGCCTCCCGCTCCGGACATGGCTGGAGAAGGTTGAGGTGAGGAGTGCGGACTTGGGCGCTGGAGCTCGAGTGCGCAAGAATGGATAGGCGAAGGAGGAAGAGGGCGTAGGTGAAAAGGTGGATCCTTATCCCCTTATATGGGTGGACGCAACTACATGTCCCCACCAGCCTGGTAAAACTCGCTTATCTCCCAAGCGCCGTAATCAAAGGCGCTCTTGGGTTACCCATGCCCGTATTGATGAGAATCCCGGAATAAGGGGACATGATCTCTTCTTTAACAAGACGTGCCAAGGAAACCGCCTCGCATAACGCGCTGAGATGGGACAGTAAAACGGTTCGAATAAAAGCTTGGCCGTGGTGTGATGTCACACTACGGAGTGCGTCAGCAGATTAGATTTGTGCAAATATTATTCTCTCTATGGCGATATGTGGAAACTTATTTTGCAGAGCCGGACACTACCTTTGTGTTCAAAATCTTCTATGAAGTACTTGGAGGAGGAACCCCCCTTGCAATGCCGAAGACAATTTGCGCGCCGGACTCATCGTCATTGAAGCCTGGTTCAGGGGCTACTGAGGGAGTCCTGGATTAGGGGGTGTCCGGATGGCCGGACTATACCTTCAGCCGGACTCCAGGACTATGAAGATACAAGATTGAAGACTTCGTCCCGTGTCCGGAAGGGACTTTCCTTGGCATGGAAGGCAAGCTTGGCAATATGGATATTCAAATCTCCTACCATTGTAACTGACTCTATGTAACCCTAACCCTATCCGGTGTCTATATAAACCGGAGGGTTTTAGTCCGTAGGACAACATACACATCAACAATCATACCATAGGCTAGCTTCTAGGGTTTAGCCTCTCTGATCTCGTGGTAGATCAACTCCTGTAATACCCATACCATCAATATTAATCAAGCAGGACGTAGGGTTTTACCTCCATCGAGAGGGCCCGAACCTGGGTAAAACTTCGTGTCCCCTGCCTCCTGTTACCATCCGGCCTAGACGCAAAGTTCGGGATCCCCTGCCCGAGATCCGCCGGTTTTGACACCGACAACGGGTGTTAATACGCCTCTGAGAATAATGTCTTGCAATAAAGACGGCACGCCGTACCGCTGCGCCGGTGTCTCAATCTGGACTGCGGGTCTTTCCAGCCTGCCTGGCCTCGCGGCCCCTTGTTGGCCAGCCGCCGTAGGCTCGACCTTCTGCCTCGAGGACCTCCCCTGCAAAACTCGGCTATTATACGGCGATCAAAAACACGCAAGGACGGATCCCTTTTTGAAGTGCTGGGACTTCGGTCTCAGTCACCTGTGAGGCTGGAACTAGCCCAGGGTAATCGGCCGTAATGGCCACCAAACCATTATCATTGCTCGATTGGTAAAACACCCCATCGATCAGCTCCACCGATATGTCCGGATCCTCTTGGGAGGCCGGGTCGAGGGACCGTCCTGGGTCCTCGGGTTGTGGAGGGGGGTTGTTTATCTCCCTTACAGCCTGGCGCAGTTCCTGCATAGAAATCGCTAGACTGAATACTTGACTGCGGAAATATTAAATGGATGGGCGAGAAAAGGTCTTCGCTTACCCAGCTCGGAGGATTGTACATAGAAAATCCGCCCTGCGGGTTGACACGAAGGAATTCCTCCTCTTCTCCCTTGTACAAAGTGCATAAGATCATTGTTAGATCAGCAACTGATCCCGGCCCTTTAAGGACGTAGCGGGTGGCGTCATCCTCCCTGTTGAAATCCCACATGGGGTGGCCTCTATACTGAAGCAGTTGCACCCCCCGCATGATACATATGGCCATGACCTCGATCATAGTCAATCCGGATCGAGCTAAAAAACTTATCCGGCTCATCAGGTAAAGAATGTCCCTGTCATCTTCCTCCAGGGGGCTCCATGGACACCAACTCCGGCGCTTCTTCAAAGGGGCGCTGTGGAACTCAGGAAGGCCGATCCGAATAGGATCCGGGAGGGGGACATGTTCTATATAAAACCATTCTGAAGGCCAGTCTTCAGACGTCTTCTTTGGGGTTCCGGACAGGTATCCGGTCCCGGCAACACACCACACTTCGGCTCCGCCCACTTGATATATTGACCCCTTCTCGGAACGGGGCACAAGGCAGAACAACTTCTTCCATAGAGCGAAATGAGCCTCACAGCCCAAAAACAACTTGCAAAGGGCTACGAATCCCGCGATATGCAGCATGGAAGCAGGCGTAAGGTTGTGCAACTGGAGGCCGTAGAACTCCAGGAGCCCCCGGAGAAATGGATGAATTGGGAATCCGAGCCCTCTTACCAAATAAGGGACAAGGCATACCCGCTCTCCCTTGCAGGGATTGGGAAGGCTCTCCGCTTGCTCTCCGCCATTATAGGTGGCGAGCCCGGCTCGAACCGGGACCAAGTACGCTGGGGGAAGAAATCCCTTGGTCTGAAGCATCACTAATTTGCTATGCGGGACGGAACATCTCTCCAAATCTCCAGGCTTGTAACTAGGGGATCGAGAGGAGGAGCTGCGTCAACCGGCCTTGATGGAATGGATCTCTGTCGTGCGCGCTCCGATGAAGGCTTGCCAAGGGAGGATGGTGTGATTTGGATCTGAATCCACGTCTTTTTAATAGGCGGCTCATTCACACAGCTAGGGGGGTAAATGCGAAAACACCCTGGCTCTTCACATTTGCTCGACACATGGAAAGTGGCCATTATTGGGCGTGGAAGCCAAGGAGTGCAACATTCACAAGAAACCGGACACTATTTCGACGTGTACACAGAATTTGGAGAGGAACCAGCCTTGCAATGCTGAAGACAATACTGCACGTCGGACTCATTGTCATTGAAGCCTGGTTCGGGGGCCACTCAGGAAGTCCTGGATTAGGGGGTCTCCGGATAGCCGGACTATATCCATTGGCTGGACTGTTAGACTATGAAGATACAAGATTGAAGACTTTGTCTCGTGTCCGGGTGGGACTCTACTTGGCGTGGAAGTCAAGCTAGGCAATACGGATATGGATATCTCCTCCTTTGTAACCGACCTTGTGTAACCCTAACCCTCTCCGGTGTCTATATAAACTGAAGGGTTGTAGTCCATAGGACAACAATCACAACATACAATCATACCATAGGCTAGCTTCTAGGGTTTAGCCTCTCCGATCTCGTGCTAGATCTACTCTTGTACTACCCATATCATCAATATCAATCAAGCAGGACGTAGGGTTTTACCTCCATCAAGAGGGCCCGAACCTGGGTAAAACATCGTGTCCCCTGCCTCCTGTTACCATCCAGCCTAGACGCACAGTTCGGTACCCCCTACCCGAGATCCGCCGGTTTTGACACCGACAGCGGCCATCCACCAGCCAGTCTCCAACACCATCTGGAGACGATCCTCGGCGCCATGCCGCAGGCCGGCGTCGTGGACCATCTGGCGCAGCCGCTGGCCGCTCACGCGCATCGCCGCCATGGGTCTGGAGTGAGCTCTTTTGCGCTTAGTGTAGGTGCTTAGGCAAATGCTTAGGTGCGTACGATGTGGTAGATGCATTGGAATGGAGGGGCGCCTTTATATGAGGGCAATGAGGGCAAACTGTGTTGCATTCACATCATGCAGCCTCTTTTCCCGGACCTCCTCCCATTACTTCCCTCATGCATTAATTGAAGGAGGATGCATTGGCCGTTCAACATATCGAGAACTGCTACTCCCTCCCTCGTCTGCATTAAAGCCATATCGGGAATTGCGCCGCCCACTGTCAAATCGAATACTCCCTCCGTCTAGGTGAGTATTAAGTCATCTTACGAAAACCAAATAGTAAACACATAGGCGTGGTGCATTAACTCTCATGTTGTTTCTTATTTTTTGACATAAATAGAGGAATCAACCAAGAAGAGATGTGGGGCTTGTATGCTTTTAATGACTTGAGACTATCAAACATGACATGCAGTGGTCAGTTCGTTGCACAAGAACAAATACAACCCACGCCAGCACACACGCGTCTTATATAGCATCACATCCAATGGATATAAAAGATGAATGAGACCAAATTATATCTCATCTAGATGAGTTCTAGCAAAACTATATTAATAATACTTAGTACTCCTGCGCCATGTATCATATATTAGTATCATGTAGTACTTTATTTATTTATGAGGTATCCAGATGGCACTGCACTGCCAAGAAAAGAGGGTAACATCAAAATTATGGACTACTTTTTTGAGTATGTTGGTAAGGTCCGGTCATAGTCACTTGTTGAAATCTCTAAAAAGACAAATACTCCTTCCGTCCGGAAATACTTGTCATCAAAATGGATAACAGGAAATGTATCTAGACGTATTTTAGTTTTAGATACATCTCTTTTTATCCATTTTGATGACAAGTATTTTTGGACGGAGGGAGTAGAAAACAGAGTTGGTTATGATGGTGTGCATGCCATCCTGCAATATAGGCCGTCGGATTTATATCTAACGGATAGGAAAGAAACTATGGCAATTTTGCAAAAATATACCCACACATCTCTCCATGTTCGCAAATAAGGCCTTCCCTCATTCAACATTTTCTCTCACAAGATAAACTACTCATACAAATGCATCTTGAGGTGTCCATAGAATCGAAGAGAGGGATGATGTGTGTGTGCATGCGCGATCGATAAAGAGTGCCATCGAATTTGTGTGTGCCCACGTCAAAGATATAGAGTGGCCGGCCTACTGGAACGTGAGATGGGACATGTGCAGTTTGTCTCTGTGGCATGGATACCTACCTGCAGCACTCGACTATCAGTGTGTGGTGGGGGAAGAGGAAGGCCCAATTAACTATAGAGGTACAATGGCTGGTATATGTCTGGAGGAGGAGAGAGGCCTACCTCATGTATTAAGGAGATCGATCTGCCTCATGTATTAAGGGAGATCGATCGGCATCCATGCATATGTGCAGGAGAGGAATAAGGTTGGGAGAGAGACTTAGCTAGAGTGTTGGAGGGGGTGGTAGTGGAGTTGCTTCTAACGAATGGTGGGATAGGCTTGCTAGACAAACGGAGGGCACGCCCGCAATATCAATAAGAGAGGACATGGCTGCTTGTTGTCTGTGCACGTGTGTGTGAGAGACGGGTCAGGAGGCATGCACGAATGATGAGGGGGGACGATGTGGCTGTGGTAAGCAGACGTAACTACATAGGAAGATCAATCGCCCTTTGTTAGAGAAAGGAGAGACATAACTTGTGAGGTACGTCGATCAATGGGGGGTAGTTAAAGTCGATCTAGGTATATGTTGGGAGATCGATCGGTATACATGCATGTGTGTGTTAGAAGCAAATGAGGCACGAGGAGAAGGATAGAGAGAGAGAGAGGGATGCATGTAGGAGGTGGTACGATCAAGAGGCATACTATATCAAGGGGGGAGGAGTGTGCGAGTACGAGAACGATGAAAAGAGTGGTGGGAGTGAGGCATGGACGGTGACAAGAGAAGAGGGGAAGCTTGTGTTTGTGCTAGGCACACCTGGCTAGAGAGGCATATCGATCGATGTGTGCCGTAAAGAAGGAGCTGGGGGGCCTACACACACCATGGGTGAACGACCTAAAGTGAAAAGACGAATTTGCGTGATGGAGCTAGAGAATGCTGAGGGAGGGTGAGAGGGACGCGGGTGTGTGCATGCACAAGAGAAAGTTAGCGCTAGCTACAAAGATAAGAGGGTTGTGTGGGTGTAAAAGACGAATAGAGATCATATATACTTCATTATAAAAAGCGAATTCAGATATTTGAAGAATTTATCATAGTGTTTCAAACCGACGCATGTGTGAATATATATAATGGTGATACACATGGTGTGGTTATGAACATGTTATACTACATTTAATATATTTTATCTCTACCCTTATAAAAAACGGAGTTGTTGATGATGGTGTGCCTGCCATCCTGCATTATAGGCCATCCGATTTATATCTGGCGGATTGCAAGGAAACTATGATGGTTGAAGTTGGCAACAATCATGATTGTAGATTCTTATTGAAATAGAGAAACGAATTCAAATTTAGTTCGAATTGCAGCGGTAGTATAGACATTTGGAATGCACTCAAATGTTGGTATGAGTAGGTTATATGCATTGTACAACAAGCGAAAAAATTTAATCAGACATAACATGGATTCAGTACTCCATCCTTACATCTATATAGGGCGTAATGAGATTTTTAAGATCGCCTTTGACTATTGACAAGATTAATAGTACATGACATGCACAATGTGAAAATTATATCATTGAAAGAACCTTTCACAGACGAATTTAATGGTGTGCTTTGTGTAAGTTGCATGTCATATATCATTGCTCTAATATTTGGTCAAAGTTAGCATCCAAAAACGCATTAGGCCCTATATAGATGGTAGGAGGGAGTAGCTTTGAATAGCATTTGTATAGTAAAATGGGGCAAGACTCTCTCTGTGTGTGGTGTGAATAGTTTTATTTTTTTCGTTTTCTTTTTGGTTGAGGGAAGTGCGAATTGATTTGGTACGTACAAGTACAATATTACTACACGTTAGGTTTGTCCCTAAAATTCAACCTGCGTCTTGTTATATCCCGAAAATTCAGATATCGTGCTCCCAAAACTGGCGCCTTCACAACCCGCGCCTTGCTATCCCGAAATTACAACGCGCGCGAAAACTCCCTCCAGCTGCCAAATCCCGACACACGAAATCACCCTTCTAACCCTGAGCCGAAAGGGCCGCTAGTTCAAATCGGTGGGGGTACTTTTGTAACACACCCTACATTTTCGACAAGCACGTCCCTAAGTCATGCTTCTCCCCCTCCCATCGCCCCCTTTTCGCCATTCGAAATCCCAGGCCGCCATAACCTCTCCGCTCCAGCCGCGAAACCCCACCCTCCTCTGTCCGCCACGTCACCGCTGCCCAGCCGGAGCCTCTTCCCCGACGACGTCGTCCACCACAACAGCTCGACATCCCTCATCCACCTCCCCAGATGAGGATCCGTCATCCATCTCGTCGTCCCGCCGGTTCAGCCGCCCCGTCCTCCACCTCCAAGGAGCTGCTCCGACGATCGCCTCTCCTATCACGGCTGCTCCATCCCCACAGCGCCGCCTTAACCTGCTCCACCAGAACCACAACATCCTCACCGACTCCTCGGACGAAGCCGAGGCCTACTCGGCGCCACCAAAGGGTTGTACACTCATCGCATCGCACCTTCTCCTTAACTCGACCTCCCGGCGCCGACGATGCTCCATCCCGCACCCCCATGGAGCGGCTACCTTGAAGCCGGTGCCACGGGCGACATCTCCATGGTGGCTCTCCCCTAGTGTGAGGCCCCTTCGGCGGCGATGTCCATACCAGTCGGATCTGCTGCTGCTGCTCCGGCTCTCGCTCGCTCGCTCACGCTGCTGCTGCTCCGGCTCTCGCTCGATCGCTCGCTCGCCTAGCTGCTACTACAGCTCTCCCCCTCGCTCGTGCTGCTGCTCTGCTCCAATTAAGCCACACTTTAGTCGTCTGAATTGACTTTTGGGTCAGTCGATTTTCAGGGGTTGGGGGGCTCGCCGGAGTTAAGGAAGAACCACCCGCAGCGGGGACGGGGGCTCACCGGAGAGGTACCCCACTATCTATCTTAGGGTTCAGAGTGGGGGCGGGGGGCCTAGAGTGCTGGCCGGGGCGGTGGTGGCGAGTTGTTTTGGGGCGGCGAGGCGGCGCTGGGGCCGGTGGTGGCTGGCGGCTCAGGGGGGTGCAGGTTGAAGATGAATTGCAGGCCCTCCCTAAACTACATGTCAAGTGCCTCTCTGCTACCATTGCGTTTAGTTTGGATAGTAGCATTCAGATTCCATAGTAAATTTCAGTTTCGACAGTTAAGTTCAGAGTCAACAGTTTTTACCTCATCTGTTGTAGTCAGGTGGTTTTTGGTGATGTTAATTTTACATCCATTTTACATCATCTATTGGAGATGCTGTTAGAATCCCACTTGAGATTGATGATGTCTATCTTGTGCTGCTTCAGCCTTGACGTCTTACGGCTCACCGGAGCTGCTCCAACGACAGAACGATCCATCACAACAGAGCAGTGCCCTGGACGCCGTCTATAGATTCCTTAGATCTTCCTCCACACCTCCGACAACCACCTCTGCCTCAACTGCTTCAGCGACCAACCCAATGATGCTGAGGTCGACACGGCTACGGCAAAGAGGTTGTACACTTGTTGCATCACTTATTACTATACATTCACGTCGATCCATTAGGGCTATTTTGGTTCAACGGAAAAACGCCGATCCACTGGTTGTTACCATCACTCTAAATTTCTGCATGCTCTCCTTACATAATCTCACCATATTTTTTTCGTATGCATGTCGGATATTGTACACAGTCATGCTGAACATGTAGAGAAAAAGAGAAGAGTTTTGCACGGTAATACAATGTCATGCAGACATCGCTCCATGGTGGGTTCAATGGAAAACCCTCCCCACCCCTCTCCAGATTGTTATCCAGAGGAAGATATATGTTCTGAGGCGGATTCAGACACTGCTGACCACTCCTATTTACCCCCCAAGGTGTTTGCTCTACCTTGGCATGATGATGTTAGTCATATCATGCATATGTTGCCTTGCAATGCCTACTTTTGACATCATATATGTCATCTGCTTAGTTTAGACATGTTCTGTAATGCCACCTGTTTAGTTTCCATATCATATATGGGAATTATGAAGTCTCATGTCTTTTAGCCAGCCATAATATATGTGAAATGTGCAATGCCATCCTGTTTAACCAGGCATCATATATTTGAATGATATCTTGCCCATCCTTTTCTTCATTATATTTCCATTTGTTGACAATGTTTGTACATTAAACTACTCTTCCTGTGAATCAGCCATTTGGGTGGGAGATGGAAAAATCTGGAGTGAAAACAAGGCCTTCAGAGCAGACAGTGCTACCTGTCGAAGAAGATCTCTTGTTGGGTCCCGATAGCTCCTCAGAGATGGATTCAGAGACAGATGACCAGTCCTATTCCCCCATTGAGGTGTATGCTCTAACTTGGCATGGTTATACTGCTCATATCATGCATACAGTGTCTTGCATTACATAGTTTAGACATCATATACACAATATTCAACACCATTTTCTTAGTTCATACATCATATCGAATGCCCTCTGTTTAGATATAAATCACTTATGTGAATTAAATGATGCGATCCTGATTACTTAGATAACATGTAGGTGAATTATGTCATGCGATCCTGTTTAGTTATTCATCATATCTTTGAATTATGTTATGCTATGCTATCTAGTTTAGATAGACATCATATATGTGAAATTATGTCATGCTATCCATTTTAGTTAAACAATATACATGTCAACTATTTCATGCCCTCTTTTTTCCACACTATCTATTGCATCTGTCTCTCATACAATGTCTGTACATTCAACTATGTTTCCTGTTTATCAGCCATTTGAATTGGAGCAGGTGATGCCAGTATCAAGCGGACTAAAAACACGGTCTTCAAATAAAACAGTGCTACCTCTTGGTGGAGATAGCACCCCGGTTGTACATGCACAAGAACCAGCCCTACCACATATAACCCAAACTCTCATAGATTGTACCCCTACTGTGATGGACTGAGAACCAGCTTCACCCAATCTAACCCCAACCCCAGACGATAGTAACCCAGTTCCTGTTGACACAGCACCATCTCCACCACAGAGCTCCCAAACAAGAGCAGTTAGTAAGGCAACTCCAGTGCCCAAAGGGCCAGTATATCACGGCGAGCCCCAACTCCACCAGTTAGTACGCCTATTCCTGTGGAGGAAGCACAACCAGCTAGTCATAGTTTAGCATCTATCACATTTGATGTTGTTAAATCGTATGTGCATATCTTCCCATCTTGGAAATATTATACTGAAGATGAAGGAAAATGCCAGTTGCAGGTGTTTGTCCAGGAGTTATGTGTAAGTAATGTTATTCATGGCAATTACTTTGCTTCGTCCCATACATCCTACCTCCATGATGGTTATAATACATCAAATTTTCCCATTTTTCTCTATAGAGAAGGACCATTTTGGAAACTCAGGTTGAGGTAACCTGTGCTAATACCTCTGCTATCTTCAAGAATGCTTGGTGGCAGTATCGGAATTACCTGAAGAAAACGTACTTCACCGGCAAACAAACTCATCAAATTCCCTTACGTTCTCCTGAGACACATTTACTAGACGATGACTGGGAACGCCTTGTTCTGTACTGGTCCCGAACCAAGAATGTGGTAAGGTCTATGAGCTCATTATCTATTTTAAGTACTATATTCTTGCATCTTACTATACTCTGTTCATGTAGAACAAGTGCCTAAACCTAAAGAACAACTGTTCTAATTTAAGATTCCATTGCTATCATAGTTCAAAAAAGCGCTAGGCATTAATTGTGTGTTTTGCCACCGCCTTGCGCTTTACTGACCAAAGCGCATGCTTATGCACAGTTGTGCACAGATTATGCGTAGTTATGCGCAATCGTTTTGCCAACGCCTAGAGCCTAGGCGCGCCTTTTTAACTATGATTGCTTTGCTCTTGTATCACTGTATTTACTCATACAAACTTATTTTTAAATTGAAGGATCCAATCAAAACTCCTATGGCACAGCAGGTATGTTCATGCATGTTTCTTTAACAGGTTTGCTCTTATCAATAGCTCTGTTGATTTCAATTTCAATTGTGTATACAGTTGACTTTCATATCATGCACATTACTAGCATCACAACAGAGCCAATAGTGTTGTTGTACATGTAGACCCGTGGTACCCATCTGAAATCTTGTTGTGCCGTGTAGTTTCCCACGCTTTGTATTCTTTCACTGCTGCTTTGTCTTGAACTGATATGATTTGAACCGTGTCTCTATTTTGATTTGGCAAGACAATGCAGTGACCATAGGACATAGATACATGTTTGTTTGATGCTTTTATTATGTACTAGTACTTGGCAATAGAAGACTTGGTAGTTTAATCCTGTCCACCTTACTAATGAACTGGTTCACCGAAATGAGTTTCATATACTAGTACATGCTAAACTTGTTATGTGCCTGCTTGTTTCTTCTTTTAGAATGCTGATAGAATATTGGGGAAGAGTGCCTTATTAAGCAATGGTAAAGGAAGTTGTCGGTGTCAAAACCGACGGATCTCGGGTAGGGGTCCCGAACTGTGCGTCTAGGCCAGATGGTAACAGGAGGCAGGGGACACGATGTTTTACCCAGGTTCAGGCCCTCTTGATGGAGGTAAAACCCTACGTCCTGCTTGATTGATATTGATGATATAGGTAGTACAAGAGTAGATCTACCACGAGATCAGAGAGGCTAAACCCTAGAAGCTAGCATATGGTATGATTGTATGTTGTGATTGTTGTCCTACGGACTAAAACCCTTCGGTTTATATAGACACCGGAGAGGGTTAGGGTTACACAAGGTCGGTTACAAAGGAGGAGATATCCATATCCGTATTGCCTAGATTGCCTTCCACACCAAGTAGAGTCCCATCCGGACACGAGACGAAGTCTTCAATCTTGTATCTTCATAGTCTAACAGTCCGGCTAATGGAGATAGTCCGGCTGTCCGGAGACCCCCTAATCCAGGACTCCCTCAGTAGCCCCTGAACCAGGCTTCAATGACGATGAGTCCGGCGCGCAGTATTGTCTTCGGCATTGCAAGGCGGGTTCCTTCTCCGAATACATCACAGAAGAATTTGAACACGAGGATAGTGTCCGACCCTGCAAAATAAGTTCCACATACCGCCGTAGAGAGAATAATATTTTCGCAAATCTAATTTGCTGACTCATTTTGGCAGCATGACGTTACGTCATGGCCCGGTGATTATTCGAACCGTTTCTTTTAACCAGCCCTGCACATAACACGAGGCAGTTTTTCGACACGTCTTGTCAAAGCAGAGATCGTGTCCCCTTATTACGGGATTCTCATCAATACGGGCATGTGTAACCTAACCGCACCATCAATTGCGGCGCTTGGGGGATAAGGGAGTTTTACCAGTCAAGTGGGGATGCTTAGTTTCGTCCGCCCATATAAAGGGATAAGGATTCACCTTTCTATCCACGCCTTCTTCCTCCCTTGCCCATCCGTTTTCACACACTCGAGCTCTAGCGCCCAAGTCCGCACTTCCCACCTCGACCTTCTCCAATCATGTTTGGAGCGGGAGGCAAGTGGATGGTCTCCTCCGTCACGGAGGGAGACATCAAGAAACTAAGGAGAGCCGGATACCTACCCGATGACATCGCGCACCGGCTCCCAGATGAGGGGCAACTCATCCCCACCCCCAGGACCCATGAGAGGCTAGTATTCTTCACTCATTTCCTCCGCGGACTAGGATTCCCTCTCCATCCCTTCGTCCGGGGGCTCATGTTTTATTACGGCCTGGATTTCCATGATTTGGCCCCGAACTTCATCCTCAACATCTCGGCGTTTATCGTCATGTGCGAGGCCTTCCTCCGCATCAAGCCCCACTCCGGCTTATGGCTAAAGACCTTCAGTGTCAAGCCGAAGGTGGTGGGCGGCCGCCAGGCAGAGTGCAGAGGCGCCATGGTGGGCAAGATGCCCAACATAATATGGCTCGAGGGCTCCTTTGTGGAAACCATAAAGGGGTGGCAATCGGGGTGGTTCTATATCACCGAGCCGCGTGACCCTGCATGGGCAGCGGCCCCCGAGTTCCGATCTAGCATCCCCACGCGGCTCACCTCCTGGAAAGGGAAGGGCCTATCCTGGGGTAATTCGAAAGAGCTGACCGGACTCCAAACATGTATTCAAAACATGGTGGACAAGAAGCTCAAGCTTGTCAACATAGTCCAAGTTATGCTCATCCGCCGGATACTCCTGTGCCAACAACGGGAGTTCAACTTGTGGGAGTTCAATCCGGCGCAACAACGAACTCTGAACAGGCTCTTCGACACGACTCATGAAGACCCCTGGAGGGTGCTGTTCAAAAGCGCCGAGGTCCCCCCTATTACTGAGGATCGCAGATTCAGTGCAAAGCGCCAAGCCAGTGCAGTAAGCTGCTTTACCTTTCATAGGATACTTATTTTATATAGATTGACTCCGTGTGGGATCTAAACTCCCATACCTTTGACAGGACTGGCAGAAGATGGCCGGACAGATCGACTGTTCGGCACCTTTGCCCGAAGGCCCCACAGATGCTCTTCTGGCGAAGATGTTGACTCCGGCCCCTTATACGGTGCCGGAGAAGAGCAAGAAGGCCAAGGGAACTCGAAAGAGTTCCCGACGCCAGGCGTCATCGGACTCACCGTCCGATGACTCTACGACACACTCTACCCCCGAAGACGAGGAAGAAGAAGAAGAAGATGCTCCCCCACCGACTGGGGGAGACAAGAAAAGGAAGGCCGCCCCAACCGGAGAGGCCGGAGGGTCCAAGAAGGGAAGGACTCTCCTTCCAAACGGTTCCACGGCCGCCGACTAAGGCGAAGACGAGTGGTTGCCCAGGGTCAAGCCCCCGGGGAGATCGTAAGTATTCAGATACTAGAATAACTCATAGGATTCCTTTATCGCACTGCTTTCTCTAACGTCAAACGCAATTATGCAGGCCGCCATGAGCCAGCATCGATGTATCATCGGACGACTCCTTGGGCTTGTCGGACATGGATAGCGATCCAGTCTAGACCGCCACCTCCCCTTATCCTGCCGACGACGCCGAGGTGTTATCTCAAGAGGCACCGGATCGAGGGAGACAACCCCGGAGGTGCCTCAAGGCGACCTTCCGGACTCCGGGAGCCGAGGGGATGAGGCCCCTGAGAGCTCCGAGTTCGGCCCTCAGCCGAACACCGCGCCGGGACCTCTAGCGGTTCAGGGCTCGGGCAGACGGCCTCCCTCTAAGAGGGGAAAGACGCCTGTGCTGGTGAACTCTGTCCATCTAGAGGCGCTAGACAGTCTACTGGAAGCGCTTCGCAGCGCTTCCATCGACGAGGAGCACCGCACTATCATGAGTGCGGTGATCCAGAAGGTTCAGTCTGCCAAGAGCAGATTGACTGAAGCCTGTGCCAGCCTTCTAACAGGCTTTGAGGTAATTGTTTTAAAATGTAGTAGAAATATTACCTCGTAGACAGTAGCCCCTGATGCTCTGTTCGGTGTTCACAAAGAAAAGCCCAACAGAGGATCAAATAATATCGCAGGAGTCTAATATAAGTATGTCAATATGTGTATGCAGGCTTCGCTGCTGGCGTCCGCCGCACTGACCGCGGAGGTCGCCGTACTAAAGCAGGACCTCGAGGGGTCCAGGAAAGAGCTCGGCCTTGCCAAGAGGCAGCTCAAGGAGAACAGGGGTAAGTAATGCCCCGTCTATAGATATGTATATACAAAAAAGGACGCAATTGCAAAATGACAGGATCATTGTATGTTTGCCAGGGGCCACGACCGAGGTGGCGACCCTGAAGCAAGCACTAACCGAGGCCGAAGATAAAGCAGCCAAGGAGCGCACCAAGCGAGAGAAGTACGAGGCTCGGGTGGGCGAGGTGCAGCAAGAGCTCCAGGATCTCGTGACGAAGCACGAGGCGTTGGAGCTTGACTCAAAGATGCGAGAGTCTGAGCTTGCCGCGGCCCTTGAGAGCGCAAAGAGTGCCAAGGCCGAGGCCCAGAAGGCCCTCCAAGAGATTGACGCGATGAAGAAGATAGCAGTGGGTAAGGCTTTCTATATGCAAAGCAAGCATGTAAAAGTAAATTACCGATTACTTACCCGGATCTGGAGCTCTTCAGGAGCATTCGCAGATTTGCCCCGCAGTGTGTGTGATGCCGCACAATTTTACCAGGCCGAGGACGGAAGCTCGACGGAGAAGCTGTTCTGGTCTCAGTTTGCTGAGGCCGAACATCCGGTGCCAATGAGCGACCAGCTGAAGCAGATGGTCGAGCTACATAAGTCGGCCGATCAGGCCATGAAGAGCTTTATAGTCCGGCTGTGGCCTGGCGACGCCCTTCCGAACAGCTTCTTTGGCCTGGTGAGGTAGCTTGTGGATGCCTGCTCATGGCTGGAGGTCGTCAAGCAATCTGTCTGCATTGAAGGTGCACGTCGGGCTTTCACCCGTGTGAAATTGCAGTGTGTCAAGCTAGACGCCGTGAAGACGATCAAGGAGGGGCCGCCAGAGGGCAAGGAGCACCGCCACCCCGAGATGTACTACGAGGGTATTCTGTCGGGTGCCCGTCTCATCGCGGATGAGTGTTCGAAAGATGTAGTATTTGAGTAAACTAGCTCGTGTGATCCTGTATGATGAAAACATGTTTCATATGCGCTATGCAACGCTTGTATGAATTTAAAATATTACCTTTTGTTTGGCTGTTTATCCAATCTAAGAGATGGCTAGTCCTCGGCTTCTGCCCCCATGCCACGAGTGCTGGGGTGTTCGGGATAAACCTGAGCACTCTTGTTCCCATATTTGGGTCCTTTGAGGGAGGTGCTCAGCACAACGAACAAGGCAACCGGACTAATAATGCTTTATCACTCTCACTTAGCCATAGAATTCTATAATTTTAAATTTCGGTGAAGCCCCTGGTATTCGGAAGGCCGAATTCGGGGCGCGATACACGCCGGTAAGCCGGACAGGGCCGGCCCCTCGCCCTAAGCGGCGTAAGTCTTTAGGGACTCGAAAAACCTCGCCGAACAGCGACCAGTCTCTTGCCTTATCATGACAGTCAGTTTTATCTTTCTCTTCTGAGGTGCTAAGCGCGGCAGAACCGCGGCACAATCGCAGTAGTTCTCCTAGCGCTACCTTAGCCGATAGAGCGGAACGTAAGGTACCAAAACATAGGAGCCAGGCAAACCCAACATTTGACCAAAGACATGATTTGGAGCTGATGCATATAATGCTATAAGTTCGGGGTGCCGCACTTGTGAAAGTGTTCGGACTTTTCACACCGCATTGTGGGGTACGTAAGCCCCTGGTGTACTAGCCGTACCATAGTGTACGGTTACAAGGCATTATT
>NC_041392.1:637783995-637831410 GCF_002162155.2 Triticum dicoccoides | reverse complement strand
ACATAAGCCTTGCAAGCATTACAACTAATATGTTAGTTGTGAGATGATGTATTATGGAACGAGTAAAGAGACTTGCCGGTAACGAGATTGAACTAGGTATTGGATACCGACGATCGAATCTCGGGCAAGTAACATACCGATGACAAAGGGAACAACGTATGTTGTTATGCGGTCTGACCGATAAAGATCTTCGTAGAATATGTAGGAGCCAATATGGGCATCCAGGTCCCGCTATTGGTTATTGACCAGAGACGTGTCTCGGTCATGTCTACATTGTTCTTGAACCCGTAGGGTCCGCACGCTTAAGGTTACGATGACAGTTATATTATGAGTTTATGCATTTTGATGTACCGAAGGTTGTTCGGAGTCCCGGATGTGATCACGGACATGACGAGGAGTCTCGAAATGGTCGAGACATAAAGATTGATATATTGGAAGCCTATGTTTGGACATCGGAAGTGTTCCGGGTGAAATCGGGATTTTACCAGGTTACCGGGAGGTCACCGGAACCCCCCGGGAGCCATATGGGCCTTCATGGGCCTTAGTGGAAAGGAGAAAGGGGCAGCCCAAGGGGGCTGCGCGCCTTCCCCCTTCCCCTAGTCCTATTAGGACTAGGAGAGGTGGCCGGCCACCCCTCTCCCTCTTTCCCCCTTGGGAATCCTAGTTGGAATAGGATTGGGGGGGAGTCCTACTCCCGGTAGGAGTAGGACTCCTCCTGCGCCTCTCTCTCTTGGCCGGCACCCCCTCCCCCCTTGGCTCCTTTATATACTGAGGTAGAGGCACCCCAAAGACACAAGTTGACACAAGTTGATCCACGTGATCTATTCCTTAGCCGTGTGCGGTGCCCCCTGCCACCATATTCCTCGATAATACTGTAGCGGAGTTTAGGCGAAGCCCTGCTGCTGTAGTTCATCAAGATCGTCACCACGCCGTTGTGCTGACGGAACTCTTCCCCGACACTTTGCTGGATCGGAGTCCGGGGATCGTCATCGAGCTGAACGTGTGCTCGAACTCGGAGGTGCCGTAGTTTCGGTGCTTGATCGGTTGGATCGAGAAGACGTACGGCTACTTCCTCTACGTCGTGTCATTGCTTCCGCAGTCGGTCTGCGTTGGGTACGTAGACAATACTCTCCCCTCGTTGCTATGCATCACATGATCTTGCGTGTGCGTAGGAAATTTTTTGAAATTACTACGTTCCCCAACAGTGGCATCCGAGCCTAGGTTATTTATGTTGATGTTATATGCACGAGTAGAACACAAGTGAGTTGTGGACGATACAAGTCATACTGCCTACCAGCATGTCATACTTTGGTTCGGCGGTATTGTTGGACGAGACGACCCGGACCAACCTTACGCGTACACTTACGCGAGACCGGTTCCCTCGACGTGCTTTGCACAGAGATGGCTTGCGGGCGACTGTCTCTCCAACTTTAGTTGAACCAAGTATGGCTACGCCCGGTCCTTGCGAAGGTTAAAACGGAGTCTATTTGACAAACTATCGTTGTGGTTTTGATGCGTAGGTGAGATTGGTTCTTACTTAAGCCCGTAGCAGCCACGTAAAACATGCAACAACAAAGTAGAGGACGTCTAACTTGTTTTTGTAGGGCATGTTGTGATGTGATATGGTCAAGGCATGATGCTGAATTTTATTGTATGAGATGATCATGTTTTGTAACCGAGTTATCGGCAACTGGCAGGAGCCATATGGTTGTCACTTTATTGTATGCAATGCAATCGCGATGTAATGCTTTACTTTGTTACTAAACGGTAGTGATAGTCGTGAAAGCATAAGATTGGCGAGACGACAACGATGCTACGATGGAGATCAAGGTGTCGCGCCGGTGACGATGGTGATCATGACGGTGCTTCGGAGATGGAGATCACAAGCACAAGATGATGATGGCCATATCATATCAC
Source organism: Triticum dicoccoides (assembly GCF_002162155.2). Classification (NCBI taxonomy): domain Eukaryota; kingdom Viridiplantae; phylum Streptophyta; class Magnoliopsida; order Poales; family Poaceae; genus Triticum; species Triticum dicoccoides. The sequence continues at coordinate 637,829,493 of NC_041392.1, read as the reverse complement.
TTATATTGATTGCATGTGATGTTTATCTTTTTATGCATCTTATCTTGCTTTGATTGACGGTAGTATTATAAGATGATCTCTCACTAAATTATCAAGAAGTGTTCTCCCTGAGTATGCACCATTGCGAAAGTTCTTCGTGCTGAGACACCACGTGATGATCGGGTGTGATAGGCTCTACGTTCAAATACAACGGGTGCAAAACAGTTGCGCACGCAGAATACTCAGGTTAAACTTGACGAGCCTAGCATATACAGATATGGCCTCGGAACACGGAGACCGAAAGGTCGAGCGTGAATCATATAGTAGATATGATCAACATAATGATGTTCACCGATGAAACTACTCCATCTCACGTGATGATCGGACATGGTTTAGTTGATTTGGATCACGTGATCACTTAGAGGATTAGAGGGATGTCTATCTAAGTGGGAGTTCTTTAGTAATATGATTAATTGAACTTAAAATTTATCATGAATTTAGTCCCTGAAAGTATCTTGCTTGTTTATGTTGATTGTAGATAGATGGCTCGTGCTGTTGTTCCGTTGAATTTTAATGCGTTCCTTGAGAAAGCAAAGTTGAAAGATGATGGTAGCAATTACACGGACTGGGTCCGTAACTTGAGCATTATCCTCATTGCTACATAGAAGAATTACGTCCTGGAAGCACCGCTGGGTGCCAGGCCTGCTGCTGGAGCAACACCAGATGTTATGAACGTCTGGCAGAGCAAAGCTGATGCCTACTCGATAGTTCAGTATGCCATGCTTTACGGCTTAGAATCGGGACTTCAACGACGTTTTGAACGTCATGGAGCATATGAGATGTTCCAGGAGTTGAAGTTAATATTTCAAGCAAATGCCCGAATTGAGAGATATGAAGTCTCCAATAAGTTCTATAGCTGCAAGATGGAGGAGAACAGTTCTGTCAGTGAGCATATACTCAAAATGTCTGGGTATAATAATCACTTGATTCAATTGGGAGTTAATCTTCCGGATGATTGCGTCATTGACAGAATTCTCCAATCACTGCCACCAAGCTACAAGAGCTTCGTGATGAACTATAATATGCAAGGGATGAACAAGACTATTCCCGAGCTCTTCGCAATGCTAAAAGCTGCGGAGGTAGAAATCAAGAAGGAGCATCAAGTGTTGATGGTTAACAAGACCACTAGTTTCAAGAAAAAGGGCAAAGGGAAGAAAAAGGGGAACTTCAAAAAGAACGACAAGCAAGTTGCTGCTCAAGAGAAGAAACCCAAGTCTAGACCTAAGCCTGAAACTGAGTGCTTCTACTGCAAGCAGACTGGTCACTGGAAGCGGAACTGCCCCAAGTATTTGGCGGATAAGAAGGATGGCAAGGTGAACAAAGGTATATGTGATATACATGTTATTGATGTGTACCTTACCAATGCTCGCAGTAGCACCTGGGTATTTGATACTGGTTCTGTTGCTAATATTTACAACTCGAAACAGGGACTACAGAATAAGCGGGCACTGGCAAAGGACGAGGTGACGATGCGCGTGGGAAACGGTTCCAAAGTCGATGTGATCGCGGTCGGCACGCTACCTCTACATCTACCTTCGGGATTAATATTAGACCTAAATAATTGTTATTTGGTGCCAGCGTTGAGCATGAACATTATATCTGGATCTTGTTTAATGCGAGATGGTTATTCATTTAAATCAGAGAATAATGGTTGTTCTATTTATATGAGTAATATCTTTTATGGTCATGCACCCTTGAAGAGTGGTCTATTCTTATTGAATCTCGATAGTAGTAATACACATATTCATAATGTTGAAACCAAAAGATGCAGAGTTGATAATGAAAGTGCAACTTATTTGTGGCACTGTCGTTTAGGTCATATCGGTATAAAGCGCATGAAGAAACTCCATGCTGATGGACTTTTAGAACCACTTGATTATGAATCACTTGGTACTTGCGAACCGTGCCTCATGGGCAAGATGACTAAAACACCGTTCTCCGGTTCTATGGAGAGAGCAACAGATTTGTTGGAAATCATACATACCGATGTATGTGGTCCAATGAATATTGAGGCTCGTGGCGGATATCGTTATTTTCTCACCTTCACAGATGATTTAAGCAGATATGGGTATGTCTACTTAATGAAACATAAGTCTGAAACATTTGAAAAGTTCAAAGAATTTCAGAGTGAAGTTGAAAATCATCGTAACAAGAAAATAAAGTTTCTACGATCTGATCGTGGAGGAGAATATTTGAGTTACGAGTTTGGTGTACATTTGAAAAATTGTGGAATAGTTTCGCACACGCAGGAAACGCAAGAAACATAAGTCTAACTTATTTTTGCAGGGCATGTTGTGATGTGATATGGTCAAGACATGATGTTGTTTTTATTGTATGAGATGATCATGTTTTGTAACCGAGTTATCGGCAACTGGCAGGAGACTTATGGTTGTCGTTTTATTGTATGCAATGCAATCGCGATGTAATGCTTTACTTTATCACTAAGCGGTAGCGATAGTCGTAGAAACGCAAGCTTGGCAAGACGACAACGATGCTATGATGGAGATCAAGGTGTCACGCCGGTGACGATGGCGATCACGACGGTGCTTCGGAGATGGAGATCACAAGCACAAGATGATGATGGCCATATCATATCACTTATATTGATTGCATGTGATGTTTATCCTTTTATGCATCTTATCTTGCTTTGATTGACGGTAGCATTATAAGATGATCTCTCACTAAATTATCAAGAAGTGTTCTCCCTGAGTATGCACCGTTGCGAAAGTTCTTCGTGCTGAGACACCACGTGATGATCGGGTGTGATAGGTTCTACGTTCAAATACAACGGGTGCAAAACAGTTGCACACGCGGAATACTCAGGTTATACTTGACAAGCCAAGCATATACAGATATGGCCTCGGAACACGGAGACCGAAAGGTCGAGCGTGAATCATATAGTAGATATGATCAACATAACGATGTTCACCATTGAAAACTACTCCATCTCACGTGATGATCGGTTATGGTTTAGTTGATTTGGATCACGTAATCACTTAGAGGATTAGAGGGATGTCTATCTAAGTGGGAGTTCTTTAATTAATTTGATTAACTGAACTTAAATTTATCATGAAACTTAGTACCTGATTAGTATCTTGCTTGTTTATGTTTGATTGTAGATAGATGGCTCGTGCTGTTGTTCCGTTGAATTTTAATGCGTTCCTTGAGAAAGCAAAGTTGAAAGATGATGGTAGCAATTACACGGACTGGGTCCGTAACTTGAGGATTATCCTCATTGCTGCATAGAAGAATTACGTCCTGGAAGCACCGCTGGGTGCCAGGCCTGCTGCAGGAGCAACGCCGGATGTTATGAACGTCTGGCAGAGCAAAGCTGATGACTACTCGATAGTTCAGTGTGCCATGCTTTACGGCTTAGAATCGGGACTTCAACGACGTTTTGAACGTCATGGAGCATATGAGATGTTCCAGGAGTTGAAGTTAATATTTCAAGCAAATGCCCGAATTGAGAGATATGAAGTCTCCAATAAGTTCTATAGCTGCAAGATGGAGGAGAACAGTTCTGTCAGTGAGCATATACTCAAAATGTCTGGGTATAATAATCACTTGATTCAATTGGGAGTTAATCTTCCGGATGATTGTGTCATTGACAGAATTCTCCAATCACTGCCACCAAGCTACAAGAGCTTCGTGATGAACTATAATATGCAAGGGATGAACAAGACTATTCCCGAGCTCTTCGCAATGCTGAAAGCTGCGGAGGTAGAAATCAAAAAGGAGCATCAAGTGTTGATGGTTAACAAAACCACTAGTTTCAAGAAAAAGGGCAAAGGAAAGAAGAAAGGGAACTTCAAGAAGAACAGCAAGCCAGTTGCTGCTCAAGAGAAGAAACCCAAGTCTGGACCTAAGCCTGAAACTGAGTGCTTCTACTGCAAGCAGACTGGTCACTGGAAGCGGAACTGCCCCAAGTATTTGGCGGATAAGAAGGATGGCAAGGTGAACAAAGGTATATGTGATATACATGTTATTGATGTGTACCTTACCAATGCTCGCAGTAGCACCTGGGTATTTGATACTGGTTCTGTTGCTAATATTTGCAACTCGAAACAGGGGCTACAGATTAAGCGAAGATTGGCTAAGGACGAGGTGACGATGCGCGTGGGAAACGGTTCCAAAGTCGATGTGATCGCAGTCGGCACGCTACCTCTACATCTACCTTCGGGATTAATATTAGACCTAAGTAATTGTTATTTGGTGCCAGCGTTGAGCATGAACATTATATCTGGATCTTGTTTAATGCGAGACGGTTATTCATTTAAATCAGAGAATAATGGTTGTTCTATTTATATGAGTAATATCTTTTATGGTCATGCACCCTTGAAGAGTGGTCTATTCTTATTGAATCTCGATAGTAGTAATACACATATTCATAATGTTGAAGCCAAAAGATGCAGAGTTGATAATGAAAGTGCAACTTATTTGTGGCACTGTCGTTTAGGTCATATCGGTATAAAGCGCATGAAGAAACTCCATGCTGATGGACGTTTGGAACCACTTGATTATGAATCACTTGGTACTTGCGAACCGTGCCTCATGGGCAAGATGACTAAAACACCGTTCTCCGGTACTATGGAGAGAGCAACAGATTTGTTGGAAATCATACATACCGATGTATGTGGTCCAATGAATATTGAGGCTCGAGGCGGATATCGTTATTTTCTCACCTTCACAGATGATTTAAGCAGATATGGATATATCTACTTAATCAAGCATAAGTCTGAAACATTTGAAAAGTTCAAAGAATTTCAGAGTGAAGTTGAAAATCATCGTAACAAGAAAATAAAGTTTCTACGATCTGATCGTGGAGGAGAATATTTGAGTTACGAGTTTGGTGTACATTTGAAAAACTGTGGAATAGTTTCACAACTCACGCCACCCGGAACACCACAGCGCAATGGTGTGTCCGAACGTCGTAATCGTACTTTACTAGATATGGTGCGATCTATGATGTCTCTTACAGATTTACCGCTATCATTTTGGGGTTGTGCTTTAGAGACGGCCGCATTCACGTTAAATAGGGCACCATCAAAATCTGTTGAGACGACGCCTTATGAACTGTGGTTTGGCAAGAAACCAAAGTTGTCGTTTCTTAAAGTTTGGGGCTGCGATGCTTATGTGAAAAAGCTTCAACCTGATAAGCTCGAACCCAAATCGGAGAAATGTGTCTTCATAGGATACCCAAAGGAAACTGTTGGGTACACCTTCTATCACAGATCCGAAGGCAAGACATTCGTTGCTAAGAATGGATCATTTCTAGAGAAGGAGTTTCTCTCAAAAGAAGTGAGTGGGAGGAAAGTAGAACTTGATGAAGTAACTGTACCTGCTCCCTTACTGGAAAGTAGTTCATCACAGAAAACTGTTTCAGTGACACCTACACCAGTTAGTGAGGAAGCCAATGATAATGATCATGAAACTTCAGATCAAGATACTACTGAACCTCGTAGATCAACCAGAGTAAGATCCGCGCCAGAGTGGTACGGTAATCCTGTTCTGGAAGTCATGCTACTAGATCATGATGAACCTACGAACTATGAAGAAGCGATGGTGAGCCCAGATTCCGCAAAGTGGCTTGAAGCCATGAAATCTGAGATGGGATCCATGTATGAGAACAAAGTATGGACTTTGGTTGACTTGCCCGATGATCGGCAAGCAATTGAGAATAAATAGATCTTTAAGAAGAAGACTGACGCTGATGGTAATGTTACTGTCTACAAAGCTCGACTTGTCGCAAAAGGTTTTCGGCAAGTTCAAGGGATTGACTACGATGAGACCTTCTCACCCGTAGCGATGCTTAAGTCCGTCCGAATCATGTTAGTGATTGCCGCATTTTATGATTATGAAATTTGGCAGATGGATGTCGAAACTGCATTCCTGAATGGATTTCTGGAAGAAGAGTTGTATATGATGCAACCGGAAGGTTTTGTCGATCCAAAGGGAGCTAACAAAGTGTGCAAGCTCCAGCGATCCATTTATGGACTGGTGCAAGCCTCTCGGAGTTGGAATAAACGTTTTGATAGTGTGATCAAAGCATTTGGTTTTATACAGACTTTCGGAGAAGCCTGTATTTACAAGAAAGTGAGTGGGAGCTCTGTAGCATTTCTGATATTATATGTGGATGACATATTACTGATTGGAAATGATATAGAATTTCTGGATAGCATAAAGGGATACTTGAATAAAAGTTTTTCAATGGAAGACCTCGGTGAAGCTGCTTACATATTAGGCATTAAGATCTATAGAGATAGATCAAAACGCTTAATTGGACTTTCACAAAGCACATACCTTGACAAAATTTTGAAGAAGTTCAAAATGGATCAAGCGAAGAAAGGGTTCTTGCCTGTGTTACAAGGTGTGAAATTGAGTAAGACTCAATGCCCGACCACTGCAGAAGATAGAGAGAATATGAAAGATGTTCCCTATGCATCAGCCATAGGATCTATCATGTATGCAATGCTGTGTACCAGACCTGATGTATGCCTTGCTATAAGTTTAGCAGGGAGGTACCAAAGTAATCCAGGAGTGGATCACTGGACAGCGGTCAAGAACATCCTGAAATACCTGAAAAGGACTAAGGATATGTTTCTCGTATATGGAGGTGACAAAGAGCTCATCGTAAAAGGTTACGTTGATGCAAGCTTTGACACTAATCCGGATGATTCTAAATCGCAAACCGGATACGTGTTTACATTAAACGGTGGAGCTGTCAGTTGGTGCAGTTCTAAACAAAGCGTCGTAGCGGGATCTACATGTAAAGCGGAATACATAGCTACTTTGGAAGCAGCAAATGAAGGAGTCTGGATGAAGGAGTTCATATCCGATCTAGGTGTCATACCTAGTGCATCGGGTCCAATGAAAATCTTTTGTGACAATACTGGTGCAATTGCCTTGGCAAAGGAATCCAGATTTCACAAAAGGACCAAACACATCAAGATACGCTTCAACTCCATCCGGGATCTAGTCCAGGTGGGAGACATAGAGATTTGCAAGATACATACGGATCTGAATGTTGCAGACCCGCTAACTAAGCCTCTTCCACGAGCAAAACATGATCAGCACCAAGGCTCCATGGGTGTTAGAATCATTACAGTGTAATCTAGATTATTGACTCTAGTGCAAGTGGGAGACTGAAGGAAATATGCCCTAGAGGCAATAATAAAGTTATTATTTATTTCCTTATAATCATGATAAATGTTTATTATTCATGCTAGAATTGTATTTACCGGAAACATAATACATGTGTGAATACATAGACAAACAAAGTGTCACTAGTATGCCTCTACTTGACTAGCTCGTTAATCAAAGATGGTTATGTTTCCTAACCATGAACAATGAGTTGTTATTTGATTAACGAGGTCACATCATTAGTATAATGATCTGATTGACATGACCCATTCCATTAGCTTAGCACCCGATCGTTTAGTATGTTGCTATTGCTTTCTTCATGACTTATACATGTTCCTATGACTATGAGATTATGCAACTCCCGTTTACCGGAGGAACACTTTGGGTACTACCAAACGTCACAACGTAACTAGGTGATTATAAAGGAGTACTACAGGTGTCTCCAATGGTCGATGTTGGGTTGGCGTATTTCGAGATTAGGATTTGTCACTCCGATTGTCGGAGAGGTATCTCTGGGCCCTCTCGGTAATACACATCACATAAGCCTTGCAAGCATTACAACTAATATGTTAGTTGTGAGATGATGTATTATGGAACGAGTAAAGAGACTTGCCGGTAACGAGATTGAACTAGGTATTGGATACCGACGATCGAATCTCGGGCAAGTAACATACCGATGACAAAGGGAACAACGTATGTTGTTATGCGGTCTGACCGATAAAGATCTTCGTAGAATATGTAGGAGCCAATATGGGCATCCAGGTCCCGCTATTGGTTATTGACCAGAGACGTGTCTCGGTCATGTCTACATTGTTCTCGAACCCGTAGGGTCCGCACGCTTAAGGTTACGATGACAGTTATATTATGAGTTTATGCATTTTGATGTACCGAAGGTTGTTCGGAGTCCCGGATGTGATCACGGACATGAAGAGGAGTCTCGAAATGGTCGAGACATAAAGATTGATATATTGGAAGCCTACGTTTGGACATCGGAAGTGTTCCGGGTGAAATCGGGATTTTATCGGGTTACCGGGAGGTTACCGGAACCCCCCGGGAGCCATATGGGCCTTCATGGGCCTTAGTGGAAAGGAGAAAGGGGCAGCCCAAGGGGGCTGCGCGCCTTCCCCCTTCCCCTAGTCCTATTAGGACTAGGAGAGGTGGCCGGCCACCCCTCTCCCTCTTTCCCCCTTGGGAATCCTAGTTGGAATAGGATTGGGGGGGGGGAGTCCTACTCCCGGTAGGAGTAGGACTCCTCCTGCGCCTCTCTCTCTTGGCCGGCGCCCCCTCCCCCCTTGGCTCCTTTATATACTGAGGTAGAGGCACCCCAAAGACACAAGTTGACACAAGTTGATCCACGTGATCTATTCCTTAGCCGTGTGCGGTGCCCCCTGCCACCATATTCCTCGATAATACTGTAGCGGAGTTTAGGCGAAGCCCTGCTGCTGTAGTTCATCAAGATCGTCACCACGCCGTCGTGCTGACGGAACTCTTCCCCGACACTTTGCTGGATCGGAGTCCGGGGATCGTCATCGAGCTGAACGTGTGCTCGAACTCGGACGTGCCGTAGTTTCGGTGCTTGATCGGTTGGATCGAGAAGACGTACGGCTACTTCCTCTACGTCGTGTCATCGCTTCCGCAGTCGGTCTGCGTTGGGTACGTAGACAATACTCTCCCCTCGTTGCTATGCATCACATGATCTTGCGTGTGCGTAGGAAAATTTTTGAAATTACTACGTTCCCCAACAGTGATGTCATGCATTATTTATTAAAAAATTGCGTTAAAGCAGAGTGATACAGATAGTGCGATAAGCAAAGAGTAGGACTATGTCCCTTCCAAGGGCAAGCTGAGGAATGATATTAAATTGAATATTTCACTCGTTACTGTAATCAACCTGGGAATTCCGTGATATAACGTAGTTGTCTGCCTCCTTGGTTGCTGCATCATGTGTTCGGCAATAGTGCTACCGGACAGTGTTTCCAGAGATTAAGGTCCTGAAAGAAAAAGAAAAATAACTGAACGGGAAGCCCCTAGTGCGGTTTAGGCCGCGTCTTGGGGCGTGCTGTAGTTGTGCCCCCTCCCCACCTGTGCCCATGGTATTTTTAATGCGTAATTATGTACGCGCGGCATGAGTTTTGCCGCTGGGCTGGGATTGGGGTGGCCGCCGTATTGCTACGCGAGCTCAGATCGCGCCAGACGGTCTATTTGCCGATTGCCCCGAGCGCGCTTGAAGGTGTCCGGGCTGTGAAGCACCGAACTAGTTGATTGCCTTGAGAGGCTGCTTTGCATTTCTGTTGCGAGGGCTGCGGTGTGCTCCTCTGTTCGGAGAGAGCGCTCTGTGATTCCATTGACTGTGATAACTCCGCGAGGTCCTGGCATCTTGAGCTTGAGGTATGCATAATGCGGTACCGCATTGAATCTAGCAAATGCGGTTTGCCCGAGCAGCGCGTGATAACCACTGCGGAACGAGACTATATCGAAGATTAACTCTTTGCTTCGGAAGTTATCCGAGGATCCGAAGACCACTTCCAGTGTAATTGAGCCTGTGCAATGGGCCTCTACACCTGGAATGACGCCCTTAAAGGTCGTTTTTGTGGGTTTGATCCTTGAGGGGTCTATACCCATTTTGCGCACTGTGTCCTGATAAAGCAGGTTCAGGCTGTTGCCGCCATCCATAAGGACTCGAGTGAGGTGAAATACGTCGATGATTGGGTCTAGGACCAGTGCGGCGAATCTGCCATGACGGATACTAGTGGGGTGGTCCCTGCGATCGAAGGTGATCGGACAGGAGGACCAAGGGTTGAACTTTGGGGCGACTGGCTCCAACGCATACACGTCCCTGAGCGCACGCTTCTGCTCCCTCTTGGGGATGTGGGTTGCGTATATCATGTTCACCATCCGCACTTGCGAGGGAAAGCTCTTCTGTCCTCCAGTGTGTGGCTGCTGGGGCTCCTCCTCGTCATCGCTATGCGGCCCCTTGTCCTTGTTTTCGGCAATTAACTTGTCGGCCTACTTGAACACCCAACAATCCCTGTTGGTGTGATTGGCTGGCTTGTCTGGGGTGCCGTATATTTGACACGAGCGATCGAGTATACGGTCCAAGCTGGATGGACCCAGCGTACTTTGTTTGAATGGTTTTTTCCGCCGACCGGGTTTAGAGCCTTTGAATCTGGCATTAACTGCCGTATCCTCAGTATTTTCGCTGTTAATGTGGCGCTTATGCTTGTTGCGAGGTGACCTGCTATTGCCGTCCTTGGTATCTGAGGTACCATGGTTCTTTGATATGTTATTACTGCGAGCCAGCCAACTGCCTTCTCCCGCACAAAAGCGGGTCATGAGCGTCGTGAGAGCTGCCATAGATTTCGGCTTTTCCTGACCAAGGTGCCGGGCTAGCCACTCATCTCGGATGTTGTGCTTGAAAGCCGCTAAGGCCTCCGCATCCGGATAGTCGACAATTTGATTTTTCTTTGTAAGCAACCGAGTCCAGAATTGCCTAGCCGACTCTTCTGGCTGCTGAATTATGTGGCTTAAATCATCGGCGTCTGGTGGTCGCACATAAGTGCCCTGAAAGTTGTCGAGGAATGTGGCTTCCAGATCTTCCCAACAGCTAATGGAGTCCGCTGGCAAGCTGTTAAGCCAATGCCGCACTGGTCCTTTGAGCTTTAGTGGGAGGTATTTGATGGCGTGTAAGTCATCGTCGCGGGCCATGTGGATGTGGAGGAGGAAGTCCTCAATCCATACTGCGGGATCTGTTGTGCCGTCGTATGATTCGATATTTACAGGTTTGAAACCTTCTGGGAATTGATGTTCCATTACTTCGTCTGTGAAGCATAAGGGGTGTGTGGCGCCTCTGTATTGGGCTATATCTCGAAGCAGCACGAATGGGTCTTGCCCGCTGTGTTCGGCCCGGCCAGATTTGCTTTTACTGTATCAGGCATGACGTTTGTTGTCTCGCAGAGTGGTGCGCCCTCGTGATCCGTAGATCGATCTTGAATGCTTTGCCTTGTCCTCCAATATGTCTCGCAGGTCTGGCGTATCTCCCCATGCCTTTTTATTTGAATGGCGTTGGGGTGGAGGCTGAGCTTTTGGCTGGAATGCCTCTCTATTGCGGCCACGAGGTGGCCGATCAGCCGCATCATACGATTCTTCCTCCAGTAGGGGTAGTAACCTGCGCCTTGGGTAACTCTTGGAGGGGCGCTCGAGTTTATATTCCTCGACCGCGAGGACTTTAGTCCATTTGTCAGCTAGCAGATCTTGATCAGCTTGAAGCTGCTGCTGCTTTTTCTTCAGGCTATTTGTCGTGGCCATAAGCCGGCGCTTGGAGTGCTCTTGTTCGACGGGATCCTCTAGGACGGCGAATTCATCCTCTGTGGCTCGAATCCGTCGAAGATCAAGTCTCCGCGGATGTCGGCCGTGTAGTTCAAACTTCCAAATCTGACCTGACGGCCAGGGGCATAGCTTTCAATCTGCTCCAGATGGCCAAGCGAATTAGCCCGCAGTGCAAAGCCGCCAAATACAAAGATCTGTCCGGGGAGAAAAGTCTCACCCTGGACCGCATCGCTATCGATGATAGTAGGAGCCATCAAGCCTAACGGCGACGACACAGAGGAACTCTCAATGAAAGCACCAATGTCGGTGTCAAAACCGGCGGATCTCGGGTAGGGGTTCCCGAACTGTGCGTCTAGGCCAGATGGTAACAGGAGGCAGGGGACACGATGTTTTACCCAGGTTCGGGCCCTCTTGATGGAGGTAAAACCCTACGTCCTGCTTGATTGATATTGATGATATAGGTAGTACAAGAGTAGATCTACCACGAGATCAGAGAGGCTAAACCCTAGAAGCTAGCCTATGGTATGATTGTATGTTGTGATTGTTGTCCTACGGACTAAAAACCTTCGGTTTATATAGACACTCGAGAGGGTTAGGGTTACAGAAGGTCGGTTACAAAGGAGGAGATATCCATATACGTATTGCCTAGCTTGCCTTCCACGCCAAGTAGAGTCCCATCCGGACACGAGACGAAGTCTTCAATCTTGTATCTTCATAGTCTAACAGTCCGGCCAATGGAGATAGTCCGGCTATCCAGAGACCCCCTAATCTAGGACTCCCTCAGAAGTAATGCAGATAAGGTTGAGGATAGTGACACATCCTTGTTGGTCTCCAACAAAGCTGATAAAACAGCTAAAGAAGACTATCTTGAAGACAACGAGACAACCCCAAAGTCCTGTCTTGGTTTAGTGTTTGAGTTACTGGCCACTACCGCTTGCACAAGCTATTCAAACTCACTGTCTGAATCAGTTCCGTTTCTTGAGTCTCAACTACAAGCTGAAAGACATCGATCAGTTGTGCTGCGACAAGAAGCGGAAGGACTGCGGAAGTCCCTGAAGCATTCAGATGCATACTTTCTGGTGCAACAGCAAGCGTTGGAGGATTTTAGCGCCAAACAGGACAAAGCTAATCAGCTTGCTAAGCTTATTGCCAGCATGGTGGATACCTAGGATAACGTTTCTTGAGATCTTCTGAAGTTGTTTCAGTTATGCTCTTGTTTTGCTGCCGGGTTTATTTGCACTGGTGGCCAATTTTGACGGCCAGTGTATGTAATGTGCTGCTTTGTTCCCTATATTTGCACTGGTGGCGAACTTTGATGCCCAGTGGATGTAATATGTGTAATAGCGATAATAGGCTAGCGTTAATTGCTTTCTTATTTATTTCCTTATTGTCTTGTTTAGTTGTTTGTTTGTAGTCACTGCAGTTCTTTTTCTGTTTTTTTAGTGGCCACAATAGCCTATTTTTGGTAACTAGGCCAAAATAATCATGGCAACACACGGACTGTTGTAACCATGGGCCTCCTGCAGGCCGTATGATCCATGGGCCTTCGTCCGGCCGTAGGATCCATCGGCCTTCTATATGGGCCTTAGGGTCCATGGGTCTTCTATGGGCCATTGGGTCCATGGGCCTTCTATGGGCCATACTATCCATGGGCCTCATACGGGCCGTAGGATCCATGGGCCTTCTGTGGGGCGTATCATCATTTCGCCAATCATGGGCCATACTATTCTTGGACCATAACGGGCCGTTAATAGGCCGTATTTGATAACTCTATGAAAACAGCCCAACGGGTTTTCTTGACATGAAAACGGCCCAACGTATTAACGGTCCGCAAACGGGCCGACTATAACGATGGGCCGAATTTGGCCCACAAGCAGAAAATGACAGTAACGGGCCATATGTAACCGAATGCTGCAAATGAGCCCAAGAATCAATGGGCCCTGAGAAGGCCGAAAGATAACTTGGGCTGGAAACGACCCAATGGAATAACGGGCCGTTAATGGGTATAAAGTGATACACTGTTCATTACGGGCCAGTTTCACCACGGGCCGTTAATGGGCCAAGAGTTACAAAGGTCCTCATACGGGCCGAAAGAAGTCATGGGCCACACATGGGCCGGAAGTTAAAACGGGCTGAATCATATTGGACGGCCCAGATGACGCTACTGGGCCTAATTCGGATAGGGCGTAACGGGCCCTGGGTTAGCGGGCTGTAAATGGGCTATATGCGAACATGCCGTTAACAGGCTTTCCGTGGGCCGGCCCGCCACCTTTTGACCAAGTCAAACTGGTCAGCCTTTTGACAGGAATGGGCCTCTGTTGGGCCGTGCCACGTGTCGCCGTATCATAGGCGCCTTCGGTCCAATGAGCGGATGACATCTGTCCCAACGGTGAGCCGACACGTGTTTCCTCCAGCCAATGATGATTTTACACGTGGAAAATCCCCATTGGTCGAGGCTGTTAACGGGTTATCTGATCCAAAACCCGACCCGATAGCTTAACGGTGATCCGTTATGGTGGATGCCACGTGTTGGTCACCCTTGACGAAAGCACTTCTGTGACGCGCGATTTACCGTCATGGAAGTGGACACTTCCGTGATGATAATTTTGGTAATGTCATGGAACACTTCTACGACAACACAGGTATGACTATCTTGATTCTGTCACAAATTTGTCATGGATGTACATGCATGACAAAAAACGCGACCTACTGTGACAAACACGTATCATCATGGAAGTGTTTTTTTTGTAGTGCAAGCTGTCTTTCTGTAGTGAAATCGGTGGCACCGAGTTGTGTACTTCGGTGGTGCCGAAAGAATTCGGTTGGACCGAAGGAAACAAACCGGTGTGACCGAGTCCATCACAGAGAAAACACTTGTCACCTCATCTCACTAGGCAATTTGGATCTCACAAGGATTTGCAAGGAATTAGCTGAAAGATTTGCAATAAATTGGATGCAGGGAATGCAGAACACAAATAAACAGAAAGGAAATCTAGATGAAGTTTTTTTAAAGAGGAAATAAATATGCACGATACAAATGCAAGAGCACAGAGAAACACAAGAGAACTTCATCTAGAATTGGTCGGCGACAAAGTCACCTATGTTAGAGTATATTGACTTAGGAGTCAAGTGAGGACACTTGATAATAGGTCATACTCATCGTTTAAGCTCAAAATGGGGTTACCATTTTTCGTTTAAGCATCTTGATGTATTCACATCTTGTTGAGTTGCTTTGATCCATGTCTTGGAGTAAAGCTTCTCTAAGATGGAATAACATACCTTGGGTGGTGGTGTTGATCTTGATCATGTAGTTGAACTTGTGTGGGTTGCTCAAGGTTGATGTAGCTCATCAAGAGTTTGGAGCACCACTTGGAATTTGAGTTCATCGTCCTACATGGGTTAGCTTTGCAAGGAAGAGCACTTGTATATCCAAGATGACAATGATAAAACTTAATGTAGAATTTGTCAAAGGATATGTTTGAAGGGTTTAGTGCTTCCTTGACTTCAACCACCATTGTGTAGAGACTTGGTGATGTAGAAATTGCTCAGGATATGAGTGAGTTGCAATCTCATGGATTTAGATTCATCTAAGTACCTGCAAGGGTTAGGTAGCATGCAAGGGTGCAAGTATATCCAAGACATATAAATAGCATCATGAAAGAAATATCAAGGATTAGTCATAGATTCATGCCTTGCATGTTTCTACTCCAAGTTTGAAGCATCAATGATGTTCAATTCTCCTCTCAAACGGCAAAAGACTTTCTCATCAAGTGGTTTGGTGAATATATCTGCCAATTGCTTATTGGTGCGAACATGCTTAAGATCAATGTCCCCTTTGGCAACGTGATCTTGAATGAAATGATGACGAACTTCAATATGCTTAGTTCGAGAATGTTGCACGGGATTGTGAGCAATCTTGATAGCACTTTCATTGTCACAAAGCAATGGAACATGTTTCACATATATCCCATAATCTTTAAGAGTTTGGGTCATCCAAAGTAATTGAGCACAACATGAACCAGCGACAATGTATTCCGCTTCGGCGGTGGATAAGGACACCGAGTTTTGTTTCTTGGAAGACCAAGACACAAGAGATATACCGAGAAATTGACAAGTACCCGAAGTGGACTTTCTATCAACCTTGTCTCTGGCATAGTCCGAGTCGGAATAGCCAACAAGATCAAGAGAAGACCTCTTAGGATACCAAATGCCAAAATTTGGTGTGTGTATTAAGTATCTCACTATCCTTTTCACAGCCTTAAGATGACACTCTTTATGGGCCGCTTGATATCGTGCACACATGCACACACTTAACATAATATCGAGACGAGAGGCACATAGATATAACAATGAACCAATGATAGAGCGGTAAACTTTTTGATCAACCGGTTCGCCATCTTTGGTTAAATCAAGATGTCCACTAGTAGGCATGGGTGTAGTCATACCTTTGCATTCTTGCATGTTGAACTTCTTGAATAAGTCCTTGGTGTACTTTGTTTGAGAGACAAAGGTACCTTCCTTAGTTTGCTTAATTTGCAAACCAAGAAAGAATTTGAGCTCACTCATCATAGACATCTCAAACTTCTCCGACATTAGCTTTCCAAACTTCTCACTAAAATGAGGGTTAGTCGAACCAAATATAATACCATCAACATAAATTTGGCACACAAATAGTTCTCCATTAACCCTTTTAGTAAAAAGAGTAGAATCTATTTTTCCAATTTCAAAGCCTTTTTCAATAAGGAACTTGGTCAAGCATTTATACCATGCTCTAGGAGCTTGTTTAATACCATAAAGAGCTTTTTGAAGTTTGTAAACATCATCGGGTTTCTTAGGATTGATGAAGTTGGGAGGTTGTTTAACATAAACTTCCTCCTCGATTTCACCATTTAGAAAAGCACTTTTAATGTCCATTTGGTATAAAGTGATATCATGGTGATTAGCATAGGCAAGCAAGATGCGGATGGACTCAAGTCTAGCAACGGAGGCATATGTCTCACCGTAGTCCATACCTTCGACTTGAGTATAGCCTTGGGCGACGAGACGATCTTTGTTGCAGACGACTTGACCATCTTCGTCTTGCTTGTTGCGAAACACCCATTTGGTAACAATGATGTTGTGGTTGTTGTCGGGCTTCTCGACCAATGTCCACACTTGGTTTCTCTCAAAGTTGTGTAGCTCTTCATGCATGGCGTTTATCTAATCCGGATCTTCCAATGCATCTTCACTTCATAGGTTCAATGCTAGAGATGAATGAATAGTGTTCACAAAAGTTAGCCAAATGAGTTCTAGAGCCAGTGATTCTCCCGGTTTGGATATCATTGTAGATTTGCTCAACGGGATGTTCTTTGGCGACTCTTGCTTGAACTCGTGGGAGCTTTTACTTGGCTCGAGGTGGAACATCCTCATCATCTTGTTCTTCTTCTTGGCCTTCTTCATTGTTGACATTGTCGTTCTCTTGTCGTGGTGGAGAAGGAGGTTGTTGATGTTCATCTTGGTGTACTTCCTCGTTTTTTTGTCTTGGTATGTCCCACTTGTGGATGCTTCCGTATCAACTCTTGGTTCACCTTGTCGTGAGGTGGAAGCTTCCACTTGGACGGACGAGGTACTCTCCTTCACCTCCGTTGGGCGAATCTTGCCAATAGAAAGTGTCAAAACCGGCGGATCTCGGGTAGGGGGTCCCGAACTATGCGTCTAAGGCGGATGGTTACAGGAGGTAGGGAACATGATGTTTTACCCAGGTTCGGGCCCTCTTGATGGAGGTAAAACCCTACGTCCTGCTTGATTTATTCTTGATGATATGAGTATTACAAGAGTTGATCTACCACGAGATCGGAGAGGCTAAACCCTAAAAGCTAGCCTATGGTATGATTGTGTGTTGTCATACGGACTAAAACCCTCCGGTTTATATAGACACCGGAAAGGGCTAGGGTTACACAAGGTCGGTTACAAAGGAGGAGATATACATATCCGTATTGCCTAGCTTGCCTTCCACGCCAAGTAGAGTCCCATCCGGACACGAGACGAAGTCTTCAATCTTGTATCTTCATAGTCCAACAGTCCGGCCAAAGGATATAATCCGGCTGTCCGGATACCCCCTAATCCAGGACTCCCTCAGTAGCCCCTGAACCAGGCTTCAACGACGATGAGTCTGGTGCGCAGTATTGTCTTCGGCATTGCAAGGCGGGTTCTTCTCCATCTTCCGAACGTTTGTAAAGCAGTGCCCGGTCCCATAAATGTTTGGACCTCTTGGCTTCTATGCCCAATAAGGGCTTTCTCCCACGCGTTGAATAAATTGCCAGGGCATTTTTACATTTGCCCCCCTAGCCAGATAAATAAATTGTCTATTAAAGGGATGGGGATCATTAAATCCGATCCATACCATCCTCCCCCAACGAGAGTCCATCAGAGCGCGTTCCGGAAAGATCCATTCCAGCATGGCCGACCTCCGCAGCTCCTCCTCCCGCCCCCGAAGCCCTAAGCCTGGTGATTGGGAGAGGTGTTCGGTCCCACACAGTCGTTTAGTCGAACTGCAGACTAAGTGATTTCTCCCTCCAGCGTACATGGTGCCCGTTCGAGCCGGGCTTGCCACCTATAATGGCGGGGAGCAAGCGGAGAGCTTTCCCTGTCCCTCTATGGGGGAACGGGTCTGCCTTGTTCCCTATCTATTAAGGGGACTCGGATTTCCAGTTCATCCGTTCCTCCGCGGGCTCCTGGAGTTCTACGGCCTCCAATTACACAATTTCACCCCCGCCTCCATCCTACATATCGCTGGCTATGTGGCTCTCTGTGAGTTGTTCCTAGGCTGCGAGGCTCACTTCAAGCTGTGGAAAAGGCTATTTTGCCTCATCCCTCGCACACAGAGGGGGTCACTTTATCAAGTGGGCGAAGCCGAAATATGGCGCATCGCCGATACCGGATACCTGTCCGGTACTCCGAAGAAGTCACTCGAAGACTGGCCTTCAGAATGGTTTTATATGGAGGACGTTCCCCTTCCGGACCCTGTTCGGCGGGGTCTTCCTGAGTTCAACAATTCTCCTCTGAAGAAACGCCGAAGTTGGCGCCCACGGAGCCCCCAGGTGGAAGACAATGGAGAAGTCCTCTATCTGATGAACCAAATTAAAGCACTGGCTTGATCAAGATTGACAGTAATCGAATTTATGTCAATTTGCATAATGCAGAGAGTGCAACCACTTCAATATCGTGGGCACCCCTTGTGGTGTTATAACGGGGCGGATGATGCCACCCGCTGCGGGCGTAAGGGTCCGGACAATGCTGCCACTTTAGCGAAAATTCTGTCCGAATTGTTCAAGGGTGAGGAAGAGGAGTTCACCCGCATCAAGCCATGGGATGGATTCTCCATGTACAATCCTCCAAGCTGGATAAGTTATATCTCCCTACTCCCATTTTTCCCGCATTCTTTGTCGTAAGTATTCACCTTGCCACTTTGCAGCAGGAACTGCGAAAAGCCATAAAGGAGGTCAGCAGCCCTTCTCCACAACCAGGGGACCCTGAACGGGCCCTCGACTCCGGACTTGAAGAAGATTCGGTTATATTCGTGGAGCTGATAGACCGGCAGTTCTATCAGTTAAGTTGTGATGATGCCATGGTGGCCATTACGGCCGACTATCCCGGACTGCTCCCTGCATCGCACGTAAGAAAAACCAAAAATCCCAACTCCAAAACTAGTATCCTCTTTTAGACACTTCACCCACCATATACACATGGCATTTTTACAGGGAAGGCATTCGGGATGCCCTGCCGAACCCGCAGCAACGCGCCAACAGGAGGCACCGAGGCCGGGTAGGCAAAAAAGGAAGGCGGTCAGGACGGAGACGCCGGCGCAAAGGTATAACAAACCCCGCTTCGTGGTTATCGTCTTTCTCGAAATATAGTGACGCCCGTGTTTCTTTAATAGAAAAAACGCTCGCCAGAATATGTCCCGCGATGTTACTAATCACGCTTCCACCAGCAGGGCGCCAGGACCGGACATAGAGGCGGAAGACGATATGGGGCGGGCGCCGGATAACCCCCCTACAGAGGATGCAGATAGATTATCCTCTACAAACTTAGAGGTGGAAAGCGCCATGAATCATAGGCGCCGCCAGGCCGTACTCCGTGACACTTGTTTCATACCAGAGGCATTTGATGTGTTCAATTCTAGAGAGGCGTACCTCCGAGCTGCTCAAGATGGTCTAGCCAGAGCCACGGATCAGTATGTAAAGGATGTACGGGTAAGTAAATCTGACGATTTATATGTATCAGTAGCCCCTGAGACTTGAAACAGTTAGTAGAACTGATTTAAGGATCATCTTTATTGTGCAGGTTCTTATAGAGAAGAATACTAGGCTGTCACAGGAGCTAGAGGAATGCAAGACCCAACTGCGGGCTGCTGTGGCCGCATTACAGGAACCAAAAAAGTCACCTGCTGGTAACATTTACTTTAAAGAATGATGGTAACTGTCAGGGATATACCCCGCGGCGTAAACCGGCCGGAAGTTAACTCGGCTAGGACTTGGCGGTTTATCTGAAGACCCCACTAACACTTGACGAGTTACTGGCGACCCGCCCCGACCTGGCGGTTTACAAGCAACCCACCTGGTCATTATGACTCACTGGTGATCCGGCGTGCGGGACAGACGGATAACAAGGCCTAAGGCCCAGAAGGCCGGTTCACGTTTAATGGTGGGCCGGTTTAAGAGGAAAGGCATGAGGAATATTTGTCCTACAAGGAGTTAAGACCTGGACTTATATCCGGTTTGTATTAAGATAGACTAGTCCTAATCCTAATAGGACTCCACATGTAACCCGCCCCTTCAACATATATAAGGAGGGGCGGGGCTCCCCAAAAGGGGACAAGATGGACAAGTTCCACGAGTTGGACAAGTTAGGTTTAGACAATAGCTCTCAAGATAGAGCACTCTTGTAACCGTGATCATCATCATCATCAATATCCATGAAGCAGGACGTAGGCTTTTACCTCCACCGTGAGGGGCCGAACCTGGGTAAAACCTCGCGTCTCTCGTCCCGCTCAACCCTTCTCAAGCTACCACATAGATGCGTTGGCCTCGCGACTAAGTCCTGACACTATGGACATCTGCCGTGACAATTCCACGACAGTTGGCGCCCACCGTGGGGCCTGCGCACGATGGTGTTGAGTTCTTGAAGGGATCTTTTCTAGGGTTCGAGACGTTCACAATTTTTTCTGGCTCAAACCGGCGTGGAGAATTCACATCTACTATAAGTTTATCAGTCAAGATTGACAAAGTGTTCAGCGGCGGCAGGGCATGAGATTAAGACTGTTTGGGGTTATCTATGCATGCCGTCGTCGCGTTGTATGATACGCCGAGATCGACAGAGGTTCAAGGGAATTTTGATAGCTTGTTGTGCGCCGTATCCAGCGATCAGCTCAATCGCAATTTCCACCAAGACGTCAAGTGCCAGGAACGAAAGCCACTTCGAGTCACGGCGGGTTAAGTTTTTCCGCCGAAGATAGTTATGACTGGAAACAGACAGAGACACGGATTCGCCCTCACGGGAAAAAAGGGGAAGTTAATCAATCATGATCTGGAAGTGAATACAGAGTTGACCCGGCTTCCGCGCTGCTTTCCTTGGCCGGTGTGGCCTCTGAGCTGCCGTGGTCGATCACCCGTGGCTTGCCCCTGCGGCCTCTTCGCTCCACCCGCCACCGGAGCATCGCCGGTCCGCTCCTCTGCTGTGGATTTGCCGGGGCCCTCCGAGCCGTATCCGCTGATGAGGCTGTCGTACGCTGCTCCGAGTGGCCACGCTGCTCCAACCTGTTGCTTGAGCCCGACCTCCGCAATCCCAGCGCCAGCTCCGCGCCGCCTTTGTGATTTGCCTCCTCCGAGCTGCCACTGCTGAATCGCCGGCCTCAAGCCGCCGATCGTCTTGCCTGGTTGCTCCTCGACCACGCTTGGTCTGCGCCCATTTCCTTCCTCAGGCGCCTTAGACTGCCGGGTCTGCTGGCCCCTGCCACTGCCTTACCGCGCCCCTCCGCGTCACGCCAACCCGCTGTCTGCCCCTGCGGCTGCGGACACACCTTCACCGCTTGCTACCTTTGCCCATCGCGGCCATAGCCATTGCATCGCCGAAGCCGCCGTCGGCCTCCGCGGCGCGCAGGCACCCCTGCCTCTGTTGTCCCTGCGTCGTGCCGTTTCCATGGCCGGGTCTGCTCTTTGCCTCTGCTCCCCGTGGGCCGGCTCACCACTGATGTCAACTGTTGCTGTCCACGCGGCCGGCTTACCTGAGCCTCCGTTGTCCGAGCCGCCGCCGGTTTGCTACACGCCGGCTCGAGCGCCCGAACGCCTGGCCCGCCGAGCCTTATCCACTGTCAAGGACCGGTCTCGAGCCGCCATCTCCGCCAATGAGCCGCCATGTCGCCCCGTGAAAGACACGCACCCGTCGAGCGTGCATCGCTTGGTGTAAACGGCCACCGCCGCCAGCGTCAATGGCTGGAACTGGAGCATCTTGTAGTTGACAAGGCTGAGTTCGGTTACAAAGGAGAGCAGCTCCAGCTGATTTACAAAGACAATAGCGTACGCGTACGATGAGTGATCAAACCAGTTGCAGCCCCAACAGTGGAGTTGATTACAAAGGAGTATAATACATTGACATCTCACAGGAAGTCTAGGATCATCAGTGTTACGTACATCCAAGTATTTGTCAGGACGGAAGAGGAGAAGCAGCAGCCAACACCTGCACAGAAACAATTCCATCAGTTTAATGATGCCGGTTTTCGGTGGATGCGGAGAACATACTTGCTATAGGTTTTGTCCTGCTGGTGATTTGAGCTCAGGGATTTTCGGGTGTGTTGAAAGGCCCAGCCTCACTTCTACCTCCGTCTGCGGGCGCAGTGGCTCCCTATTGCTCCAGTACTTAGTGCTGACCAGAAGAGAAAAAGAATATAAAAAGCTAGATAGACAGGACGCTGCTGTTACTCCTTAAAGCAATGAGGAGATAAAATCTACCCAGAGTCAGGTCAAAGATGCCAGCCAATTTGACTTAGCGCTGGGCGGCTGGATGTTCTCCATAATTCCTATTGTGGATCACCTGCGTATTAAAACTTGGTCTGCTTCGTCGCGGTTCGCCCGACAAAACATCAGGTGATCTCTCTCTAAATATATTTAGCATATTGTTTTTGTCAAAAAACAATTACTTTGTCCTGCAATATTTTTATGCAGGATAACTATTTATGACTGCGGTATAGTTATACCATAGATGTGAAGCACACGCCAGCATAATTTTTGCACTAGCATTCGTCCATGCCACGCTGCTCGACAGACATGCGTGCAAGCCACCGTTCCCACGGTCCAGTCTGCATCAACTCGTCAGGACCGCGTGAATTATCCAGTAGAGCACGCACATGCTGCTGTCCCCCGCAGTCCGGTCTACATCAACATATGGCCGATTTACACGCCCACACCGGTTTACAACGCCGCGGCCGGTTCATTCGTCTGCTCGCATGGCTGACTCGGCCATGATTGATTTCAGCTTCACCATGGTGATCATCCACTCCGTGATGGATGTTTTTCCGGCCTAAACATATCAGGTGAAATCCATCCATTGTATTTTCATATTATATATTGTTTTCTTTAAAAGAGCAATTACTCTGCCTTGCAAGTTCTTCAATGCAGGACAAGTTATATTACTTGGCTGTTGAATGACTCATACCGGTTTACATCATAGTTAAATATGGAGAATCTCAAGCCAACTCCTCGAGTCGTCTTGAGACTCGGGGGCTACAATGACATGGCTCGGGAACTTCGGGTCATTGGAGAGAATGATAACCCGGTTCCGGAGGCCACCGCCATATTGATGAAAATTTAAAGGCCGTCAGAATTTTGCCGGTTCAAAATAAAGAATCCGGTTTAAAATCCGGTTCAAGAGGCATCTCTCTCCCGCAAAGCTTTGAAGCTCTCAAATCCGGCTCAAATATTCGGCTCGAGGTAAATTTGTCTCTTACAAAACTTTGAAACTCTCAATATCCGGTTTAAAAATTTCTGGTTCAAAAAGAATTCATCTCTCGCAAGTTCGAGTTCTCAGAAAAATTAAAGGTTGCCAAAGAGAACTTGCTGCCATGATGCGCGGTTCAAACATGGGTATCCTGCCTTATTGGCTTATCATATTATTGATCACTTGGGGGCTTGGTCGTATCTGAAATATAGCAACACCTTTTGATAGGCGTAAAGCCACAGCATCACTTGGGGACTTGTGGTCACGTCTGAACCATAGTCACGCCTCTTGATGGGCGAGAGCCACCAGATCACTTGGGGACTTGGTCACGTCTGAACCAGTCATGGCTCTTGATCGGCCTAAGGACACAGAATCACTTGGGGGCTTGGTCGAACCCGAACCATTGCCATGCCACTTGATCGGCATAAATGCCACGGTTTCATTTGGGGACCTAGCTGACTTGAACCATAGCTACACCTATCGGGAGCTTGGTCGTGTCCGACCATGGTAACGCCATCTGATCAGCTCAAATAAGCCTCTTTTTGCAAACGGTTTTATCATTGCCTTTGCTTCACAATTTGCTTTGATAAATATTTCCTTTTACTTCTGTTGTGTTTTTAAACCGACATTGTTAATCCGGTTCGACTGTCAATTACAAATTGGCGGAACATGGTCAAATCTTAATCCGGCGACTATCTGCCCGGTTTGATTTTATGTTACCATCTTATTATGGAGTAAACCGGTGTTTATTAACCCGGCTTGACCTTCAACTACAAGTCGCCAATATTACATATGGATAATCCGGTGTCTATCACAACCCGGCACGGTTTTATCATAAACCGACACAATATGAAAGGAGTTATCATTACTCAAAGGTTGGGGTTATCACCTTTACTACAAAAAGTTGGTAAAACCAACGATGTGATTCAATGTCACAGGTATGATATATTTCATATTTGATTATTCTTAAGTGCAGCCTTGGTTATAAACCCGGGTTATATGTTGGGCGTTATGACCCGTCCGGCGGTAAACCGCCAGGACACTTTAAACTTGTTGTATGCAGAAACAGGTTTGTTAAACCGGCCCGGTTTTGGACTATAAGTCGCCAGTATATATTTGAATTGCGCCATTGGAATCATGCGCTTATACATCATTGGGTTATATTATTCAAATAGCCAAACTTGGCTGAATTTCCATTATGATGTTGAATAAATAAGGTTTTCATACCGGATTATGTTATCTTGAATAGCCAACATGGCTGGATTTTATTATGGTTATTAAATAACCGGTATTATTGAGGTTTTCAAAGTCGCTTTAGCGCAATGGCTATTATTTTATCAAAGGATATGATTTATTCTACAATTGAAGGAATAGTCCCGAGTCATTGCAGGCTTACGACCCGGCACTTGGGGACTACATTATTCAAATTGAGATTACATGCAAGTCTCATGTCGCTTCAAGCATGCACCATGACACTTGGGGGCTAATGCAAAGTCATTTTTTACTAGTCTTATTGAAGACCTGACTCATCATATTATAATGAGCCGACCCTTGGGGGCTACCAATTGCTCCTGTCAACAATTCAAGGTACACAAGTTTTCGTCCATAATATTGAAGGATCCATTGCTCAGTTGGTAAAGCACAAAGCTCTTAACCTTGTGGATGTGGGTTCAAGCCCTGTGATGGAAGCTACATTATAATATGTTATTTTCATTGAAGTATATATCAAGTCCCGGTTCAGTATTATCTTACTAAGCCGGCCCTTGGGGGCTACACGTTGCTATTCAAAGTTTACAAGATTATATTTACAAAGTCCCTACTCATTATTGCATAATGACCCGACCCTTGGGGGCTACACTGGTTGAAGTTTTTATGAGCATCAAGCAATTACATGTCCCAGGTTGCTGCAAGCATGACAACCCGGCACTTGGGGGCTACATATGTGGAATACTCAATTCTGACTAGTGACTGGGATGAACAACATGGATTTCTTCAAAATTGGTAACATTTATATTGAAGCAAGTCTTAAGCCATCACTTTGTTCTGCTCAAGATTTGGGGGCTACAGGTATTATATTATTATCGAAGAAATATTTTCAAATTCTCTGTTTGAGAAAACCAGATTGAACCGGTGTCACCAATCATTATGACCCTGTGGCTGTAACCCGGCGTCATCAATAATCATGAACCAGCGTTGTGAACCGGTGTTGGCAGCAATCATAACCCGGCGTCTATCAACGGTCATAATCCGGGATCATCAGTTTTTATAACCCGCCAATTTTGGTAATGTTAAACCGGCAAGTTTTACATCTTCAAACTGGCTGAATATCAGATAAGTATTTCAAGACCCATATTTCTTAAACCGGCACTTTGGGAGCTGAGTCAAAGGAGTTATTCTTTACAATATTTCTCGGTGACAAACCAATGTCGGCAAATTGATTATGAAGCTGGTCTGTTGACCTAGATTTCCCAGAAGGAGGAAATAACAAGGACTTAAGGATGATCAGGTACCGGTTTACAAAAATTCTTAACCCGGAGCATAACCTGTCAAATTTGTTCTTGTGTTTATTTTGCAGCATAAGTTTACCATGAATAAATCCAAGCTAAACTCGGGGGATAATGTCGGGGATATACCCCGCGGCGTAAACCGGCCGGAAGTTAACCCGGCCAGGACTTGGCGTTTATCTGAAGACCCCACTGACACTTGGCGAGTTACTGGCGACCCGCCCTAACCTGGCGGTTTACAAGCAACCCACCTGGTCATTATGAATCACTGGTGATCCGGCGTGCGGGACAGATGGATAACAAGGCCCAAGGCGCAGAAGGCTGGTTCACGTTTAATGGTGGGCCGGTTTAAGAGGAAAGGCATGAGGAATATTTATCCTACAAGGAGTTAAGACCTGGACTTATATCCGGTTTGTATTAAGATAGACTAGTCCTAATCCTAATAGGACTCCACATGTAACCTGCCCCTTCAACATATATAAGGAGGGGCAGGGCTCCCCAAAAGGGGATAAGATGGACAAGTTCCACGAGTTGGACAAGTTAGGTTTAGACAATAGCTCTCAAGATAGAGCACTCTTGTAACCGTGATCATCATCATCAATATCAATGAAGCAGGACATAGGCTTTTACCTCCACCGTGAGGGGCCAAACCTGGGTAAAACCTCGCGTCTCTCGTCCCTCTCAACCCCTCTCAAGCTACTACATAGATGCATTGGCCTCGCGACTAAGTCCTGACACTAAGGACATCTGCCATGACAATTCCATGACAGTAACCATATAATGTGCGGCATGGCTGCAGATCTAACAACAGATGTTGCAGATGAATCCAGAGAAAATCTGGAGGACCAGCATGTTATGCGATAGCTAGAGGCTGGCAAACGCGTGCTGACTGAGGTTAGGCAGGAGAAAAACAATCTCCAAGATGCCAATATTAAGTTGAGCGTGGAACTAAAAGACGTTCGGGGACAGCTTGCAGACTCTGAGAAGGAGAATAAGCGGCTTCGGCGCGGCATTTTCAGTAAGTGCTTGAACGAATCCTTTTAAAGGAGTTCGGCGAAGAAGCCGACTAACAACATTATGTCTGTAGGTATGCTGACGGGTCGTCCCGTGGAGGAAATGCCCGGTTCTGCGGGTGATCTTCTATCCGAGCTGTCACATCTGCACGAACAAGTTCGGCAGGTGATGCAGGGTGTTGCCCAGGCCTTGTGGCCATCCGTCTCCCTGCCAGAGGGCGTTGCAGAGCTTACAGAGAAGCTCAACAGAGCACGGCGGCGCTTCCGATTATGGAAGATATCAGTCTGCCGACAGGGCACCAGAGGAGCCTCGGCCATGGTGAAGACGCGGTATACCAAGGCAGACCCAAATCACATGGCCGAGGTCGGACATGTGGGGCGCGACAAAAAAGAGATCCCCGTTAGCTTAGTTTATGGGCAAGTAGAATTAGCCGCAAAGTATTCCCAACAGGATTGTAAGCTAGACCGCCTGTTGGATGGTATAGAAGAGGAATTTAGCCAGTCTGCATGACTATGTAATGAAAGTAACATGTATAATGCCTTCTAGCCGGATTGTAGATCATTTGTCTTGGCGGACCTTTTCGCTTCAACCTCGGGACCCGATAGTCCGGAGTGTATCCGAATACCCGCGCAGTTATATAAGAACCGGGGCATGCGTGGAGACCAGGCGTAGGGGTCATAAGTGCTTGAACAGACAAGTGCCCAACTAGTTATGTTATATTACATGGGTAGTAAGAAACATCTTCCAGGGAGAATAGTTCCGTTAAGGGTTCCTTTCCCTCGGTAAGCATGCCCTAAAGTGCATGTCCGGACTGCGATAGGAAATGCAGGAAAAACATCTGGGGGCAGATATGGAAAATAAGTAAAAATCATCTTTTGTTCACCGACCGAATATTTCCTTAAGAACGCTAGCTTTCGGCTTCAGCCAGTCCGAGGTACACATCCGGCTGACCCGACAGTAACAATCCCAGAGGTGCTCCCCTTATGCCCTAGCCGAATTAACGGGAACGTAGGGCATAAATACAAGAGCGAGGCAACCCAGCTTGGCCAAAACTTAAGCCATATCGATGCATATAATGATGAAAAAAGGTATGTGCAGAAGTATAACACATGTGTGGGGCATGAGGCCCAGATAAATAATTTAAGCTTCTGTGAAAGAAGCCCCCAGGTATGAACACTCTTGAAAGTAGTGTCGCAGCTTCTGTGAAAGAAGCCCCCAACTAGGCCAAAACTTAAGCCATATCGAACACTCTTGAAAGTAGTGTTGCAGCTTCCGCGATGTCATGAATACTGCATATGCTATCTTTTGATAATGTGAGGACAGTGGATACATAGTATACCGGCTTTTGAAGAGGGAATTTGTGTCCGTCCGCTTCCCGTTCGACAACGAGCACCGCGCTTACAACTTGATGAGTTGCTGCAATGTACAACAGCATTGGTTGCCGATGTTTGGCGCAGCCAGGATTGGGTTGGTTGCCAAGATGGCCTTTATTTCTTCCAATCTAGCTTTGGCCGCGTCCGTCCACTCGAAGTGTTCGGTGCGCCGAAGGAGGCGATAAAGGGGTAAAGCCTTTTCTCCTAAGCGGGAGATAAAGTGGCTTAGAGCCGCCACGCATCCAGTTAACTTCTGGATTTGTTTGAGGTCTGTTGGAGCAGCCAACTATGACAAAGCTCAGATTTTGGCCGGATTAGCCTCAATACCTCTACTAGAGACAATGAAACCCAGGAGCTTTCCGGCTGGTACGCCGAAAACGCATTTTTCCGGATTGAGCTTGATGTCGTATGTTCGGAGGTTATCGAATGTGAGACTCAAGTCGTCTATCAAAGAGTAGACGTGTTTGGTTTTGATGACCACATCGTCTACGTATGCCTCTATTGTTTTGCCGATTTGTTTCTCCAGACATGTCTGAATCATGCGATGATATGTTGCGCCAGTGTTTTTGAGCCCAAAGGGCATTGTGTTGAAACAGAAGGGACCGTATGGTGTGATGAATGCCTTTGCGGCTTGGTCGGACTCCGCCATCTTGATTTGGTGGTAACCGGAGTATGCGTCGAGTAAACACAATGACTCGTGTCCTGCGGTAGCATCAATAATTTGATCGATGCGGGGGAGGGGGAAGGGATCCTTTGGGCAAGCTTTATTGAGGTCCTTGAAATCGACACAGAGTCGCCAGGATTTATCCTTCTTTGGTACCATCACCAGATTCGCTAGCCAGTCCGGGTGTTTTATTTCTCTAATGAATCCGGCCTCCAATAACTTGGCTAGTTCCTCTCCCATGGCCTATCTCTTAGGTTCGAAGAAACGTCGAAGAGCTTGCTTGACCGGCTTGAATCCCTTTAGGATATTAAGGCTATGCTCGGCCAGCCTGCGTGGGATTCCTGGCATGTCTGAGGGATGCCAGGCGAATATGTCCCAATTCTCGCGTAGGAACTCTCTTAGTGCGGCGTCCACAGTGGGGTTTAACTGTACCCCGATGGAGGCTGTTTTTGTAGGGTCCGTTGGGTGGACTTGGAATTTGACTCTTTCATCCGCTGGTTTAAAAGAGGTAGACTTCAATCTCTTGTCGAGTATCACGTTGTCCCTATCCACTGTGGAGCGTAGCAGGGTTAATTCCTCGGCCGAGAGGGCTTCGGATAATGCCTCGAGGGCCAGTGCGGCTGTTTTGTTTTCGACGCGGAGTGCTGTGTCCGGATCACTACCGAGAGTGATGATTCCATTGGGCCTAGGCATTTTGAGCTTCATGTACCCGTAATGGGGTACGGCTTGGAAGATTGTGAACGCCTCCCGTCCTAAAAGAGCATGATAACCACTGCTGAACGGGGCCACTTGGAATGTAATTTCTTCGGACCTATAATTATCAGGTGTGCCGAATACCACATCTAGTGTGATTTTCCCAGCACAGCGTGCATCCCGACTGGGGATGATTCCTCTAAAGGTTGTGCTACTTTGCTCAATGCGGTTCCAGTCTATTTCCATCTTTTGAAGAGTTTCCTCATAGATGAGGTTTAATCCGATGCCGCCGTCCATGAGTACTTTGCTGAGTCGAAAGCCGTCCATGATCGGGCTGAGGACCAGTGCGGCTGGTGCTCGGGCTGTTCGGAATTTAGGTTCATCACTAGCATTGAAGGTGATAGCCGTGTCGCTCCATGGATTTATTGCTGCCACATGGCGGATTTCGGCAATGCTGCAGAGTGATCGCCTGCGCCTATTATTTGATGCGAAGGTCTCAAAGACTGTTAACACCGTATTGTTATCCACGGGATGGTGCTCTATGGTATTTGGGATAAGAAGATCCTCACCACTTTTGGCCACCTGCCGGAGTATCCAACATGCTCTAAGGCTGTGCGTTGGTATTGTATCCGCTGTACTATGAATTTTGCATGGTCCGTTGAGCCATCCCTCCAGTACGGTTCCATGCCCTGTAGAGGGTTTTTGCTTTTGGTAGTTGACCCAGGTGTATTGTGATAATGCACCCTTTTATTTCGGACTGGGTTTGAATTCAGGGCCGGATTATCCCAAAAGTTTGTTTCGGTTTTCCAGGTACTTTCCATCACACAGTACTTTCGTACTATGGACGCCAAGTCAGCGAAGCGTGTTATCTCATGGCGATTTATGGCGTTAAGGATTCCCTTGTCCGTTCAATTATTGCAGAAAAATAGGATTGTGTCTTCCTCGCGACAGTCCTTAACCTTGTTCGTCGCAAGGAGGAATCTGGCCCAATAGTGATGTACTGTTTCCTGGGGCTCTTGCCTGATGTGGGAAAGATCGCTTATGTTTGGGTGGGTGGGTGGAATTGAATCCGAACCCTTACCCGATCTGGGATCCAGGGGCCGAGGAGTTTCCAATTTTGGAAGTTCTGGTTCCGGGGTGTTACCCGATAATCCTGGCCCACTGCCTGACTCTAAGTTCAGGGATTGGATGTTGTCCTCCCGCGGACGGGCGTCCTACTCGGGGAGCTCAGGAATCCGGACATAGTTGGTCCTCAAGGTAGAGGAAAGGTCACCGCATTGTTCCTCCACCACTGCAATATGATGGGTGACCGGTGGAGAGTCAATCTCCTTTTGATCAGGTTTAAGCCCAATCCGATCATAGTCCGTAGCGACTCCCAAGGCGGCGATGCGATCCAAGAGTTTGTTTAAGGAGGCGAGCTCCATTAGATCCATCTATTCGGCGAGTGCCGATTTGACGTGGAGGCTGTTTTCGATGACCCGAGAAGTCATCGTCGGCGCGGCAGCCGAACATGCGGTCATGATGAAACCGCCTAGCCGGAGAGTTTGGCCGACAACCAAAGCTCCCCCAACAGTAGTACCGTCTTTAAAGACGAGACGAGACATCCTTCCTTCTGGCGACGGCACAGAGGAACTCTCAATGAAAGCACCAATGTCGGTGTCAAAACCAGCGGATCTCGGGTAGGGGGTCCCGAACCGTGCGTCTAAGGCGGATGGTTACAGGAGGCAGGGAACATGATGTTTTACCCAGGTTCGGGCCCTCTTGATGGAGGTAAAACCCTACGTCCTGCTTGATTTATTCTTGATGATATGAGTATTACAAGAGTTGATCTACCACGAGATCGGAGAGGCTAAACCCTAAAAGCTAGCCTATGGTATGATTGTGTGTTGTCCTACGGACTAAAACCCTCAGGTTTATATAGACACCGGAAAGGGCTAGGGTTACACAAGGTTGGTTACAAAGGAGGAGATATACATATCCGTATTGCCTAGCTTGCCTTCCACGACAAGTAGAGTCCCATCCGGACACAAGACGAAGTCTTCAATCTTGTATCTTCATAGTCCAACAGTCCGGCCAAAGGATACAATCTGGCTGTCCGGATACCCCCTAATCTAGGAATCCCTCACTTCCGAAGGATCTTTATCTCCTACATCAATTGGCAATTGCTCTACTTGCGAGCCATTAGATTCATCAAACTTCACATCTACCGTCTCTTCAACCTTTTGGGTGAAATTGTTGTAGACACTGTAAGTGTGAGAGTTTGAGCCATAACCAAGTAGGAAACCTTCATGAGATTTAGGAGAAAATTTAGAATGACGATGCTTATCAAGAATGTAGCACTTTGAGCCAAATACTCGGAAGTATCCAACTTGGGTTTTGTTACTGGTGAGGAGCTCGTATGCCATCTTGCCGAGTAGCTTGTGAAGATACAAGCGATTTGTTGCATGACAAGCTGTCTCAACCGCTTCTGCCCAAAAGTGTTTTGGAGTCTTGTACTCATCAAGCATCGTTCTTGCCATCTCAATAAGAGTCCGGTTCTTCCTCTCAACAACTCCATTTTGTTGAGGTGTGTATGTAGTCGAGAACTCGTCCGAAATCCCCTCTTCGTCAAGAAAGGTATCCACATTTGCGTTCTTGAACTCCATTCCGTTGTCGCTCCGAACCTTCTTGATCTTCACTTCAAATTGATTTTGGGCCTTCCTAGCGAAGTTTTTGAAGATCTTTTGGACCTGCGATTTATCATCAAGAAAGAACATCCACGTAAATCTTGAAAAATCATCAACTATAACTAGACCAAATGATTTACCACCGAGACTCTTGTAGGCATTGGGACCAAAGAGATCCATATGAAGTAGCTCGAGCGGTCTTCTTGTGGTCATAATGTTCTTCATGGGGTGGCTTCCTCCAACTTGTTTTCCTGCTTGCCAAGCACTACAAAGTCTATCATTGTCAAATATAAAATCTTTTACTCCAAGGATATGATCACCTTTAATAAGCTTATCAAGATTTCGCATGCCCACATGACCTAGCCTTCTATGCCACAACCAGCCTTTAGAAGATTTAGCAATTAGGCAAGTTCTAGGTTGAGCCTTTTTAGTGAAATCGACAATGTAAAGATCACCTCTACGTATACCGGTAAAGACCATTTTATGATTATCTCTTCGAAACACTTGGCAGTCTACTTCAGTAAATAGGACATTGAAACCGAAATCAGCAAGTCTAGATACTGAAAGTAAATTGTACCCAAGAGATTCAACGAGCATGGCATTTTGTATGGACCTATCATGTGAGATGGCCACTGTTAGTGTCAAAACCGGCAGATCTCGGGTAGGGGGTCCCAAACTGTGCGTCTAGGCCGGATGGTAACAAGAGGCAGGGGACACGAAGTTTTACCCAGGTTCGGGCCCTCTCGATGGAGGTGAAACCCTACGTCCTGCTTGATTAATATTGATGATATGGGTAGTACAAGAGTAGATCTACCACGAGATCAGAGAGGCTAAACCGTAGAAGCTAGCCTATGGTATGATTGTTGATGTGCATGTTGTCCTACGGACTAAAACCCTCCGGTTTATATAGACACCAGATAGGGTTAGGGTTACATAGAGTCGGTTACAATGGTAGGAGATCTGAATATCCGTATCGCCAAGCTTGCCTACCACGCCAAGGAAAGTCCCTTCCGGACATGGGACGAAGTCTTCAATCTTGTATCTTCAAAGTCCTGGAGTCCGGCTGAAGGTATAGTCCGGCCATCCGGACACACCCTAATCCAGGACTCCCTCAGCCACCTTACCGAGGCCAACCACCTTACCCTTTGAGTTATCACCAAAAGTCACATACTTTCGACGGCCATTGTTTTCAGCAAGTTCACGAAACATATCTTTGTCTCCGGTCATATGATCAGTACATCCACTATCAAGGACCCATTCCTTTCCTCCAGCCATGTAGCCGCGAAGATTAGCCATAAGACCAAAGTGTCTCATTGCATCATCAAGATCATAGTCACTATCATCATCCTCATCATAGTATCCATGTTCTATATCGTCTTGTGGTTGATCAACTCCTAGAGAGGGTAATTCATTAGAAGTATGACCGTAACAATGTTCATCTCTATGAATTCTAATAACTTCAGAAATGATATTGCTAATGATTCCAACATCTCCTTTGGAACTCATAAGATTTGTAAGCTCAAATAAGAAATCACCAAATTTGGGATCATTAGAACTCATCTTAATCAAGGCAATGGACTTATGAAGCATCTCATCTAAGTTCTTCAAGGAATAGTTTGGAAAACGTTCCTCGAGGAATCTCCATATGGTATAGGCACAATCAAGAGTAGGCAAGCTAGCAAGCAAGTTTCTAGGCAAACCTCTAGTGATTAAATTGACAGTTCTAAGATTACGGATCATGTCAATAGACTCATCAAGGGTAGGATGCAAAGGATCAATGTGAGGTGCACAAGGGCTAGTAATGTACTTGTTCAAATGATATTCATTGAAAATCTCAAGCATCTCATTTTTCCACTAATGAAAGAACTCTCCATCAAGAATAGGCACTCTACGTCTAAGACTCCCCAACGTAGACTCATCCATCTTCCTCCAATTGTGATTAAACCAAAGCAATGGAGACCAATGCTCTGATACCAATTGAAAGGATCGAGAAGTGGAGTCTAGAGGGGGGGGTGAATAGACTATAAACAAGAAAAGTTGCAGTTTTTAATTTCTTTAGGTTTAAGTAGAGTTTTGGCACAAGTTTAAGCATTCACAATACATAGCAAGCAAGCATGACAAGAGTATATGAGCAACGGAAAGTAAAGCATGCAAGTTGCGACAATGTAAAGGGATGAGATTGGAGTGTGCAAACGCAATTGGAGACACAGAGATTTTTGGCGTGGTTCCGATAGGTTGTGCTATCGTACATCCATGTTGATGAGACTTCAACCCATGAAGGTAACGGTTGCGCTAGTCCACGGAGGGCTCCACCCATGAAGGGTCCACGAAGAAGCAACCTTGTCTATCCCACCATGGTCGTCGCCCACGAAGGACTTGCCTCACTAGGGTAGATCTTCACGAAGTAGGCGATCTCCTTGCCCTTAAAAACTCCTTGGTTCTACTCCACAATCTTGACGGAGGCTCCCAACTGACACCTAACCAATCTAGGAGACACCACTCTCCAAGAGGTAACAAATGGTGTGTTGATGATGAACTCCTTGCTCTTGTGCTTCAAATGATAGTCTCCCCAACACTCAACTCTCTCTCACGGGATTTGCATTTGGTGGAAAGATGATTTGAGTGGCAAGCAACTTGGGAAAGGCTAGAGATCAAGATTTATGTGGTTGGAGTGGAATATCTTGACCTCAACACAAGTGTAGGTGGTTCTCTCTCAGAAAATATATGTTGGAAGTGTAGACATGTTCTGATGGCTCTCTCTATGAATTAAGAGTGGGTGGAGGGGCATAAATAGCCTCCACACAAAATCTAACCGTTACACACAAATCACCAAACTCGGTGGGACCGAATCATACAACTCGGTCAGACCGATTTAGTTTAAAATGTGACCGTTAGGGTTTTGGTGGGACTGATGTGCTAGGGTTAGGGTGAAGCCTCATCTCGGTTTGATCG
Source organism: Triticum dicoccoides (assembly GCF_002162155.2). NCBI lineage: Eukaryota > Viridiplantae > Streptophyta > Magnoliopsida > Poales > Poaceae > Triticum > Triticum dicoccoides. The sequence continues at coordinate 637,794,149 of NC_041392.1, read as the reverse complement.
ATTACACAAACTCAGTCGGACCGATTTGGGTAATAAGCAAAACAGAGAGTTGGCCAAGCAAACACGGTGGGACCGATTGCATGTCTCGGTGGGACCGAAATTATTGTAATAGGCAACAGAGAGTTTGCAACCCATCTCGGTGAGACCGAGATCCCATCGGTGAGACCGAATTGATTAGGGTTTCTGGCAGTGGCTATGTCAACTGAACTCTGTGGCGCCGGATAGAAAATTTTGGTGGGGCTGAGTTTGACTTTTGGTTTGGGACATATGTGGATATGAGAAAGTATTTGAGGGCTTTTGGAGCATATCACTAAGCACTTTGAGCAAGCAAGCCATTAAGCAACACCTCATCCCGTCTTAATAGTATTGAATTTTCCTATGGACTCAATGTGATCTTGGATCACTTAAAATGAAAAGATGTAGAGTCCTGAGCTTTGAGCTTGAGCCAATTCTTTGTCCTTAGAATTTTGAAGGGGTTACACATCCTTTAGTCCATGCCACTCCATTGTTGAACTTTTCTGAAACATACTAGGTAGAAGCATTAGTCCAACTAGAGATATGTTGACATTAATTACCAAAATCACCCAGGGAGCACTTGTGCTTTCACGCGCGGGTTGAAGAGGCGGGAGTTTCAAAGCAGATGAGACAAAAGATACTCGAGCTTGAAAATTTTAGGATAACAAGGCGCGGATTCCTTGTTCAGCAGAACAAACTTAACATGTACAAAAAACAATTCATACAAGACACAAGAGAGCCATGTCCCCTTTTACTATATTGCTATAAATGTCATTGAAAAAACTACAAGAAAAATGTAAAAAAATTGGGAGAACAAGGTTACCCTATACTGTACCAAATCGATTCGCAGTTCCCTCAACAACAACAACAAACAAATCAATTCCCACCAAAAGAAAGAGTTATGTCCCTTTTTATATGATTAAAAATTCCGGGATCTTGAATTTCAATTTTTGAATCCACGTTATGTTGAATTCGAATATATCGTTAAGTGACCTTGCGGTTTATAATGGATGTAGTCCTACATTTTGATCTTCCATCATATATGAACATTTTACTCCACCCTATGAACATATATATTGTCGTCTACCATATGGACTAAATTTGAATCAATTTTCCTTATTTGAATACGATTGTTGCCAAGTTATACAATCATTTAAATATTATCTTGATAACAAAAAACATGCATATAGCAATAATCATATTTCACTATGAACTACATATACCATACGATCTCCAATTAAAATATTTGTATCCATTTTATGTTGAATTAAAATCAAAGTACATTGGTCTAGGTGGCGAGATGTTCGGGATAATCTAAACCCTATTCTCATATGTATAATTTCTGGCTGAATTGGGACAAGTTTTGGCATAAGCTTCTTGCAAAACTGGAGATTCTCTCAACAAGCCTCGTGGTTCCAAGAGGGAACGTGTCACCTTTGTGTGCGAAAAGATATACGTTGCCTCCCCCTGATTTTCTTTACAGAGGCAACATAGAACTATATGAGTGCCCTGTTAAATGTTGGAATTATTCCGGGTTCATTTGGCATTTGTATACATTAATTGAGTTTCTAGACATTTAATGTGCATAATCCAAACTTAAACTACAAGCACATGCTCCCGTGCACCAAAGTTGGTTGAAAAATCACATGTGTGTCATTGGGTGAATTTCTAGGTCGCATGCAAGAAATGGGAATGAAATTCAAACATCTGGGCGTCGAGAATCGGCCGAGAACATCAAGAAACTTGGTTTTTAAATTCATGTAAATCCAAAACATCCCTGAAAATCATGAAACTTGGCATGGTGTCATGTCATGGCACTAACATGTTGTGGTAAAAATTGGGCCAATTTGGAACAAGTTTTGGTATAAGCTTTTTGCAAACCAGAGCTTCTCTCAAGAAGGCTCATGGTTCTGAGAGGGAACGTGTCACCTTTGTGTGTGAAATGATATACGCTACCCCCTTGAGTTTCTTTACAGAGACAACATAGAACTACATGAGTGCCCTGTTAAATTTTGGAATTATTCTGGGTTTGTTTGGCCTTTTGATACATTAATTGAGTTTCTGGTCATTTAATGTGCATAATTCAAATTTGAACTACAAGCACATCCTCCCGTGCACCAAAGTTGGTTCAAAATCACATGTGTGTCCTCGGGTGAATTTCTAGGTTCCATGCAAGAAATGGGAATGAAATTCAAACATCTGGGCATCGTGGCTCGGTCAAGAACATTGAGAAACTTGGTTTTAAAATTTTGTAAATCCAAAACACGCCTGAAAATCATGAAACTTGGCATGGTTTCATGTCATGGTACTACCATGTTGTGGTAATTTTTTTGGCCAAATAGGACTAAGTTTTGGTATAAGCTTCTTGCAAACTGGAGCTTCTCTCAAGAAGGCTCGTGGTTCTACGAGGGAACGTGTCACCATTGAGTGTGAAACAATATACGCTGTCCCCCCCCTTGACTTTCTTTACAGAGGCAACATAGAACTACATGAGTGCCCTGTTAAATTTTGGAATTATTCCGGGTTCATTTGGCCTTTTTATACATTAATTGAGTTCCTGGTCATTTAATGTGCATAATTCAAATTTAAACTACAAGCACATGCTCCTGTGCACCAAAGTTGGTTGAAAAATCACATGTGTGTCCTCGGGTGAATTTCTAGGTCCATTGCAAGAAATGGGAATGAAATTCAAACATCTGGGCATCGTGTCTCGGCCAAGAACATTGAGAAACTTGGTTTTAAAATTATTGTAAATCCAAAATACGTCAGAAAATCATGAAACTTGGCGTGGTGTCATGTCATGGTACTACCATGTTGTGGTAAAAAAATAGGCTGAATAGGAACGAGTTTTGATATAAGCTTCTTGCAAATCGGAGCTTTTCTCAAGAAGGCTCGTGGTTCCGAGAGCGAACGTGTCACTATTGAGTGCGAAACAATATACACTGCCCCCCTTGAGTATCTTTACAGAGGCAACATAGAACTACATGAGTACCCTGTTAAATTTGGGAATTATTCTAGGTTCATTTGGTCTTTTTATACATTAATTGAGTTTCTAGTCATTTAATGTGCATAATTCAAATTTGAACTACAAGCACATGCTCCCGTGCACCAAAGTCGGTTAAAAAAATCACATGTGTGTCCTCGGGTGAATTTCTAGGTCCCATGCAAGAAATGGGAATGAAATTCAAACATCTGGGCATCGTGGCTCGGCCGAGAACATTGAGAAACTTGGTTTTAAAATTCTTGTAAATCCAAAACACGCCTGAAAATCATGAAACTTGGCATGGTGTCATGTCATGGTACTACCATGCCATGGTAAAAAATTGGCCGAATAGGAACAATTTTTGGTATAAGCTTCTTGCAAACTGGAGCTTCTCTGAAGAAGGCTCGTGGTTCTAAGCGGGAATGTGTCACCTTTGAGTGCGAAACAATATATGCTGCCCCCCTTGAGTTTCTTTACAGAGGCAACATAGAACTACATGAGTGCCCTGTTAAATTTTGGAATTATTCCGGGTTCGTTTGGCCTTGTTTGTACATTAATTGAGTTTATGGTCATTTAATGTGCATAATTCAAATTTGAACTACAAGCACATGCTCTTGTGCACCAAAGTTGGTTGAAAAATTACATGTGTGTCCTCGAGTGAATTTCTTGGTCCCATGCAAGATATGGGAATGAAAATCAAACATCTAGGCATCGTGGCTCGGCCGAGAACATTGAGAAACTTGGTTTTAAAATTCTTGTAAATCCAAAACATGCCTGAAAATCATGAAACTTGGCATGGTGGCATGTCATGGTACTACCATGTTGTGCTAAAAAATTGGCCAAATAGGAACAAGTTTTTGTATAAGCTTCTTGCAAACCGGAGCTTCTCTCAAGCAGGCTCATGGTTCTGAGAGGGAACGCGCCACCTTTGAGTGTGAAACAATATACACTGCCCCCCTTGAGTTTCTTTACAGAGGCAACATAGAACTACATGAGTGCCCTGTTAAATTTTGGAATTATTTCGGCATAGCTTGACCTTTTTATACATTAATTGAGGTTCTGGTCATTTAATGTGCATAATTCAAATTTGAACTACAAGCACATGCTCATGTGCACCAAAGTTGGTCTAAAAATCACATGTGTGTCCTCGGGTGAATTTCTAGGTCCCATGCAAGAAATGGGAATGAAATTCAAACATCTGGGCATCGTGGCTCGGCCGAGAACATTGAGAAACTTGGTTTTAAAATTCTTGTAAATTCAAAACACGTCTGAAAATCATGAAACTTGGCGTGGTGTCAAGTCATGGTACTACCATGTTGTGGTAAAAAAATTGGCTGAATAGGAACAAGTTTTGGTATAAGCTTCTTGCAAACCGGAGCTTCTCTCAAGAAGGCTCATGGTTCTGAGAGCGAACGTGTCACCACTGAGTGCAAAACAATATACGCTCCCCCCTAGAGTTTCTTTACAGAGGCAACATTGAACTGCATGAGTGCCCTATTAAATTTTGGAATTATTTTGGGTTTGTTTGGCCTTTTATACATTAATTGAGTTTCTGGTCATTTAATGTGCATAATTCAAATTTGAACTACAAGCACATGCTCCCGTGCACCAAAGTTGGTTGAAAAATCACATGTGTGTCCTCGGGTGAATTTCTAGGTCCGATGCAAGAAATGGGAATGAAATTCAAACATCTGGGCATCGTGGCTCTACCGAGAACATTGAGAAACTTGGTTTTAATATTCTTGTAAATCCAAAACAAGCCTGAAAATCATGAAACTTGGCATGGTGTCATGTCATGGTACTACCATGCTGTGGTGAAAAATTAGCCAAATAGGAACAAGTTTTGGTATAATCTTCTTGCAAACCGGAGCTTCTCTCAAGAAGGCTCGTGGTTCTGAGAGGGAACGTGTCACCTTTGAGTGTGAAACAATATACGCTGCCCCCTTGAGTTTCTTTACAGAGGCGACATGGAACTACATGAATGCCCTGTTAAATTTTGGAATTATTTCGGGTTCGTTTGGCCTTCTTTATACATTAATTGAGTTTCTGGTTATTTAATGTGGATAATTCAAATTTGAACTACAAGCACATGCTCCCGTGCACCAAAGTTGGTTGAAAAATCACATGTGTGTCCTCGGGTGAATTTCTAGGTCCCATGCAAGAAATGGGAATGAAAATCAAACATCTGGGCATCGTGGCTCGGCTGAGAACATTGAGAAACTTGGTTTTAAAATTCTTGTAAATCCAAAACACGCCTGAAAATCATGAAACTTGGCATGGTGTCATGTCATGCTACTACCATGATGTGGTAAAAAAATTGGCCAAATAGGAACAAGTTTTGGTATAAGCTTCTTGCAAACAGGAGCTTCTCTCAAGAAGGCTCATGTTTCTGAGAGGGAACGTGCCAGCTTTGAGTGTGAAACAATATACGCTGCTGGTACGTCTCCAACGTATCTATAATTTTTGATTTCTCCATGCTATATTATCTACTGTTTTGAATGTTTATGGGCTTTATTATACAATTTTATATCATTTTTGGGACTAACCTATTAACCCAGAGCCCAGTGCCAGTTTCTGTTTTTACCTTGTTTTACGGTTTCGAAGAAAAGGAAAATCAAACGGAGTCCAATTGACCTGAAACTTCACGGAACTCATTTTTGGAAGGAAAGAAGCCCAGAAGACTTGGAGTGCATGTCGGGGGATCCGCGAGGAGGTCACGAGGTAGGGAGGCGCGCCCACCCCCCTTGGGCGAGCCCTCCACCCTCGTGAGCCCCTCGTGCCCCCCTGACGTACTTATTCCGCCTATATATCTGCATATACCCTAAAAACATCCGAGAACACAATAGATCGGGAGTTCCGCCGCCAGAAGCCTCCGTAGCCACCGAAAGCCAATCTAGACCCGTTCCGGCACCCTGCCGGAGGGGGCAATCTCTCTCTGGTGGCCATCTTCATCGTCCCGGTGCTCTCCATGACGAGGAGGGAGTAGTTCTCCCTCGGGGCTGAGGGTATGTACCAGTAGCTATATGTTTGATCTCTCTCTCGTGTTCTTGATTTGGCACGATCTTGATGTGTCGCGAGCTTTGCTATTATAGTTGGATCTTATGTTTCTCCTCCCTCTCTACTCTCTTGTAATGAATTGAGTTTCCCCTTTGGAGTTATCTTATCGGATTGAGTCTTTAAAGATTTGAGAACACTTGATGTATATCTTGCGTGGGATACCCGTGGTGACAATGGGGTATTCTATTGATCCACTTGATGTATGTTTTGGTGATCAACTTGCGGGTTCCGCCCATGAACCTATGCATAGGGGTTGGCACACGTTTTTGTCGTGATTCTTCGGTAGGAACTTTGGGGCACTCTTTGAGGTCCTTTGTGTTGGTTTAATAGATGAATCTGAGATTGTGTGTTGCATGTCATATAATCATACCCACGGATACTTGAGGTGACAATGGAGTATCTAGGTGACATTAGGGTTTTGATTGATTTGTGTCTTAAGGTGTTATTCTAGTACGAACTCTAGGGCTATTTGTGACACCTATAGGAATAGCCCAACGGATTGATTGGAAAGAATAACTTTGAGGTGGTTTCGTACCCTACCATAATCTCTTCGTTCGTTCTCTGCTATTAGTGACTTTGGAGTGACTCTTTGTTGCATGTTGAGGGATAGTTATGTGATCCAATTATGATATTATTGTTGAGGGAACTTACACTAGCGAAAGTATGAACCCTAGGCCTTGTTACCTATCATTGCAATACCGTTTACGCTCACTTTTATCACTTGCTACCTTACTGTTTTTATATTTTCAGATTACAAATACCTTTATCTACTATCCATATACCACTTGTATCACCATCTCTTCACCGAACTAGTGCACCTATACAATTTATCATTGTATTGAGTGTGTTGGGGACACAAGAGACTCTCTGTTATTTTGTTACAGGGTTGCTTGAGAGAGACCATCTTCATCCTATGCCTCCTACGGATTGATAAACCTTATGTCATCCACTTGAGGGAAATTTGCTATTGTCCTACAAACCTCTGCACTTGGAGGCCCAACAAAGTCTACTAGAAGAAGGTTGTGTGGTAGACATCAAGCTCTTTTCTGGCGCCGTTGCCGGGGAGGTGAGTGCTTGAAGGTATATCTTTAGATCTTGCAACCAAGTCTTTTAGTTTCTTGTTTTAGCACTAGTTTAGTTCATAAAATAAAACTATAAAAAATGGACTTGAGTTCACCTCATACGCTTCATCTTTTTAATATCTTTCGTGAGTTTGATGGAAAGGAAAATTGTGCTCAAATACTAGAAGAAGAATTACATAGAATGCTTGGCATAAAATATGTGAATGATGAGCATGATTGCAAAGTTGTTAGTACGAATTCTTTGAATATCCATGATACTAATGATGATTGCACTAGTTATGATGAAAATGTCTCCTATAAACAAGTCAATTTTTGTGGAGTGCATTGGGTTTGTAAGTACACACCAAATAGGGAAGATAGATATTGCAAGAGGCATAAGTACTTAGAAACTAAATTGTTGCAAGAAAGTCTTGATGATTGTGCTGAAAAATTCAATATTTTTCGCGCCCCTTGTGAACTTTGCAATGAACATGGTCATTTAAATCTCCAATGCAAATTGTTTCATGACCGAATCGTATCCAAAATTGTGATAATTTGATTACCCTTTAGCATCATAAAGACCTTAGTCTTCTTTTGGGGTATGAGGAAATGAAACGTACAACTGAGGGTATTCCAAAGTTTAATCTTGATAGATTTTTTTTATTTTGATCTAGAGAAAATTTATATGTATTGTGCGGTGAATTGTATTGAAAATCCTTATATTGCCAACTACATAAAGAAAAGAAAACAAATAGAAGATGAAGAGAATACTAATGAAAGGGAAGAGACTTCCCAATATCCTTCTATTATTTCTTACGATGAATCAGGTAACGAGGAGGAGCCTCCTATTCAACCAATCTCATTAATAAGGAGCTCCAAAAAGAGGATTGAACCCACACATGATGTGGTGAAGAAGAAGAAAAGAAAAAGGAAGAGAGGTAAAAAGATATATCTCCCAAATCATGTTGCTCCTATTACTATTGTGCCTCATGAAAATATAATTGTGGAAGATAATGATACTTCTTATGACCTTGGAAATCTTTTTGGCACTTGCTTCGAAGAATATGATAATTGCTATACTATTGGTGCTATCCATACAATTAATGATGAGAGTGATTATGCTTATGATATGAAAAGGCCCAAGGTTGGGGATGCTATGTTTGATGAAGATGATGTTTTTGAGAATATATTTGCTGCAATTAATGTTTGTCCCAAGCTTGGGGATGCTACGCTTAATGAAGATGCTATTTTTAGTCTCCCAAGTTTTGATATGCAAATTTATAATGATGATAGCATGCCTCCTACTTATGATAATTATTGTGATGATACATATGCCATAAAAGTAGTGATGATTATATTTATAAAACTTGTCATGATTATGATTACCCTTTTTCTGAACATTACTCTTTTAATGTGGAAACAATTTATAGTATTCAAGTCTCTTATGATACTCCCACTATCCCGATTGAGAAATTTGCTTATGTGGAGAGTAATAAAATTTCTATGCTTTAGGTTCTGGTTATATTGTTGAAATCATTCATGATGCTACTGAAAACTATTATGAGGGAGGAATATATGCTTGTAGGAATTGCAATAATATCAAGTTTCCTCTCTATGTGCTTAAAATCTTGAAGTTATGCTTGTTTTGCCCTCCTATGCTAGTTGATTATTGTTCCCACTAGTTGTTTGCTCACAAAATCCCTATGCATAGGAAGAGGGTTAGACTTAAATGTGCTAGTCATATTCTTCATGATGCTCTCTTTATGTTTCAGTTCTTATCTTCTATGTGAGCATCGTTGAAATCATCATGCCTAGCTAGGGGCATTAAACGATAGCGCTTGTTGGGAGACAACCCAACTTTATTTTTGTTCCTTGCTTTTTGTTCCTGTTTAGTAATAAATAATTCATCTAGCCTCTGTTTAGATGTGTTTTTATGCTTTTAATTAGTGTTTGTACCAAGTAGAACCTTTGAGAAGACTTGGGTGAAGTCTTTATGATCATGCTGTAAAAAACAGAAACTTTAGCGCTCACGAAAATTGCTGCCATTTTTATTTGGAGAGTGATATTTAGTTAATTCTTTTTTAATATGATTAATATATAAATTCCTCAGGTCCATCAATTTATTTCAGAATTTTATGAGTTCCAGAAGTATACGTTTGATCCATATTACTACAGACTGTTCTGTTTTCGACAGATTCTGTTTTTCATGTGTTGTTTACTTATTTTGATGAATCTATGGCTAGTAAAATAGTTTATAAACCATAGAGAAGTTGGAATACAGTAGTTTTAACACCAATATAAATAAAGAATGAGTTCATTACAGTACCTTGAAGTGGTTGTAACATCCCAAATTTTTCAATTTGGAATGTTATACATAGTCATCCATGCATATCATATTTTATTTGCATTTCGTCTCGCGATCCTTGAAATCCTAAGCAACTCAAGGACCCTCGGAGAGAGTTGGGGAATTTCCCGGTTTTCAAATTTGATTTTAACAAATTTTGAAACGAGGATTTTGGTTTTAATTATTTTTCTCTCCGAAAATATTTCATATTAAAATATATGAGAGGAGATAATATGACTTCTCCAAGATAATTGAAATATTGGAGGAAAAATATTAAAATCAAATATTTGTTTTATTTGGATTTTTTTTACAATTTTGTTTGCATTAGAAAAATTGCATGTTTTTCAAAATTGCATTTTAGGCCAAGAAAATGTTCATCTTGTTCTAAATATTTTATTTAGATGGTGAAAATTTGTTTTGGCATTTTTCGATTTTTATTTATTTTTCTAGGATTTTATTTCGGTCGGTGAAATTATTTAAAAAAAAGTTTCCGCGCCTGACTGGGCCTAAGGCCCAGCCGAGCTAGGCCGGCCCGCAGCCGCCGCCGCCTCCCCACGCGCGCGCCGCCCCGCCGCCGCTCGGACTAAGAGTCCGAGCCGGACTCCGCCGCCGCCGCTTGCCCCTCCTCCAAGCAAGCCGCCCCGCCCCCGCTCCCTATAAGCCGCCACCCCCGCCACCCAAACCACCGCCGCCG
>NC_041392.1:637720110-637783498 GCF_002162155.2 Triticum dicoccoides | reverse complement strand
GAGCCGCGCCGCCTCGCCGCCACCAGCCCAGGCCGCCCGCGAGCCGCCGCCCCGCCGCCCGCACCTCGCCTCGCCAGAGGTAGCCGCCGGATCCGCCGCCGGTTTTTTTAAGAACCGTTCCATTTTTTTAGAAAACCCTAGATTCGTTTTTTCGGATCGCCGGTTTTCTCGTTTCTTCTAGTTAGCGGACGTTCGTCCGTACGTTCGTTTGAATGAACGGTTTTCGCCCGTTAGTTACAGCTAACAAACGCTCATTCGTTAGTTTGTTCGTCAGTTTTCTTTTATCGGATTTATTCTGCGAGTTTTTCTGATCGCGATTTCTGATCGGATCTTAGTTTCTGTTTATCTTTTTGCTCGTTAGTCAAAATCAGGCGATTCAAGCGCCCAGAGTTTCGTCTCGAAACCCTCTTTCCGTTTAACCAACTTAAATAAGTTTTTGCTACTGTAAAATTTGACCTAGGTTCAGATTAGTAAACGAAGCTTCTCTCTTTCACCGTTTGAGTTTCGTTGCTCCGTTTGGTTTGATTCTTTTTGCGAACCGGAGTTCTTAAGTTGAACCTTCTAGTCAACCCCTCTTATTTTAGATTTACCCGTGCTTCTTTGCTTGTTGCTTATGTATGTTATTGTTTGTTTGCGATAGAACACCCGGAGTGCGAAGCGTGCTACTACGAGTCCCTAGGTTTCGCAGACCGTCAGCAAGGCAAGTAACACTTTGATCATATCCCTTTTATCACCCAGTTTTGATGCATTAGTTCCAATCCTTAAACATTGCATGATTAGGATGTCATTAACATGTGGGTTGGGAAGTAGTTGATGAGGTAGAACCTATTACCATGTTACATTCAAACCCTTGGGAGTTACTTCTACGCGTTGCTTATATTGCTATGCTATGCGATGCTCGTAGACGTGGTTTGGGTTTGAGTGAAATCCATGATAGATGTGAGATTGTTAATTAATGGTTCAACTTAAGGTGGCAACTTAAATTAACATCTGGGTGGATTGAGGCACCTGGAGTACCCAGTGTTGCCTGTATTTTTTGGAAATCCTGGAGTACCCGTGTGATCTTCCTATGGACCGCCACCCAGGCTCAAAGGGAACTGAGATGATTCATGCTAGAAACTTCTGTGTGCAGCCACAAGCTATTATGGGCTCTAGCATAGTTGAGTAAGTTACGTGAAGCTCTTGATGAGGCAGATCAGCAGGTAGTGGGATGTAGGTTTGGTATGGTCTGTCCGGAGTAGAGAGTTAATGTTTCTGAAAGACTGTGTCTCGGTCATCCATTTCCCAAAGACCTTGTAGTGCGGGAAATCCAACGGAGGCGATCGAGTCTTGTGGGGAAAAGTGCACAAACCTCTGCAGAGTGTATAATCTAATCATGGTTAGCCATGTCCCAGGTTATGGACAATTCTTGAGTATCTAGTATTTGGGTTATCACATGTATCTCATCATTCTTGATTAATATTGTTGGGATGTTAATCACTTTAATTGGGATTGAGTTGGAGGAACCTTCTCAATGATGTTTCAACTACCATGATAGTTAAATTAAAATCTATTCCTTTGTTGTAGGGAAAATTTGGCTTTACGCAAAAACTATAACCATAGAACCTTCCACCAGCCAAATATGCATGTAGTGATAGCTTTATTCTGTTCTTGCTCTACTGTGTTACTTTGCCAGCATATTCTATGTGCTGACCCGTTTTCGGGCTGCAACGTATTATGTTGCAGAATTTTCAGACGAGGAGTAAGGTTCGTTAGGTCGTTGCCGTGCAGCTCAGCTATGCCGTTGGAGTTAATGGACTCACTTTATCTTCCAAGCCTTTCGCTGTTATCGTATTAGATGGCCTTAAGCCATATTATTGTAATAAGTTCTCTCTTGAGACAATCGATGTAATAAGTGTGTGATTGTCACTCTGTTATAAATCCTTCGAGTACTGTGGGTGTCAGCATTACTGATCCAGGGATGACACTGAAGCATAGAGACTTGACCATCTGAGGTCGGGTCGCTACAAGATGGTATCAGAGCACACGCTGAGTGTAGGACACGACCACTAAGATAAACCATAGGCCACACTTCTCTTCTCATTTCTGACTTCTCTCCATTTTCTACTCTTTAGGATGGCGGAGATGAAGAACAAGTTTGCGCAACCAGATGAAGACACACCTTTTGGACGCCACTTGAAGGAAGTCACTAGGTACTTGAACATTGGAATACCAAGCTTCACTGGAACGTACAACGCCACTTTACCTGAAGAGGAGCGCTGGATGGTTCAAGTACAAGTTCCAGGAAGGACGTTCTCGCCAACTTCTAAACCCATAGAGTTTTCTTTTGAAGCACCCACCTGGAGTCTAGGCAAGAGCATGGCAGCCCACATTACCATGGGACACATTGGAGAGGTCTACAACAGGGAGCTTAAGGACACTATCTACCAAATATGTGGGCGCTGAGGCGAGCAATGGGAAGTAATCAGCACCAGGAAGGATAGATCCATTGCAGCTTTCATCCAGGAGTTAAACCAGCACATTCGATGTCAGGAGAACCAGATGTGCGCAGACATGATGGACTTGAAGAAGGCGAAGACTAGAATCATTGAGCTGGAGGTAGAACTCAAGTTTACACGCGATGGATATGAGGAGGAAATCAAGACACTACTTGAGAAGAATGACGACCTAGTCAAGAAGATCGGAGTATTCCTAGGAGGACTGGCACCAATAGAAGAAGAAGAACCCAAGGATATATGCCTCGAGGACTACATCATCATCGACGACACCGATTCTGATCCTAGTGATGATGACTTTGAAGACGAGGCTGGAGCAGACATCATGGAGTCTTCCACCGATCAAAATTTCTAGATGACCACCAAATATTAGTAGTATTTTCCCCATGTAATTAGTAGTGGATGAGCACTTTGCGATAGTCCTAGACCGTTTGTATGCCCTTGCTTGATTGATTGAGTGAAATGTTTGTGTTTGTCTCATGTGCATATGGGTAGTGTTTTCTCATTAGACCCCTTTCTATTCTGATCTCTTCCATCTAAACCCATTAGATGCCTCCGAGACGTGACCCCGGTTTTGCTTTCCCACCGGAGCTCACCCAGTTGATCCAGCAGCAGAATACTTTGATGCAATTGCTAGTTCAGAACCAGGGCAACAACAACAACAACAACAACCCGACACTAGTGGACAACCTAGCCCGTTTTCTAAGGTTACAACCGCCGGTGTTTTCCGGTAGCACCGAGCCAATAGTTGCTGATGATTGGCTACGCCGTATTGGAAGGGAGTTAACCACTGCAGGTTGCACAGATGCTGAGAAGGTGCGCTTTGCTGCACATCAATTGGATGGACCTGCAGCCTCATGGTGGGAGAATTACATAGCCACTTTCCCCATAGCCAATGTCACTTGGGACCAGTTTCAGCAAGCTTTCCGCATGGCCCATGTCTCAACTGGAGCTATGCAGATGAAGAAATGGGAGTTCCGCAACCTATGCTAGGGGAACCGTACTGTGGCTCAGTACGTGGATGATTTTACTAAGTTATCACGCTATGCCCCTGATGATGTGGCCACAGATGCCGCGAAGCAGGAGAAGTTTATGGAAGGGCTGAATGATGAGATGAGCATGCAGTTTATGGTAGCAACCTTCAACAACTACCAGGAGTTGGTAGATAAGGCTCTTATGATTGAAGGGAAGCAACAGCAAATTGAGAGCCGCAAGAGAAAGTATGGACAAGGGAAGTATAACTCAGGAGCTCAGCAGAGGCCTCGCCTAACCCCGAACTCGGGAGGACTTGTTTATAACCATGGAGGTCACAACCACACTGGAGGAGGATCACATAACCACAATGGTTCTAAGAATGGGAATGGGAATGGAACCAACAATAATCAGAACCGCCCCAACCCAGCCACACCCGCCGAAAGAGATCTAAGCCACGTTACTTGTTTCAAGTGTGGGATGACTGAACACTACGCCACGGAGTGTCCTGGAGGAAAGAATGGAAACGGAAATGGGAGCGCTGGGAAGAAGCCTAATCCATTCAACAAAGGACAAGTGAACCACGTTAACGTGGAGGAGGTTGAAGAGCAGCCGGACGCGGTAATAGGTAAGTTTTTGGTTAAGTCATTTACCGCTCTTGTTCTTTTCGATACTGGTGCATCGCATTCATACATATCAAGGGGATTTGTGGATAAGTTTAAACTACCAACCCAAACCCTTAGGACCCCTCTGTTAGTAAGCTCACCCGGAGAAGAATACATGGCTAGCCGATGGTGCGACCAGGTACCCCTAACCATTGGCACACATGTTTTTCTGTCCGACCTAATTATCTTGGAGTCACAAGGATTGGATGTGATATTAGGTATGGACTGGATGTCAAAGTTTGGAGGAAATATTGACTGTGCTAGTAAGTCGATTTATCTTACCACCCCGGAGGGAAAAAGGATTAAGTATGTGTCTAGGCATGTGCCTAGGGGGAGCCAAGTGAATGCCTTTATGGGAGTTGTTCAGGAGGAAGTGTTTGTAGTGAAGGATTATCTGGATGTTTTTCCAGAGGAGTTACCAGGCATGCCACCGGATAGAGACATTGAGTTTTTGATAGAGCTGTTGCCAGGAACAGGACCAATATCCAAGAGACCCTATTGGATGCCCGCAAATGATCTGGAGGAAATTAAGAAATAGATCAAGGAGTTATTGGAAAAAGGATACATTCAAAGAAGTTCATCACCTTGGGGAGCCCCTGTGCTTTTGGTGGAGGAGGAGGACAAATCCTTAAGGATAGTTGTTGATTATCGAGCATTGAATGAGGTGACGATTAAGAACAAGTACCCACTGCCAATGATCAACGATCTGTTTGATTAGTTGCAAGGAGCTAAGGTGTTTTCGAAGATCAATCTGCGACCAGGATACCATCAGTTGAAGATACGTGAGAAGGATATAGCAAAGATAGCGTTCACAACGCGGTATGGATTATATGAGTACACGGTCATGTCATTTGGACTGACTAATGCCCATGCTTATTTCATGAGCATGATGAACAAGGTGTTCATGGAGTATTTAGACAAGTTTGTTGTGTTATTTATTGATGATATTATGGTATGCTCGAAGAACGAGGAGGAGCACAAGGAGCATTTGCGCTTAGTTCTCGAGAAACTCAGGGAACACTAGTTGTATGCTAAGTTTAGCAAATGCGAGTTTTGGTTGAAGGAAGTCGGGTTCCTTGGACATGTTATATCAGGAGAAGGTATAGCAGTAGACCCCAGCAAAATTCAGTCAGACACTGAATGGTTGGCACCCACCTCAGCAAGCGAGATCCGCAGTTTCCTTGGACTCGCAGGTTACTATCGGAGATTCATTGAGAACTTTTCCAAGATTGCGAAGCCAATGACTGAACTGTTAAAGAAGGATACTAAGTTTAAATGGACAGAAGATTGCGAGGCAAGTTTCCAGGAGTTGAAGGAACGGTTGACTACAACACCAGTGCTAACACTGCCGGATGTACATAAGGAATTCCAAGTGTATTGCGACGCCTCTCACTTAGGACTTGGATGTGTACTTATGCAGGATGGAAGAGTTGTTTTGTATGCCTCGCGACAACTAAAACCTCATGAGTTGAACTATCCCACGCATGATTTGGAGTTAGCAGCTGTAGTACATGCATTGAAGACCTGGAGGCATTACCTTATTGGAAACCAATGTGATGTATACACGGACCATAAGACTTTGAAGTACATCTTCACCCAGAAGGAACTGAACCTTAGACAGAGGAGATGGTTGGAGCTTATAAAGGATTATGATATGAAGCTGCACTATCACCCAGGAAAGGCCAATGTTGTAGCAGACGCCTTGAGCGGGAAGAGTTATGCTAATATCCTTGAAAGTAAGGGACTGTCAAAGGGGTTAGTAGAGAATATCATGGAACTTCGATTGGAGATTGTTCGTAGAGGATTTGTTGCAACAATGGAAGTCCAGTCGACATTGCTGGACAAGATTCAGGAAGCTCAGAAGGATGACAAGGAGATTGCCGAGATAAAGGAGAAGATGAGCAAAGGAAAGGCAAAAGGTTTTCGTGAAGATGAGCACGATACCTTATGGTTTGAGGATCGAGTGTATGTGCCCAATAACCAGGAGATCAGGAAGTTAATACTTCAAGAGGCTCATGACTCACCATACTCGATACACCCCGGAAACACCAAGATGTATCTGGATTTGAAGGAACGTTTCTGGTGGACCGGTATGAAGAAGGATATTGCCGAGTATGTAGCCGTATGTGATGTATGTCAGAGAGTGAAGGCAGAACATTAGAAGCCAGCAGGACTATTAAAGCCTATGTCGATACCCGAATGGAAGTGGGATAAACTTGGCATGGACTTTATCACCGGATTGCCCAGGACTAAAGCAGGATATGGTTCCATATGGGTAGTAGTTGATCGCTTGACCAAAGTGGCTCACTTCATCCCGGTGAAAACCACTTATACCAGTGCAAAGTTGGCCAAGATTTATATGTCCAGGATTGTATGTCTGCATGGAGTTCCGAGAACCATCGTATCAGATAGAGGAACACAGTTTAGTTCAAAGTTCTGGCATCAGTTACATCAGACTTTGGGAACAAGGTTAGAGTTCAGTACAGCTTTTCACCCACAGACAGATGGACAGACCGGGAGAGTGAACCAAATTTTGGAGGACATGTTGAAAGCTTGTGCGCTAGATTATGGATCTAGTTGGGATGACAATTTGCCTTACGCAGAGTTCTCGTACAACAATAGCTACCAAGCCAGTTTGAAGATGGCACCGTTTGAATCCCTGTATGGACGCAGGTGCAGAACACCCTTGATGTGGGATGAGGTAGGAGACCGACAGTTGTTTGGACCAGACTTGATCAAAGAGTCTGAGGAGAAGGTTAAATTGATTCGTGATAGATTGAAGATTGCTCAGTCCAGGCAGAAGAGTTATGCGGACTCAAAACGCAAAGAGGTAACCTATGAAATTGGAGACAAAGTATATCTGCAAGTATCTCCCTTGCGAGGAGTGAAACGTTTTGGAGTTAAGGGGAAATTAGCTCCGAGATTTGTAGGACCGTACCGTGTTTTGGAACGGACGGGAGAAGTTTCCTACAAGTTGGAATTACCCGAGGGATTGTCAGGAGTTCATGATGTGTTTCACGTTTCATAGCTGAAAAAGTGTCATGCTGAGATGGCCGATATACCGTTAAGAGATACAGTACCCTTGGAGGCAATTCAGTTGGATAGTGATTGACTTACGAGGAGAAGCCAGTAAAGATTCTTGAGTTTGTCAGTAGAGTCACTCGTAGTAAGGTTATCAAGTTTTGCAAAGTTCAATGGAGCCACCATACCGAGGACGAAGCCACCTGGGAACGAGAGGATGATCTTCGCAAAGACCACCCACACCTATTTTCTAGCCAACCCGAACCTCGAGGGCGAGATTCATCTTAAGGGGGGTAGGTTTGTAACATCCCAAATTTTTCAATTTGGAATGTTATACATAGTCATCCATGCATATCATATTTTATTTGCATTTCATCTCGCGATCCTCTAAATCCTAAGCAACTCAAGGACCCTCGGAGAGAGTTGGGGATTTTCCCGGTTTTCAAATTTGATTTTATCAAATTTTGAAACGAGGATTTTGGTTTTAATTATTTTTATCTCCCAAAATATTTCATATTAAAATATATGAGAGGAGATAATATGACTTCTCCAAGATAATTGAAATATAGGAGGAAAAATATTAAAATCAAATATTTGTTTTATTTGGATTTTATTGCAATTTTGTTTGCATTAGAAAAATTGCACGTTTTTCAAAATTGCATTTTAGGCCAGGAAAATGTTCATCTCGTTCTAAATATTTTATTTAGACGGTGAAAATTTGTTTTGGAATTTTTAGATTTTTATTTATTTTTCTAGGATTTTATTTTGGTTGGAGAAATTATTTTAAAAAAAAGTTCCCGCGCCCGACTAGGCCTAAGGCCCAGCCGAGCCAGGCCGGCTCGTAGCCGCCGCTGCCTCCCCGCGCGCTCGCCGCCCCGCCACCGCTCGGACTAAGAGTCCGAGCCGGACTCCGCCGCCGCCGCTTGCCCCTCCTCCAAGCAAGTCGCCCCGCCCCCGCTCCTTATAAGCCGCCACCCCCGCCGCCCAAACCACCACCACCACCGCCACCCGAGCCGCGCCACCGCCCATGCCGCCTAGCCGTCGCCGCCAGCCCCGCCGCCCGCGAGCCGCCGCCCCGCCGCCCGCACCTCGCCTCGCCGGAGCCGCTCGCCGGAGGTAGCCGCTGGATCCGCCGCCGGTTTTTTTAAGAACCGTTCGGGTTTTTTTAGAAAACCCTAGATTCGTTTTTTTGGATCGCCGGTTTTGCTCGGTTCTTCTAGTTAGCGGACGTTCGTCCGTATGTTCATTTTAACAAACGGTTTTCGCCCGTTAGTTATAGCTAACGAACACTCGTTCGTTAGTCTGTTCGTCGGTTTTCTTTTATCGGATTTATTCCACGAGTTTTTCTGATCCGATCTTAGTTTCTGTTTATCTTTTCGCTTGTTAGTCAGAATCAGGCGATTCAAGCGCCTAGAGTTTCATCTCGAAACCCTCTTTCCGTTTGACCAACTTAAATAAGTTTTTGCTACTGTAAAATTTGACCTAGGTTCAGATTAGTAAACGAAGCTTCTCTCCTTCGCCCTTTGAGTTTCGTTGCTCCGTTTGGTTTGATTCTTTTTGCGAACCGGAGTTCTTAAGTTGAACCTTCTGGTCAACCCCTCTTATTTGATATTTACCTGTGCTTCTTTTCTTGTTGCTTATGTATGTTATTGTTTGTTTGCGATAGAACACCCGGAGTGCGAAGCGTGCTACTACGAGTCCCTAGGTTTCGCAGACCATCAGCAAGGCAAGTAACACTTTGATCATATCCCTTTTATCACCCAATTTTTATGCATTAGTTCCAATCCTCAAACATTGCATGATTAGGATGTCATTAACATGTGGGTTGGGAAGTAGTTGATGAGGTAGAACCTAGTACCCTGTTATATTCAAACCCTTGGGAGTTACTTCTACGCGTTGCTTATATTGCTATGCTATTGTATGCTCGTAGACGTGGTTTGGGATTGAGTGAAATCCATGACAGATGTGAGATTGTTAATTAATGGTTCAACTTAAGGTGGCAACTTAAATTAACATCTGGGTGGATTAAGGCACCTGGAGTACCCAATGTTGCCTGTATTTTTTGGAAATCCCGGGTTACCCGTGTGATCTTCCTATGGACCGCCACCCAGGCTCAAAGGGAACTAAGATGATTCATGCTAGAAACTTCCGTGTGCAGCCACAAGCTAATATGGGCTCTAGCATAGTTGAGTAAGTTACGTGAAGCTCTTGAAGAGGCAGATCAGCAGGTAGTGGGATGTAGGTTTGGTATGGTCTGTCCGGAGTAGAGAGTTAATGTTTCTGAAAGACTGTGTCTCGGTCATCCGTTTCCCGAACACCTTGTAGTGCGGGAAATCCAACGGAGGCGATCGAGTCTTGTGGGGAAAAGTGCACAAACCTCTGCAGAGTGTATAATCTAATCATAGTTAGTCATGTCCCCGGTTATGGACAATTCTTGAGTATCTAGTATTTGGGTTATCACATGTATCTCATCATTCTTAATTAATATTGTTGGGATGTTAATCACTTTAATTGGGATTGAGTTGGAGGAACCTTCTCAATGATGTTTCAACTACCATGATAGTTAAATTAAAATCTATTCCTTTGTTGTAGGGAAAAATTGGCTTTACGCAAAAACTATAACCATAGAGCCTTCCACCAGCCAAATATGCATGTAGTGATAGCTTTATTCTGTTCTTGCTCTACTGTGTTACTTTGCCAGCATATTCCATGTGCTGACCCTTTTTCGGGCTGCAACGTATTATGTTGCAGACTTTTTAGACAAGGAGTAAGGTTCGTTAGGTCGTTGCCGTGCAGCTCAGCTATGCCGTTGGAGTTAATGGACTCACTTTATCTTCCAAGCCTTTCATTGTTATCGTATTAGATGGCCTTAAGCCATATTATTGTAATAAGTTCTCTCTTGAGACATTTGATGTAATAAGTGTGTGATTGCCACTCTGTTATAAATCCTTCGAGTACTATGTGTGTCAGCTTTACCTATCCAGGGATGACACTGAAGCACAGAGACTTGACCATCTGAGGTCGGGTCGCTACAGTGGTGATTTATTTTCTTATACTAACGGAGCTTACGAGTTTTTTGTTAAGTTTTGTGTTGTGAAGTTTTCAAGTTTTGGGTAAGGATTTGATGGACTATGGAATAAGGAGTGGCAAGAGCCTAAGCTTGGGGATGCCTAAGGCACCCCAAGGTAATATTCAAGGATGACCAAGAGCCTAAGCTTGGGGATGGCCCGGAAGCATCCCCTCTTTCGTCTTCGTTCATCGGTAACTTTACTTGGAGCTATATTTTTATTCGCCACATGATATGTGTTTTGCTTGGAGCGTCAATTTTTTTTGTTAGGATTTGCTTTCTGTTATTTAGGACAATGTTTTGCATCTTTTATTTCAATAAAAGTGGCATTGATAGCCTTTACTATGCCTATGTTACAAGTATACATGTTTCTGTTTGGAAACAGAAAGTTTACCTCTGTTGCAATAATTCCCTAGAAAAGTCAGAATGTGATAAAATGTTGAAACCTTTTGCATATTAAGATATGATAAATTTACTACAGTGGGAATTTTCTTTCATAATTTTTGGAGCTAGGGAAGTATGGATGTTGCAGCATTCTTTACAGACTATCCTGTTTAGGCAGATTGCTGTTATGTTTGCATTGTTTGCATATGTTTGCTTCTTTGATGATTCTATTTGAGGATAGTACTATTAAATATGCAGAGGAATTTAGTATGCAATGTTGAATAATAATTTTAGTGATTTTCTACAATAGAGTATGATAAGGTTTTTGCAATGGTTTATACTAACTTATCTCACGAGTCCTTGTTGAGTTTTGTGTGGATGAAGCTTTTGAGATTTAGGAAGACCGTGATATGAGAGGAATTAAGGAGACAAAAAAGCTCAAGATTGGGGATGCCCAAGGCATCCCAAGATAATATTTCAAGAAGTCTCAAGCATCTAAGCTTGGGGATGCCAACCGGAGCATCCCACCTTTCTTCTTCAACAACTATCGGTTAGTATCGGTTGATCCTAAGTTTTTGCTTCTTCACATGATGTTTTCCATTCTTAGAATGTCATTTTATTTTGCTTTGCTTGCTGTTTGAATAAAATACCAAGATCTGAAATTCTTAAATGTTGGAGAGTCTTCACATAGTTGCATAATTATTCGACTACTCATTGATCTTCACTTACATCTTTCGGAGTAGTTTGTCATTTGCTCTAGTACTTCACTTATATCTTTTAGAGCATGGTGGTAGTTTTATTTTGAAGAAATAGATGAACTATCATGCTTCACCTATATTATTTTGAGAGTATTAAATAGCATGGTAATTTTCTTAAATAATCCTAATATGCTAGGCATCCAAGAATAGTAAAAACTTTCATATAGAGTATTGAATACTAAGAGAAGTTTGATGCTTGATGATTGTTTTGAGATATGGAGGTGATAATGTCAAAGTCGTGCTAGTTGAGTAGTTGTGAAATTGAGAAATGCTTGTGTTGAAGTTTGCAAGTCTCGTAGCATGCATGTATGGTAAACGTTATGTAACAAATTTGAAACATGAGGTGTTATTTGATTGTCCTCCTTATGAGTGGCGGTCGGGGACGAGCGATGGTCTTTTCTTACCAATCTATCCCCTAGGAGCAGGCGCGTAGTGCCGAGGTTTTTGATGACTTGTAAATTTTTGCAATAAGTATGTGAGTTCTTTATGACTAATGTTGAGTCCATGGATTATATGCACTCTTACCCTTCCATCCTTGCTAGCCTCTTCGGTACCATGCATTGCCCTTTCTCACATTGAGAATTCACGCAAACTTCGCCGGTGCATCCAAACCCCGTGATATGATATACTCTTTCACACATAAACCTCCTTATATCTTCCTCAAAACAGCCACCATACCTACCTATTATGGCATTTCCATAGCCATTCCGAGATATATTGCCATGCAACTTTACACAGTTCCGTTTATTATGAGACACATTCATCATTGTCATATTGCTTAGCATGATCATGTAGTTGACATAGTATTTGTGGCAAAGCCACCGTTCATAATTCTTCCACACATGTCACTCTTGAGTCATTGCATATCCTGGTACACTGCCAGAGGCATTCATATAGAGTCATACCTTGTTCTAGTATCGAGTTATAATCATTGAGTTGTAAATAAATAGAACTGCGATGATCATCATTTTCTAGAGCATTGTCCCAAGTGAGGAATAAAAAAATAAAAAAAAAGAAGAGAAAGGCCATAAAAAAGAGAGGCCACCCCCCCAAAAAAGAGAAAGGCCATAAAAAAAGAAAAGGCCAAATAAAAAAATGAGAGAAAAAGAGAGAAGTGACAATGCTATTATCCTTTGCCACACTTGTGCTTCAAAGTAGCACCATGATCTTTATGATAGAGAGTCTCTTATTTCGTCACTTTCATATACTATTGGGAATTTTTCATTTTAGAACTTGGCTTGTATATTCCAGCAATGGGCCTCCTCAAGTGCCCTAGGTCTTCATGAGCAAGCAAGTTGGATGCACACCCACTTAGTTTCTTTTGTTGAGCTTTCATACATTTATAGCTCTAGTGCATCCGTTGCATGGCAATCCCTACTCCTTGCATTAACATCAATCGATGGGCATCTCCATAGCCCATTGATTAGCCTCGTTGATGTGAGACTTCCTCCTTTTTTGTCTTCTCCACATAACCCCCTCATTATTCTATTCCACCCATAGTGCTATGTCCATGGCTCGCGCTCATGTATTGCGTGAAGGTTTATGAGTTTGAGATTACTAAAGTACGAAACAATTGCTTGGCTTGTCATCGGGGTTGTGCATGATGAGAGCATTCTTGTGTGACGAAAATGAAACATGACTAAACTATATGATTTTGTAGGGATGAACTTTCTTTGGCCATGTTATTTTGAGAAGACATGATTGCTTAGTTAGTATGCTTGAATTATTATCATTTTTATGTCAATATGAACTTTTATCTTGAATCTTTCAGATCTGAATATTCATACCACAATTAAGAAGAATTACATTAAAATTATGCCAAGTAGCACTCCGCGTCAAAAAATCTGTTTTTATCATTTACCTACTTGAGGACGAGCATGAATTAAGCTTGGGGATGCTGATACGTCTCCAACGTATCTATAATTTTTGATTGCTCCATGCTATATTATCTACTGTTTTGAATGTTTATGGGCTTTATTATACACTTTTATATCATTTTTGGGACTAACCTATTAACCCAGAGCCCAGTGCCAGTTTCTGTTTTTACCTTGTTTTAGGGTTTCGAAGAAAAGGAAAATCAAACGGAGTCCAATTGACCTGAAACTTCACGGAACTCATTTTTTGAAGGAAAGAAGCCTAGAAGACTTGGAGTGCACGTCGGGGGATCCGCGAGGAGGTCACGAGGCAGGGGGCGCACCCACCCCCCTTGGGTGCGCCCTCCACCCTCGTGAGCCCCTCGTGGCCCCCCTGACATACTTCTTCCACCTATATATCTCCATATACCCTAAAAACATCCGAGAACACAATAGATCGGGAGTTCCACCGCCAGAAGCCTCCATAGCCACCGAAAGCCAATCTAGACCCGTTCCGTCACCCTGCCGAAGGGGGCAATCTCTCTCCGGTGGCCATCTTCATCATCCCGGTGCTCTCCATGACGAGGAGGGAAAGGTTCTCCCTCGGGGCTGAGGGTATGTACCAGTAGCTATGTGTTTGATCTCTCTCTCGTGTTCTTGATTTGGCATGATCTTGATGTATCGCGAGCTTTGCTATTATAGTTGGATCTTATGTTTCTCCTCCCCCTCTACTCTCGTGTAATGAATTGAGTTTCCCCTTTGGAGTTATCTTATCGAATTGAGTCTTCAAAGATTTGAGAACACTTGATGTATGTCTTGCGTGGGATACCCGTGGTGACAATGGGGTATTCTATTGATCCACTTGATGTATGTTTTGGTGATCAACTTGCGGGTTCCGCCCATGAACCTATGCATAGGGGTTGGCACACATTTTCATCGTGATTCTCCGGTAGGAACTTTGGGGCACTCTTTGAGGTCCTTTGTGTTGGTTGAATAGATGAATCTGAGATTGTGTGATGCATATCGAATAATCATACCCACGGATAATTGAGGTGACAATGGAGTATCTAGGTGACATTAGGGTTTTGATTGATTTGTGTCTTAAGGTCTTATTCTAGTACGAACTCTAGGGCTGTTTGTGACACCTATAGGAATAGCCCAACGGATTGATTGGAAAGAATAACTTTGAGGTGGTTTCGTACCCTACCATAATCTCTTCGTTCGTTCTCCGCTATTAGTGACTTTGGAGTGACTCTTTGTTGCATGTTGAGGGATAGTTATGTGATCCAATTATGATATTATTGTTGAGGGAACTTACACTAGCGAAAGTATGAACCCTAGGCCTTGTTTCCTATCATTGCAATACCGTTTACGCTCACTTTTATCACTTGCTACCTTCCTGTTTTTATATTTTCAGATTACAAATACCTTTATCTACTACCCATATACCACTTGTATCACCATCTCTTCGCCGAACTAGTGCACCTATACAATTTACCATTGTATTGGGTGTGTTGGGGACACAAGAGACTCTCTGTTATTTGGTTGCAGGGTTGCTTGAGAGAGACCATCTTCATCCTACGCCTCCTACAGATTGATAAACCTTATGTCATCCACTTTAGGGAAATTTGCTACTGTCCTACAAACCTCTGCACTTGGAGGCCCAACAAAGTCTACAAGAAGAAGGTTGTGTAGTAGACATCAGCTACCCCCCTTGAGTTTATTTACAGAGGCAACATACAACTACATGAGTGCCTTGTTAAATTTTGGAATTATTCCAGGATCGTTTGGCCTTTTTATACATTAATTGAGTTTCTGGTCATTTAATGTGCATAATTCAAATTTGGACTACAAGAACATGCTCCCGTGCACCAAAGTTGGTTTAAAAATCACATGTGTGTCCTCGGGTGAATTTCTAGGTCCCATGCAAGAAATGGGAATGAAATTCAAACATCTGGGCATCGTGGTTTGACCGAGAACATTGAGAAACTTGGTTTTAAAATTCTTGTAAATCCAAAGCATGCCTGAAAATTATGAGACTTGGCATGGTGTCATGTCATGGTACTACCATGTTGTGGTAAAAAATTGGCAGAATAGGAACAAGTTTTGGTGTAAGCTTCTTGCAAACCGGAGCTTCTCTCAAGAAGGCTCGTTGTTCTAAGAGGGAACGTGTCACCTTTGTGTGCATAATTCGAATTTGAAATACAAGCACATGCTCCGGTGCACCAAAGTTGGTTGACAAATCACATGTGTGTCCTCGGGTAAATTTCTAGGTCCCATGAAAGAAATGGGAATGAAATTCAAACATCTCGGCGTCATGGCTCGGCTGGAAACATTGAGAAACTTGGTTTTTAATTCCTGCAAATCGAAAACACGCATGAAAATCATGAAACTTGGCTTGGTATCATGACATGACACCAACATGTTTTGGTAATTTTGATGTCTGATTTGCGAAGGCGTACACATTAACAATCAACAAAGTTAGTTTGGAACAAGTGTTGTCATGTTACAATCGAAAACACAAGTATTATTGAAACCGTGGGCGTTCTATTTACCATTTATTTGCCGCCATGTGTCCCCTTTTTTTATTTGCCAGGAGGCGCCATACATGCTACAGTCTGGACCGTAGCACATTGTTTTTTATGGCTATATCACCACATTGTTTTCTACTGCTGGTTCACTGGGCTGTCGTGGTTCGCACTACTGGTTCACTGGGCTGCCGTGGTTCGCACTCCTCCGATGTAAGTAGTAGTACTAGTATATACTGCATGATTCTTTGCTCCTTCTTACTACTTCGTACTTCGCTGACATGTGGGAGAGCCAGCATCCGGGTCGACGTGTCATGCACCTGATTAGAGTGCGGAACGGAAGGGGGGCATCACCCCGGTCGTACCGCCAGTAATTCATGACTATAGTGAGTAGTCATATCACAAGTCTTTCCAGCAGTAACGTGTCATCAAATCACACAGCCCGACCTTTCCAGCAGTAAGTAAGTTGAATCCGCTACTCCCTCACCCTCCTCGCCTCTCTGTCAAACCACCTACGTGAAAATTGCCGCGCGTACTGCCCGAGAAAAGCCCCGCCCTCAACTTTTAACTACGCGAAAATAGTTCGAGCTTGTTCGTTCTATATAAATACTAGTACTGTATGTTTGTTCACCCATGGGGTTGTTCAATGAATGGACGACCGGGGAGCACAAGTGAACAATACTACTAGTAGTAGTAGTAAGTAGGAGTTGTACAGTTAGTCACCTTAAATAGAGAGTTTCTTTTCTTTAATGCCACATACACAAACTGAAACGCTTGTTGTGGAGAGAAAAAGATAATCACTCCACTATATATGTACGCAGGGACCTGAGCGCTTGCTTTACTATTGTTGCTCTCTTCATTCTCTCAACCTCTCCAGATCTAAACAAGACAGCGGTAGTGATACGTCTCCGTCGTATCTACTTTTCCAAACAATTTTGCCCTTGTTTTGGATTCTGACTTGCAAGATTTGAATGGAACTAACCCAGACTGACGTTGTTTTCAGCAGTATTGCCATGGTGTTATTGTTGTGCAGAAATAAAAGTTCTCGAAATGACCTGAAAATCAACGAAGATTATTTTTGGAATATATAAAAAATACTGGAAGAATAATCCATGTCAGGGGGCCCACACCCTGTCCACGAGGGTGGGGGCGCGCCCCCCTGCCTCGTGGGCTCCCTGATGCTCCACCGACGTCCACCTTGACTCCATATATTCACTTTCGGGGAGAAAAATCAGAGAGAAGGATTCATCGCGTTTTATGATATGGAGCCGCCGCCAAGCCCTAAACTCTCTCGGGACAGCTGATCTGGAGTCCGTTCGGGGCTCCGGAGAGGGGAATCCGTCGCCATCGTCATCATCAACCTTCCTCCATCACCAGTTTCATGATGCTCACCGCCGTGCATGAGTAATTCCATCGTAGGCTTGCTGGACGGTGATGGGTTGGATGACATTTTCATGTAATCGAGTTAGTTTTGTTAGGGTTTGATCCCTAGTATCCACTATGTTCTGAGATTGATGTTGCTATGACTTTGCTATGCTTAATGCTCGTCATTAGGGCCCGAGTGTCATGATTTCAGATCTGAACCTATTATGTTTTCATGAATATATGTGAGTTCTTGATCCTACTTGCAAGTCTATAGTCACCTATTTATGTGTTATGATCCGTTAACCCCGAAGTGACAATAATCGGGACCATTACCGGTGATGACCGTAGTTTGAGGAGTTCATGTATTCACTATGTGTTAATGCTTTGGTCTGGTACTCTATTAAAAGGAGGCCATAATATCCCTTAGTTTCCAATAGGACCCCGCTGCCATGGGAGGGTAGGACAAAAGATGCCATGCAAGTTATTTTCCATAAGCACGTATGACTATATTCGGAATACATGCCTACATTACATTGATGAACTGGAGCTAGTTCTGTGTCACCCTATGTTATAACTGTAGCATGATCGATCGCATCCGACATGATTATCCATCACTGATCCATTGTGTACGAGCTTTTAATATATTGTTCTTCGCTTATTTACTTTTCTGTTGCTACCGTTACAATCACTACAAAACCCCAAAATATTAATTTTGCTACCGTTACCACTACTATCATATTACTTTGCTACTAAATAATTTGCTGCGGATATCAAGTTTCCAGGTGTGGTTGAATGGACAACTCAGATACTAATACTTGAGAATATTCTTTGGCTCCCCTTGTGTCGAATCAATAAATTTGGGTTGAATACTCTACCCTCGAAAACTATTGCGATCCCCTATACTTGTGGATTATCAAGACTATTTTCTGGCGTCGTTGCCGGGGAGCATTGCTCTATTCTTTGAGCACTTGGGATTTATATCTGCTTATCACTATGAACAACTTGAAAGATCAAAGAACCAAGATTTTTCCGTCAACTATGAGGGGAGGTAAGGAACTGCCATCTAGCTCTGCACTTGAATCACCTTCTGTTTTGAGTAAACTTGCGACACCTACACATGCTATTCATTCTGATATGTCGCATGTTATTGATGATGCCACTTCTGCTTTGCATGATACTTATGATGAAACTACAACTATGCTTAATAATACTGTGCCACTAGGTGAATTTCTTGATGAACAACTTGCTAGGGCTAGAGAGAATGAAATTATTGAAACTGATAATATTGATGAAAGTGATGATGAAGATTCTCCCCCTAGATATGAATTTCCTGTTGTGCCTGAGGGTTATGTTATGGATGAAGAAACTGCTAGAGACTTCTTAGCTTGCAACGATAGATCTGATCTTAAGAAATTATTAGCTAAGCTTAAAGAAAAGTCTTTGAATGCTAGAATGAAATATGACCCTGCTTTTGCTACTTCACATATCTTTATTACTGATAAGGATTATGATTTCTCTGTCGATCCTGAGATAATTACTTTGGTTGAATCTCATCCTTCTTATGGCTATGAATCTGAAACTGTTGTGGCACATCTTACTAAATTAAATGATATAGCCACCCTATTCATTAATGATGAGAAAACTTGCTATTATTATATCATTAAGTTATTTCCGTTCTCATTAAAGGGTGATGTTAAAACATGGTTTAATTCTCTTGATCCTGGTTGTGTGCGTAGTCCCCAGGATATGATTTATTACTTGTTTGCTAAATATTTCCCCGCTCATAAGAAACAAGATGCTTTAAGGGAAATATATAATTTTGTGCAAATTGAAGAAGAGAGTCTCCCACAAGCTTGGGGGAGGCTTCTCCGATTACTTAATGCTTTGCCTGATCATCCTCTCAAGAAAAATGAAATACTTGATATCTTTTGTAATGGACTAACGATGCTTCCAGAGATTACCTGGATAGTTGTGCTGGTTGTGTTTTCAGGGAAAGAACTGTTGATCAAGCTTAATTGTTATTGAATAATATGTTGACTAATGAAAATAATTGGACACTTCCTGAACCAACTCCTAAGCCAACTCCGAAGAAAAGGGGTATTCTATTTCTCAGTCCTGAAGATATGCAAGAGGCAAAGAAATCTATGAAAGAAAAGGGTATTCAAGCTGAAGATGTTAAGAATTTATCACCTTGAAGAAATACATGGTCTTGATAACCCGACACATGTAGTAAAGGTAAATTCTCTCTATAGATTTGATAAGTGTGAAATTCCATTTACTAAGTTTGCTAGCCGATGCTTGGATGAGTTTGATGACTTTATGGTTAAACAAGAAAACTTTAATGCTTATGTTGCTAGACAATTGAAACACAATGTTGATATGCTTCAACACTTGAGTGATTACATGGCTAATGTTAAAGGTGAACTTAAGCTTATTAGTAAACATGCTTCTATGGTTACCACTCAAGTAGAACAAGTGCTTAAAGCTCAGAATGATTTTCTCAATGAATTAAACAATAAGAAAAATGATAATGTTGTTAGAGTTATGACTAGAGGTGGTAAAATGACTCAGGAACCTATGTATCCTAAGGGCCACCCTAAGAGAATTGAGCAAGATTCTCAGAGAACTATTGTTGATACACCTAGTCCTTCTAAGAAAAAGAAAAAGAAAAATGATAGGGCTTTGCATGCTTCTAGTGAACCTATTGTTGATACACTTGAGAATCCCAATGATATTTCTATTTCTGATGCTGGGACACAATCTGGTAATGAACATGAACCTAGTGATAATGTTAATGATGATGTTCATGTTGATGCTCAACCTAGTAATGACAATGATGTAGAAATTGAACCTACTGTTGATCTTGATAACCCACAATCAAAGAATCAATGTTATGATAAAAGAGACTTTGTTGCTAGGAAACACGGTAAAGAAAGAGAACCATGGGTTCAGAAACCCATGCCTTTTCATCCTAAACCATCCAAGAAAAAGGATGATGAGGATTTTGAGTGCTTTGTTGAAATTATCAGACCTATCTTTTTGCGTATGCGTTTGACCGATATGCTTAAAATGAATCCTTATGCTAAATACATGAATGATATTGTTACTAATAAAAGAAAGATACCGGAAGCTGAAATTTCCACCATGCTTGATAATTACACTTTTAAGGGTGGAATACCAAAGAAACTTGGAGATCCAGGAGTACCAACTATACCATGCTCCATTAAAAGAAACTATGTTAAAACTGCTTTATGTGATCTTGGAGCCGGTGTTAGTGTTATGTCTCTCTCTTTATATCGTAGACTTGATTTGAATAAGTTGACACCTACTAAAATATCTTTTCAAATGGCTGATAAATCAACTGCTATACATGTTGGTATTTGTGAGGATGTGCCTGTTGTGGTTGCAAACGTTACTATTTTAACGGACTTTGTTATTCTTGATATTCTCGAGGACGATAGTATGTCTATTATTCTTGGAAGACCCTTTTTGAATACTACAGGGGCCGTTATTGATTGCACCAGAAGCAATGTCACTTTTTATGTTAATGGTAATGGGCATACGGTACACTTTCCCAGGAAACAACCTCAAGTCCATAGTATAAACTCTATTGGAAAATTTTCAACAATCACTATTGGAGGTTTTGAATTTCCTCTTCCTACTGTCAAGAAGAAATATGATATTCTTATTGTTGGGGATGTGCATTTCCCCGTTGAGGTAACCTAGTGTTATTTGAAATTTCTCCAGTTTCCTGCGATTCGGAATGAGTTTGTTAACAAGACTTGATCAACCTTGTTAGTGGATTCCTTTTGATGAGCATGAGATGGATGAAGTTAGAAAACACAACTCTCTGTACCCTCTTTTTTACTTTCTGTTATTTATATTAAATAAAGCAAAAATAGTATTTTTCTGTCTGTTTTCTGAATTATCCTTGTAATAAAAAATAACCCAAAAATAAAAGTTCTCCAAATGCCCTGAAAATTAAATATGATTTTTTGTAGAATATTTGAGAATATCTGGCACTGAAAACACAGCAGGGGGAGCAACCACATGCCCATGAGGGTGGAGGGCGCGCCCCCTAGCTCGTGGACCCCATGTGGGTCCCCTCCACTTATCCTTTCACCCACACACTTCGTCTTGCTCCACAAAAAATCACTAGCCAGCTCAAACCCGAGTTCTTGCTCATCTTGCTGCCATTTCCGATCTCCTTGCTCAAAGCTCCTCTCACAAAACTACTTTGGGGGATTGTTCTTTGGTATGTGACTCCTCCAATGGTCCAATTAGTTTTCGTTTGCTTTATTTATTGCAATTTTTTTTATGCTTAGGTGACCCTGTTCTTGAGCTTGCGTGTCAAATTTATGTGGTCAAAAGTAGTTTTAATGCATGATATAGCCTCTAGGCACTTGTAGGAGTAGTTGCTATCAATTTTGTTAAGTTTGGTTCACTTTTATTTTAAGTTACTAAAAATTTCAGAAATTTTTCAGAGGAAGGAATATGTTTAGGAAAATGTACCAAGGTGGTTCCTCAAGGAAGCAAGGACCCAGGCTCGCAATACGCAAGCCGGACAATGAACTACCAAGGGATGCTCAAGTGCGGCCTTGTGAATGGCCGTCAGAGGACTTCATGGTTCAAGCAGGAATCAAGGAGGAATTTGATGCATATGTGCGTAACACCGATCTTGAGAGCTTCATGGCAGATAAGTGCCGTCAGTACCTCTATTTAACTGATTCATTTGTGAGAAGGTTTAAATTTACATCATCACGCAATTCTCAAACTGTCCTATTTGATCTTTATGATAAATCTTATACCATGGACTTAGAAGATTTTAATACTGCTTGTAAACTCCCATAGTGGGGTAATGTTAGTGAACCTTGCAAATCTGAATATAAAGATTTTCTTGCTAGTATCACTGTGGGGGAATCTAGGGAAATCACACAAGCTACCATAGGGAGCATTCATTTTCCTGCCATACATTATTTTGCTCTCTTCATAGGTAGATGCATTAATGGTAAGGATGAAGCATGTCACATGTGTGTTCCTGATCTTAGTGTTCTCAAGAGTGTTGTATTAGGAGATAGACAGTATAACTTGAGTGCCATTGTTGCACGTAGATTGCATAATAATAGTATTGATGGAGATTTCTTTGGTGGAATTTATGCAACCCGTTTAGCTGATTTTCTTGAGATACCCATACGTGGAGATAATATTGAGTTGCCTCCTATTTATTTAGATTATAATGCCGTGGTTCATCATCAGTTTGTTGAGAGGAACAATCAGTTCCTCCAGTACCGACTCATCTTTGACAAACGACACATCTATCACGTCGCTCTCCCTGCTCCTACTTTCTTTGACTTTCAGGCGAAAGGGATATATGTTATAACCAGGGAGGAGGCGACCGAGTACGAGAGGAGGGCGGAGGCAGGTCGCCTCCAAGCTGCAGCTCATCAGGCAATTGCCGCATCATCTCAGTACGACCCAGCTACAACTTTGATCCATGGGCATAGACCAACTTAGGCCAAAAGCCTAAGCTTGGGGGAGTACGTATCTCTCACCGACATTACATTCATGTTCACACACTCATGCCAGTTGTCGGTGCTCATAATTTTTCATTGTATCATCCATGCTACTGTATTTTCATTTTCTCGCTTTCTTCTTGTGTGTTTGAAAAACTTTAAGAAAAACCAAAAAAATTAGTTGTAGCTTTTAGCTAGTTTACTTCCCATGCCTGTAGCAGTAGTAATTAAAAAGAAAACCCAAAAAATATTTCTTGTTCTTCTTTTGCTTGTTGGGAGCTTTCCCGCGTAAATAGTTTGTTTTATTTCTCCTTTGGGGTCGAAAGGAGAAGACCATGATTAAAATGTTGAATGACTCTCATATGCATTATTGTTGATCTAACAAAGAGCCCATATTACCTTGTCTTCTCCCATGAATTGAATGCTTGCAGATTCCAGCTTAGTCCAATGCGCATGCACTATTATTATCCACATCGTTCGTTCGTGCAAGTGAAAGGCAATAATGATGATATATGAAGAACTGATTGAGATGAGAAAAGCTGGTATGAACTCGACCTCTCTTGTTTTTGTAAATATGATCAATTCATCGTTCCCGATTCAGCCTATTATGAAAGAAACATATTTGCAATGAAAATTAGAGATTGTAGTTGCTTATGCCATGCTTAATTATCTAGGAGTTTATAATGGTTTACCTTGCATGCCAACATGCTATTAAAATGGTTGTGATGTGGTATCATAGGGTGGTATCCTCTTTTGAACGATTCGAGTGGCTTGACTTGGCACATGTTCATGCATGTAGTTGAAACAAAATCAACATAGTCTCTACGATATTTATGTTCACGGTGCATTATATCCT
Source organism: Triticum dicoccoides (assembly GCF_002162155.2). NCBI lineage: Eukaryota > Viridiplantae > Streptophyta > Magnoliopsida > Poales > Poaceae > Triticum > Triticum dicoccoides. The sequence goes on along the minus strand of NC_041392.1, from coordinate 637,760,021 downwards.
ACTCATGCTTTCATTCGATGTTGATTAATTTTAATGCATGTTCATGACTGTTGTCGTTGTCTAGCTGGTCGCTTCCCAGTCTTTTTCTAGCCTTCACTTGTACTAAGCGGGAATACTGCTTGTGCATCCAATTCCATAAACTCCAAAGTTATTCCATATTAGTCCACCATACCTACCTATATACGGTACCTACCTGTCGTTCCAAGTAAATTTGTATGTGCCAAACTCTAAACCTTCAAATAAACATTCTGTTTTGTATGCTCGAATAGCTCATGTATCAACTAGAGCTGTCTGTATCTTCCATGATAGGCGGGTTATTCTCAGGAGGAGTGGACTCCACTCCTCATTCACGAGAAAATGGCTGGTCACCGGGATGCCCAGTCCCATGCTCAAATCAAATCAAAATAATTGCAAACAAAACTCCCCTAGGATTGTTGTTAGTTGGAGGCACCCATTTTTTCGGGCGAGCCATGGATTGATGCTTGTTGGTGGTGGGAAGTATAAACTTTACCATTCTGCTTGGGAACCGCCTATAATGTGTATAGCATGGAAGATGTCGAGATCTCTCAGTTTTTATGTTGACAATGAAAGTATACCGCTCAAAATATTATTCATCTCTAGTTCAAAAACCGAGCTCTGGCACCTCTACAAATCCCTGCTTCCCTCCGCGAAGGGCTTATCTATTTACTTTTATGTTGAGTCATCATCCTCTTATTAAAAAGCACCAGTTGGAGAGCACCACTGTCATTTGCATCCATTACTGTTAGTTTACATTGAGTATGATTGTGACTGGATCTCTTTTACCATGAATTACATTGTCTAGTCAGTCCTTGATCTTTAAAGGTGCTCTGCATTTATGTTTTGCGGTCTCAGAAAGGGCTAGCAAGATACCATCTTGTTATATCATATCGTGATTGTTTTGAGAAAGTGTTGACATCTGAGATTTGTTATTATTGCTCGCTAGCTGATTATGCCATTGATCTGATTAAACATGAGACCTAAATGTTATTGTGAATATAATTAGTTCATAATCTTTGCAAAAAACTTGAATGTTGGCTTTACATATTTACAACAACAAGAGCAAACAGAGTTTGTAAAAGTTTTTCTTTATCACTTTCAGTTTATCAACTGAATTGCTTGAGGACAAGCAAAGGTTTAAGCTTGGGGAGTTGATACGTCTCCGTCGTATCTACTTTTCCAAACACGTTTGCCCTTGTTTTGGACTCTAACTTGCATGATTTGAATGGAACTAACCCGGACTGACACTGTTTTTAGCAGAATTGCCATGGTGTTATTTTTGTGCAGAAATAGAAGTTCTCGGAATGACATGAAAATCAATGGAGATTATTTTTGGAATATATAAAAAATACTGGAAGAAGAATCCACGTCAGGGGGCCCACACCCTGTCCACGAGGGTGGGGGGTGCACCCCCCTGCCTCATGGGCCCCCTGATGCTCCACCGACGTCCACCTTGACCCCATATATTCACTTTTGGGGAGAAACAAATCAGATAGAAGGATTCGTCACGTTTTACAATACGAAGCCGCCGCCAAGCCCTAAACTCTCTTGGGAGGGCTGATCTGGAGTCCGTTCGGGGCTCCGGAGAGGGGAATCCGTCGCCATCATCATCATCAACCTTCCTCCATCACCAATTTCATGATGCTCACCGCCGTGCGTGAGTAATTCCATCGTAGGCTTGCTGGACAGTGATGGGTTGGATGAGATTTATCATGTAATCGAGTTAGTTTTGTTAGGGTTTGATCTCTAGTATCCACTATGTTCTGAGATTGATGTTGCTATGACTTTGCTATGCTTAATGCTTGTCACTAGGGCCCGAGTGCCATGATTTCAGATCTGAACCTATTATGTTTTCATGAATATATGTGAGTTCTTGATCCTATCTTGCAAGTCTATAGTCACCTATTATGTGTTATGATCCGTTAACCCCGAAGTGATAATAATCCGGACCATTACCGGTGATTGACCGTGGTTTGAGGAGTTCATGTATTCACTATGTGTTAATGCTTTGGTCCAGTACTCTATTAAAAGGAGGCCTTAATGTCCCTTAGTTTCCAATAGGACCCCGCTGCCACGGGAGGGTAGGACAAAAGATGTCATGCAAGTTCTTTTCCATAAGCACGTATGACTATATTCGGAATACATGCCTACATTACATTGATGAACTGGAGCTAGTTCTGTGCCACCCTGTGTTATAACTGTTGCATGATCGATCGCATCTGACATAATTATCCATCACTGATCCATTGCCTACGAGCTTTTCATATATTGTTCTTCGCTTATTTACTTTTCCGTTGCTACTATTACAATCACTACGAAACCCAAAAATATTACTTTTGCTACCATTACCACTACTATCATATTAGTTTGCTACTAAATACTTTGTTGCAGATATCAAGCTTCCACGTGTGGTTCAATTGACAACTCAGCTGCTAATACTTGAGAATATTCTTTGGCTCCCCTTGTGTCGAATCAATAAATTTGGGTTGAATACTCTACCCTCGAAAACTGTTGTGATCCCCTATACTTGTGGGTTATCAGGTAGCGACATTTTCTCTCTGCTCACCGCTGGTCACAGATCCGGCCGGATCCCTTCGGCCGGTGTGTGTAGAGGACTAAAAGGTGCATCGTTCAAGCAGTCATTGTCGGCGAGGGAGGAAACCCACAGCTGCCGGTGGGGACCGATCCTCTGCACATGTCGTTCTCTCCGACACAACGCCGGCTCGAGAGGTCCTCCGACCCTTATTCCTCACTGCCGTATTGTGCGCAGATCGGACCTGCCGCCGCCGACATCCTGGCGACCCTCAGGTACAAGTTCTTCTAAAGCGGCCTTGCTCTACTGCCCTAGCTCCCAACGTGTATGCATGTGCATCTTTTTCTACTTCCATAAGCTCTTCCAAATCCACCTAAATTTTTAGTATTATTAGACGTAAAGCTATTTCATGCATTCGAATGTAGGACTTGGTTCAAACAACAAAGAAGGGGGGAAGTCGTAGCATGAATCTAGGACTTGATTCAAAGAGGAAATAACAGGGAGAAAGTAGTAGAGACCAGATACCCAACCGGTCTCTTGGTTGAAAAGGGAAATAATGGGAAAACTCATTACAAACTAGATAAGGAGCATATCTATTATTGGTTGAAAAAGGGATAGAAAGTGGCGGCTGGTGGACAAGTCAACAGAGTATGTCTAGGATTAGATTTGCTGCCCTCACATAGTAAAAGGTCTCCAGGATTAGATTTTCTGCCCTCGCATAGTAAAACATCTCCAGGATAAGATTTGCTACCCTCACAGAGTAAAAGGTCTCCAGGATTAGATTTGCTGCCCTCACATAGTAAAAGGTCTCCAGGATTAGATTTGCTGCCCTCACAGAGCATGAACAAACTCGGATCACCACTTTATGCCTCCTTATAGGTACATTGTGCTGATGCGTCCACTGTCGCATGTCCTAATACCAACCGTTTGATGTTGTTAATGTAAGGGCGCATGTAAAATGAAGCGATCACACTGTTACCTTAAGGACATGTCTAACCAGTGTTATTGTTAATATAATGCCTCCAGTGATATGATGCAATTAAACTGTGTTACAAATGGTACTCCTGCTGTTTTCCCCAGTATGATAAGTAAGTTGTTGATACGTCTCCAACGTATCTATAATTTTTGATTGTTCCATGCTATTATATTATCTGTTTTGGGTGTTTAATGGGCTTTAATATGTTTTTATACTATTTTTGGGACTAACATATTAACCGGAGGCCCAGTGCCAGTTTCTGTTTTTTTGCCTATTTTAGTGTTTAGCCAAAAAGGAATATCGAACGGAATCCAAACGGAACGAAACCTTCGTGAGGATCTTTCTTGGAACAAACGCAATCCAGGATACTAGGAGTGGAAGTCAGAGATGCCACGAGGCGACCACGAGGTAGGAGGGCGTGCCCAGGGGGTAGGCATGCCCCCACCCTCATGGGCCCCTCGTAGCTCCACCGACGCACTTCTTTCGCCTATATATACTATTATACCCTAAAAACATCCATGGGAGCCACGAAACTACTTTCCCACCACCGCAACCTTCTGTACCCGTGAGATCCCATCTAGGGCCTTTTCCAGTGATCTGCCGAAAGGGGATTCGATCATCGAGGGCTTCTACATCAGCACCATAGCCTCTCCGATGATGTTTGAGTAGTTTACCACATACCTTCAGTCCATAGTTATTAGCTAGATGGCTTCTTCTCTCTCTTTGGTTCTCAATACAAAGTTCTCCTTGATGTTATTGGAGATCTATTCAATGTAATATTCTTTTGCAGTGTGTTTGCCGAGATCCGATGAATTGTGGATTTATGATCAAGTTTATCTATGAACAATATTTGGTTCTTCTCCGAGTTCTGATATGCATGATTTGATATCTTTGCAAGTCTTTTCGAATTATTGGTTTAGTTTGGCCTACTAGATTGATCTTTCTTGCAACGGGAGAAGTGCTTAGCTTTGGGTTCAATCTTACGGTGTCCTTTCCAGTGACAGTAGGGGCAGCAAGGCACATATTGTATTGTTTCCATTGAGGATAAAAAGATGGGGTTTATATCGTATTGCTTGAGTTTATCCCTCTATATCATGTCATCTTGCCTAATGTGTTACTCTGTTCTTATGAACTTAATACTCTAGATGCATGTTGGATAGCGGTCGATGTGTGGAGTAATAGTTGTAGATGCAGAAACATTTCGGTCTACTTGACACGGACGTGATGCTTATATTCATGATAATGCCTAGATATTCTCATAACTATGCACTTTTCTATCAATTGCTCGGTAGTAATTTGTCATCCACCGTAATACATGCTATCATGAGAGAAGCCACTAGTGAAACCTATGGCCCCCGGGTCTATTTTATATCTATAAGTTTCCGAACTACAACTCTAGTTTTACTATTTATTTTGTTTTTCAATCTTTACTTTTCAATCTATGCAACAAAAATACCAAAAATATTTATCTTATTATCTTTATCAGATCTCACTTTTGCAAGTGGTCGTGAAGGGATTGACAACCCCTTTATCGTGTTGGTTGCAAGGTTCTTGATTGTTTGTGCATGTACTAGGCGACTTGCGTGTAATCTCCTATTGGATTGATACCTTTGTTCTCAAAACTGAGGGAAATACTTACTCTACTTTGCTGCATCAACCTTTCCTCTTCAAGGGAAACCAACGCATGCTCAAGAGGTAGCAAGAAGGATTTCTAGCGCCGTTGCCGGGGAGATCTACACTCAAGTCAAGACATACCAAGTACCCATCATAAACTCTTCTCCCTCGCATTACATTATTTGCCATTTGCCTCTCGTTTTCTTCTCCCCCACTTCACCTTCGCCGTTTTATTCGCCCCTTTTCCGTTCGCCTCTATTTCGCTCGCTTCTTGTGTGCTTGTGTGTTAGATCATTTATTTTCTTCATGGCCAGTTCTCCTATCATTGTTAACACTCCCGATAATGAAGTTCTTAATTTTAAACAAAGGGAGGGAGAAAACCTAAAAGATGCTTGGGATAGGCTGTTAAGGATCTGAGCCAGCTATGTACCTCAATATCAAATTAAGATATACTTAAAAAGCTTTTATGTTGGCTTACCCTCTTCTTTCAAGCAAGTTTTAGATTATATTTTTGAAGAAGGTTTTCTTGAGGGGGATGCCGTCGATACATACGAAAATATGAAAGCTATATTTGGGCACCCCATGAGTGAAAAAGTTGAATCCACCTCTCTTTTGTGTTTTTATCAAAATGAAATTATCAAAGAGATGAAGGCTAGCTTAGATGCAAAATTTCGTAGTGTGCTTAATCTTTCCTCTACCATTAATGGCCACGTGCTTTCACAAAATAGGAAGATAAGTGCTTTAGATAAGGAAGTGTCTCTTTATCACCAAAAAGAAAAAGATGACAATACCTAGATCTATTCTTGCTTTTATGCCTAGCTAGGGGCGTTAAGCGATAGCGCTTGTTGGGAGGCAACCCAATTTTATTTTTGTTCCTTGCTTTTTGTTCATGTTTAGTAATAAATAAATCATATATCCTCTGTTATGACTATGTTTTTTATTGTAGAGACCCAACCTGAATGGATCAAGTCTGTGTGCTTAAGTGTCATCCCTGGATCGATATGCTGACACACACAGTACTCCAGGATTTATAACAGAGGTAAATAACATGTATAAAGTAACGTAAATACTATTACCTCAATCCAAATAGCGGAAGTAACAACAAGGTTATGGATTCCCATCAACACCAACGGCAAAGTTGAGTGTAGAAATCGTAACCCGAACGTATCACTTACTCGTCGTAAGATTCCTGCAACATCAGACGTTGCAGCCATGTAGGTTAGTACATTGAATGTACTGGCAATTTCACACTGTAGAGCAATGCTGAATAATGGCTATCACTACCTACATATTTGGCTGGTGGAGGCTCTAAGTTTAATTTTTGCATAAAGCTAATTTTTTCCTACAACAAAGGAATATATTTTATTTAACTACAAAGTTGGTTTAAATTATTGAGAAGGTTCCTCCAACTCAATCCCAGAATAATAATTATAAACCAACAAATTAGTTAAATAAAGTGATGAGATCAAATCAATAATTCAAGTACCAGATATTCAAAATGTCCATAATCGGGGACACGGCTAATCATGATTACTTTGTACACTCTGCAGAGGTTTGCGCACTTTTCCCCACAAGACTCGATCTCCTCCGTTGAATTTCTCGCACTACATGATGTTTGAGAAACGGATGATCGAGACATAGTCTTTCCGAAACATTAACTCTTTACTCTGGGTAGACAGTACCACCTACTTTCCCCCTAGATCTGCTAGCCTACCACTGAAAGAGGTCACACAACATACTCAACTATGCCAGAGCCCATAATGGCTTGTGGTTGCACACGGAATTTTCTAGCATGAATAATCTTATGATCCCTTTGAGCCTGGGTGGCATTCCATAGGGTGATCACACAGGTACTCCGGGATTCCCTTGGGCAAGCACTGGGTTCCCCAGGTGTCCGGGCAATCCACTGGTATCCCCAGGGTGCCCCAACCAATCCACCCGGATGCGTATTAAAGAAGCCACCTTAAGTTATCCCTTAATTCATGATAACACTCACATCTGTCATGGATCAGTCAAACCAAACCACGTCTACGAGCATAGCATAGCAGTAATAGCATAACGCAGAAATAACTCCCAGGGTTTGCAATAAAGACAATAGGTTCTACCTCATCAACTACTTCCCGATACCCACACGTTATCAAATCCTAACCATGCAGTGTTTGAGGATTGAAAACTAATGCAAAAAAACTGGGTAATAGAGGGGTATGATAAAAGTGTGAACTTGCCTTGTACTGTTGATGAAGATGATTCGCACTCATAACTCCTGATAGTTGTACTCGTCACACTCCGTTCAATCTATCATGAGCAAGCAATCTCATACATAAGCACTCATGCAAAAGAATCGAAGAAAAGACTTCGGAAAACTTTGAAAACAAGCAATTAACTCTTGCAACAGAAAATAATTTCTAACAGTACCAAAATTGGGTGGATTTGGTCTTATCAGAAAGTTTAGGTCAGAGCTTCGATTTGCAAAAAGAATCTTAAGAAGATACTTAATTCGTTATACAATAGAGACGGGGAAAAAGATGATGATAAAAAACTCCACAATAATAAGAAATCCAAGAAAAAAGATATAATGGATGAGGAAGGAGCTAAAGAACCTATCAACAATGATGCATCTAGTGGTAGTAATGATGCATCTACTTCTACTTCCCCTAACCCTAATGATGGTTCTAGTTCCACTAATCATGGTATAATCCACCATTTTGTATGGGGTGGTGGTAGTTCAAACGGTGGAGATAGTTCCAACAGCGGTTGGACTTCCTACTTGAATTCACCTATTGATAGATTTATGAAAAAATCGAAAAACGTTTACCAATTTAGATCAAAGAGGTCTAAATGGTTTTATTGCCAAAATAATAGGGATTATAGGTCCAACAACAATTGTGCTTCCATTCTTTTATAACAGTTGGATGCCGAGGATAGGTTTGTTTTCCATGTTTGTTAGAGAGCCACACGACTTTCAAATAGGAGTTAGCGTACGACCATATACCACGTTTCACAATTATGGAACTCTAGTTATGGAATATGTATATATAAAATATTTGTTCCACGCTCAGGTAGGCCGGCCACAATATAAATGTATATATTTGATAAGTTTAAAGAAATAAATGATTCGCTAACTAAACCGGAGTTACGAAACTCAAGTTATGATCAAAAGAAGTTTGAATATGAATCTGAAAAAATTTTGAAATTTGAAAATTTCAAAAAGTTGATGTGACAGGTTCACTGGATAGGTGAAAAGAAGACAAAACTATAAGCGTTGGTTTCATCTAATTTGGATGAACGAGTAAAAAGTTATGGCTATTTGAAAAATCAAGGCCAAGCTGTTTTACGGAAGAAAAATAGCTACGGCTAAAAGAATTCTAGGTCTAATGTATAAATACAGAGACTAATTGATAATCTAATTATTCTACCGTACTAGTCTAGAAATAATAAACTATAGAAGTATAAAATGAAAAAAAAAGATACCTTTATAAGGTAGAGAAAAGATGACTTTGGAGAGAGGAGACAATTTACAGAAGTCTCGTTGGAGAGGAGAAAAATATTTTTCTTTAATAAATCTAGTCAAACCAAAATATTGATTTAACCCGAATCGGATGATTTTTGGAGGCTCTATGGGTCTATATTTATAGGTGGAAAAGAGATTTAGCGGTGAAAGGCTAGGCAATGTGGGACTAAATATACTAATAAGCATGCCGTGCAACGCACGTATAATCATAAAAAAGAATTCTCCATCATCCAAGTTAGGACACAATGGTTTCAAATCTTAATTTTTACTCCCTCCATCTCAAAATTCTTGTCTTAAATTCGTCTAGATACAGATGTATCTAATACTAAAACATGACTTGATACATCCGTATTTAGACGAACCTAAGACAAAAAATTTAGGACGAAGGGAGTACTACATATAACTTTTTTAGATATAGTTTTTTCATGAGCACCATATCTCAATGTACTTTGAACCATACAGACTTAATAAAAACACATTACATACCTTAGTCAATTTCATCCCACAGATTGACACTTAACACACACATAGACAACATCTGGTCGTCGGCTCTTGATCCATACACAACAAAATGTGAAAGTAAATTAGAAGAACGTGAGCATATTTCACCTAGCATATGGAACGACTCACACAACTTTGCAAGATAAAATCTATGAGATAGTCTGGAATGTCTACTAATGCACCCAAAAAATGGTTGACCCCAAAATGTAAGTGAACACCTTTATCATCTTCAGCGGTCGTGTAGGTATCATTTTCTAGCTAGAAAAAAAATCAAAACTTGTCAATGGAGCAGTGTCCATGTCGTTCTAGTTATATATAACCCAAACTTGCCGAGAAATTGGTATTTTCAAGCTATCATTTACACTCAATGCACACCCAAAGAATACACGTACCATAATACAATTCAGGCAAGCATCAACACCAACCCAAATTCTTCTCTTGTTCTTCGATCCCATTTTCATGTACCTCGGCATCATCACATCTTCACCTCCGCTGACAATAGTTAACATGAGGTACACTCAATGCACACCCAGAGAATGCGCGCACCATAATACAATTCAGGCAAGCATCAACACCAACACAAATTCTTCTCTTGGTTCTTTGATCCCATTTTATGTACCTCTATATCACGCCATCTTCGTCTACATCCTCACCTCCGCCGACAATATTCAACATGAGTTTATTCAGTGACCATGAACCAATGTATTTTCACAACAAAATAACTTAGAAGCAAGTTTAATGGAACTGTATATATTGTATATACTGTTGGGGAACGTAGCAGAAATTCAAAATTTTCCTACGTGTCACCAAGATCTATCTATGGAGAAACCAGCAACGAGTAGAAAGAGAGTGCATCTACATACCCTTGTAGATCGCTAAGCGGAAGCGTTCAAGTGAACGGGGTTGATGGAGTCGTACTCGTCGTGATTCAGATCACCGATGATCCTAGTGCCGAACGGACGGCACCTCCGCGTTCAACACACGTACAGCTCGACGATGTCTCCCACGCCTTGATCCAGCAAGGAGAGAGGGAGAGGTTGAGGAAGACTCCATCCAGCAGCAGCACAACGGCGTGGTGGTGATGGAGGAGCGTGGCAATCCTGCAGGGCTTCGCCAAGCACCTACGGGAGAGGAGGAGGTGTCACGGGAGGGAGGGAGGCGCCAAGGGCTCAGGTATGGATGCCCTCCCTCCCCTCCACTATATATAGGGGCAGGGGAGAGGGGGGAGGCGCAGCCTTGCCCCCTCCTCCAAGGAAGGGGTGCGGCTAAGGATGGGGAGGAGTCCATCCTCCCCAAGGCACCTCGGAGGTGCCTTCCCCCTTTAGGACTCTCCCCTTTTTCCTTTATCTTGGCGCATGGGCCTCTAGGGGCTGGTGCCCTTGGCCCATGTAGGCCAAGGCGCACCCCCTACAGCCCATGTGGCCCCCGGGGCAGGTGGCCCCACCCGGTGGGCCCCCGGGACCCTTCCGGTGGTCCCGGTACAATACCGATGACCCCGAAACTTGTCCCGATGGCCGAAACAGGACTTCCTATATATAAATCTTTACCTCCGGACCATTCCGGAACTCCTCGTGACGTCCAGGATCTCATCCGGGACTCCGAACAACATTCGGTAACCACATACAAGCTTCCTTTATAACCCTAGCGTCATCGAACCTTAAGTGTGTAGACCCTACGGGTTCGGGAGACATGCAGACATGACCGAGACGTTCTCCGGTCAATAACCAACAGCGGGATCTGGATACCCATGTTGGCTCCCACATGTTCCACGATGATCTCATCGGATGAACCACGATGTTAAGGACTCAATCGATCCCGTATACAATTCCCTTTGTCTAGCGGTATGGTACTTGCCCGAGATTCGATCGTCGGTATACCGATACCTTGTTCAATCTCGTTACCGGCAAGTCTCTTTACTCGTTCCGTAACACATCATCCCGTGATCAACCCCTTGGTCACATTGTGCACATTATGATGATGTCCTACCGAGTGGGCCCAGAGATACCTCTCCGTTTACACGGAGTGACAAATCCCAATCTCGATTCGTGCCAACCCAACAGACACTTTCAGAGATACCCGTAGTGTACCTTTATAGCCACCCAGTTACGTTGTGATGTTTGGCACACCCAAAGCACTCCTACGGTATCCGGGAGTTGCACAATCTCATGGTCTAAGGAAATGATACTTGACATTAGAAAAGCTTTAGCATACGAACTACATGATCTTGTGCTAGGCTTAGGATCGGGTCTTGTCCATCACATCATTCTCCTAATGATGTGATCCCGTTATCAACGACATCCAATGTCCATGGTCAGGAAACCGTAACCATCTATTGATTAACGAGCTAGTCAACTAGAGGCTTACTAGGGACATGGTGTTGTCTATGTATCCACACATGTATCTGAGTTTCCTATCAATACAATTCTAGCATGGATAATAAACGATTATCATGAACAAGGAAATATAATAATAATCAATTTATTATTGCCTCTAGGGCATATTTCCAACAGTCTCCCACTTGCACTAGAGTCAATAATCTAGTTCACATCGATATGTGATTAACACTCAAGGTCACATCCCCATGTGACTAACACCCAAAGAGTTTACTAGAGTCAATAATCTAGTTCACATTGATATGTGATTAACACTCAAGGTCACATCCCCATGTGACTAACACCCAAAGAGTTCTGGATTTGATCATGTTATGCTTGTGAGAGAGGTTATAGTCAATCGGGTCTGAACCTTTCAGATCCGTGTGTGCTTTACAAATCTCTATGTCATCTCCTAGATGCAGCTACCACGCTCTATTTGGAGCTATTCCAAATAACTGTTCTACTTGGAGCTATTCTAAATTGTTGCTCCATTATACGTATCCGGTATCTCTACTTAGAGCTATCCGGATAGGTGTCAAGCTTGCATCGACGTAACCCTTTACGACGAACTCTTTTACCACCTCCATAATCGAGAAAATTCCTTAGTCCACTAGTTACTAAGGATAACTTTGACCGCTGTCCTATGATCCATTCTTGGATCACTCTAGTACCCCTTGACTGACTCATGGCAAGAACTTCTTCTTTGACTGATCCATCTTGAACACCTTCAAGATCATGTCAAGGTATGTGCTCATTTGAAAGTACCATTAAGCGTTTTTTGATCTATCCTCATAGATCTTGATGCTCAATGTTTAAGTAGCTTAATCCAGGTTTTCTATTGAAAAACACCTTTCAAATAACCCTATATGCTTTCTAGAAATTCTACATCATTTCTGATCATCAACATGTCAACAACATATACTCATCAGAAATTCTATAGTGCTCCCACTCACTTCTTTGGAAATACAAGTTTCTCATAAACTTTGTATACACCCAAAATCTTTGATCATCTCATCAAAGCGCACATTCCAACTCCGAGATGCTTACTCCAGTCCTTAGAAGGATTGCTGGAGCTAGCATACCTTTTAGCATCCTTAGGATCGACAAAACCTTTCGGTTGTATCACATACAACCTTTCCTCAAGAAAATCGTCGAGGAAACAATGATTTGACATCCTATCTGCAAGATTTCATAAATAATGCAGTAATCGCTAATATAATTCCATCAGACTCTTAGCATCGCTACGAGTGAGAAAGTCTCATCGTAGTCAACTCCTTGAACTTGTCGGAAAACATCTTAACGACAAGTCGAGCTTTCTTAATGGTGACATTTACCATCATTGTCCGTCTTCCTTTTAAAATCCATCTGCACTCAACAGCCTTATGACCATCGAGCTATTCTGTCAAAGTCTACACTTTGTTTTCATACATGGATCCTATCTCGGATTTTATGGCCTCAAGCCATTTATCGGAATCCGAGCCCACCATCGCTTTTCCATAGCTCGTAGGTTCATTGTTGTCTAGCAACATGACTTCCAAGACAGGATTACGTACCACTCTGAAGTAGTACGCATCCTTGTCATCCTACGAGGTTTGGTAGTGACTCGATCCGAAGTTTCATGATCACTATCATAAGCTTCCACTTCAGTTGGTGTACGTGCCACAGGAACAACTTCCTGTGCCCTGCTACACACTTGTTGAAGTGACGGTTCAGTAACCTCATCAAGTCTCCACCATCCTCCCACTCAACTTTTCGAGAGAAACCTTTCCTCGAAAAAGGACCCGATTCAAGAAACAATCCCTATTGCTTTCGGATCTGAATTAGGAGGTATACCCAACTGTTTTTGGGTGTCCTATGAAGATGCATTTTATCTGCTTTGGGTTCGAGCTTATCAACCCGAAACCTTTTCACATAAGCGTCGCAGCCCCAAACTTTCAAGAAACGGCAACTTAGGTTTCTCCAAACCATAGTTCATACAGTGTCGTCTCAACGAAATTATGTGGTGCCCTATTTAAAGTGAATGTGGTTGTCTCTAATGCCTAACCCATGAACGATAGTGGTAACTCGATAAGAGACATCATGGTATGCACCATATCCAATAGGGTGCAACTATGACGTTTGGACACACCATCACACTATGGTGTTCCAGGCTGTATCAGTTGTGAAACAATTTCCACAATGTCTTAATTCTGTGCCAAACTCGTGATTCAGATATTCATCTCTATGATCATATCATAGATCTTTTATCCTCTTGTCACGACGATCTTTCAACTTCACACTGAAATTACTTGAACCTTTCAATAATTCAGACTCGTGATTCATCAAGTAAATATACTCAACATCTACTCGAATCATCTGTGAAGTAAGAACATAACGATATTCACTGCATGCCTCAGCACTCATTGGACTGCACACATCAAAATGTGTTACTTCCAACAAGTTGCTATCTTGTTCCATCTTACTGAAAACGAGGCTTTTCAGTCATCTTGCCCATGTGGTATGATTTGCATGTCCCAAGTGATTCAAAATCAAGTGAGTCAAAATGGTCCATTTGCATGGAGTTTCTTCATGCGTACACACCAATAGACATGGTTCGCATGTCTCAAACTTTTCAAAAAACGAGTGAGTCCAAAGATCCATCAACATGGAGCTTCTTCATGCGTTTTATACCATTATGACTTACATGGCAGTGCCACAAGTAAGTGGTACTATCATTACTATCTTATATCTTTTGGCATGAAAATGTGTATCACTACGATCGAGATTCAATAAACCATTCCTTTAGGTGCAAGACCATTGAAGGTATTATTCAAATAAACAGAGTAACCATTATTCTCCTTAAATGAATAACCGTATTGCGATAGACGTAATCCAATCATGTCTATGCTCAACGCAAACACCAAATAACAATTATTTAGGTTTAAAACCAATCTCTTTTGTAGAGGGAGCGTGCGATGCTTGATCATATCAAGCTTGGAAAAACTTCCAACACATATCGTCAGCTCACCTTTAGCTAGTCTCCGTTTATTCCGTAGCCTTTTGTTTCGAGTTACTAACACTTAGCAACCGAACCGGTATCTAATACCCTGGTGCTACTAGGAGTACTAGCAAAGTACACATTAACACAATGTATATCCAATATACTTCTATCGACCTTGCCAGCCTTCTTATCTACCAAGTATCTAGGGTAATTCTGCTCTAGTGGTTGTTCCCCTTATTACAGAAGCACTTAGTCTCGGGTTTGGGTTTTACCTTGGGTTTCTTCACTAGAGCAGCAGCTGATTTGCCGTTTCATGAAGTATCCCTTCATGCCCTTGCCCTTCTTGAAACTAGTGGTTTCACCAACCATCAACAATTGATGCTCCTTCTTGATTTCTACTTTCGCGGTGTCAAACATCGCGAATACCTCAAGGATCATCATATCTATCCCTGATATGTTATAGTTCATCATGAAGCTCTAACAGCTTGGTGGCAATGACTTTGGAGAACCATCACTGTCTTATCTGGAAGATCAACTCCCACTCGATTCAAATGATTGTTGTACTCAGACAATCTGAGCACAAGCTCAACAATTGAGATTTTCTCCTTAGTTTGCAGGTTAAGAAAGTCATCGGAGGTCTTATACCTCTTGACATGGGCACGAGCCTGAAATCCCAATTTCAGCCCTCAAAACATCTCATATGTTTCGCGACGTTTCAAAAATGTCTTTGGTGCCTCAACTCTAAACAGTTTAACTAAACTATCACGTAGTTATCAAAACGTGTATGTCAGATGTTCGCAACAACCACAGACAATGTTCGAGGTTCAGCACACTGAGCGGTGCATTAAGGACATAAGCCTTCTATGAAGCAATGAGGACAATCCTCAATTTACGGACCTAGTCCGCATAATTGCTACTATCAACTTTCAACTAATTTTTCTCTAGGAACATATCTAAACAGTAGAACTATAGCGTGAGCTACTACATAATTTGCAAAATCCTTTTGGCTATGTTCAGGATAATTAAGTTCATCTTATGAACTCCCACTCAGATAGACATCCCTCTAGTCATCTAAGTGATTACATGATCCGAGTCAAACTAGGCCGTGTCCGATCATCACGTGAGACGGACTAGTCATCATCGGTGAACATCTTCATGTTGATCGTATCTTCTATACGACTCATGCTCGACCTTTCGGTCTCCGTGTTCCGAGGCCATGTCTGTACATGCTAGGCTCGTCAAGTTAACCCTAAGTGTTTCGCGTGTGTAAATCTGTCTTACACCCGTTGTATGTGAACGTTAGAATCTAACACCCGATCATCACGTGGTGCTTCGAAACACGAACTGTCGCAACGGTGCACAGTTAGGGGAGAACACTTCTTGAAATTGTTGTAAGGGATCATCTTATTTACTACCGTCGTTCTAAGCAAATAAGATGTATAAACATGATAAACATCACATGCAATCAAATAGTGACATGATATGGCCATCATCACTTTGCTCCTTTTGATCTCCATCTTCGGGGCTCCATGATCATCATCGTCACCGGCATGACACCATGATCTCCATCATCATGATCTCCATCATCGTGTCTTCATGAAGTTGCCTCGCCAACTATTACTTCTACTACTATGGCTAACGGTTAGCAATAAAGTAAAGTAATTACATGACGTTTAAGTTGACACGCAGGTCACAAATAAATATAGACAACTCCTATGGCTCCTGCCGGTTGTCATACTCATCGACATGCAAGTCGTGATTCCTATTACAAGAACATGATCAATCTCATACATCACATATATCATTCATCACATCCTTTTTGGCCATATCACATCACATAGCATACCCTGCAAAAACAAGTTAGACGTCCTCTAATTGTTGTTTGCATGTTTTACGTGGCTGCTATGGGTTTCTAGCAAGAACGTTTCTTACCTACGCATGAACCACAACGTGATATGCCAATTGCTATTTACCCTTCATAAGGACCCTTTTCATCGAATCCGATCCGACTAAAGTGGGAGAGACAGACACCCGCCAGCCACCTTATGCAACTAGTGCATGTTTGTCGGTGGAACCGGTCTCACGTAAGCGTACGTGTAAGGTTGGTCCGGGCCGCTTCATCCCACGATGCCGCCGAATCAAGATAAGACTAGTAACGGCAAGCATATTGAACAATATCGACGCCCACAACTACTTTGTGTTCTACTCGTGCAAAGAATCTACGCAATAGACCTAGCTCATGATGCCACTGTTGGGGAACGTAGCAGAAATTCAAAATTTTCCTACGTGTCACCAAGATCTATCTATGGAGAAACCAGCAACGAGTAGAAAGAGAGTGCATCTACATACCCTTGTAGATCGCTAAGCGGAAGCGTTCAAGTGAACGGGGTTGATGGAGTCGTACTCGTCGTGATTCAGATCACCAATGATCCTAGTGCCGAACGGACGGCACCTCCGCCTTCAACACACGTACAGCTCGACGATGTCTCCCACGCCTTGATCCAGCAAGGAGAGAGGGAGAGGTTGAGGAAGACTCCATCCAGCAGCAGCACAACGGCGTGGTGGTGATGGAGGAGCGTGGCAATCCTGCAGGGCTTCGCCAAGCACCTACGGGAGAGGAGGAGGTGTCACGGGAGGGAGGGAGGCGCCAAGGGCTCAGGTATGGATGCCCTCCCTCCCCTCCACTATATATAGGGGCAGGGGAGAGGGGGGAGGCGCAGCCTTGCCCCTTCCTCCAAGGAAGGGGTGCGGCTAAGAGGGGGGGAGGAGTCCATCCTCCCCAAGGCACCTCGGAGGTGCCTTCCCCCTTGAGGACTCTTCCCTCTAGGGTTCCCTAGGCGCATGGGCCTCTTGGGGCTGGTGCCCTTGGCCCATGTAGGCCAAGGCGCACCCCCTACAGCCCATGTGGCCCCCCGGGGCAGGTGGCCCCACCCGGTGGGCCCCCGGGACCCTTCCGGTGGTCCCGGTACAATACCGATGACCCCGAAACTTGTCCCGATGGCCGAAACAGGACTTCCTATATATAAATCTTTACCTCCGGACCATTACGGAACTCCTCGTGACGTCCAGGATCTCATCCGGGACTCCGAACAACATTCGGTAACCACATACAAGCTTCCTTTATAACCCTAGCGTCATCGAACCTTAAGTGTGTAGACCCTACGGGTTCGGGAGACATGCAGACATGACCGAGACGTTCTCCGGTCAATAACCAACAGCGGGATCTGGATACCCATGTTGGCTCCCACATGTTCCACGATGATCTCATCGGATGAACCACGATGTTAAGGACTCAATCGATCCCGTATACAATTCCCTTTGTCTAGCGGTATGGTACTTGCCCGAGATTCGATCGTCGGTATACCGATACCTTGTTCAATCTCGTTACCGGCAAGTCTCTTTACTCGTTCCGTAACACATCATCCCGTGATCAACCCCTTGGTCACATTGTGCACATTATGATGATGTCCTACCGAGTGGGCCCAGAGATACCTCTCCGTTTACACGGAGTGACAAATCCCAATCTCGATTCGTGCCAACCCAACAGACACTTTCAGAGATACCCGTAGTGTACCTTTATAGCCACCCAGTTACGTTGTAACGTTTGGCACACCCAAAGCACTCCTACGGTATCCGGGAGTTGCACAATCTCATGGTCTAAGGAAATGATACTTGACATTAGAAAAGCTTTAGCATACGAACTACATGATCTTGTGCTAGGCTTAGGATCGGGTCTTGTCCATCACATCATTCTCCTAATGATGTGATCCCGTTATCAACGACATCCAATGTCCATGGTCAGGAAACCGTAACCATCTATTGATTAACGAGCTAGTCAACTAGAGGCTTACTAGGGACATGGTGTTGTCTATGTATCCACACATGTATCTGAGTTTCCTATCAATACAATTCTAGCATGGATAATAAACGATTATCATGAACAAGGAAATATAATAATAATCAATTTATTATTGCCTCTAGGGCATATTTCCAACATATACATCATGGGCAAGTTGACTGAAAACTGTTAAGAAAAAACTTGCTGGCAACTACTGATTGTTCAGAAACAAGAGCAGAAAGTGTAAGCTTAAGCTAAAAGAATACAAAAAAAGAGGGCGGAAAATTACTTCCATATTTACACTTCATAGTGCCGCTAATATCATCTCATAGAGTAAATAGCATAAAACTACTACTTTATAGGCTAGGGTTCAAAAAACTACCAGTTTTTATTTTTTTTCTCAGATAACTACCAAACGGGTGGTCGACTGTTTCAAAAAACCCAAAATGGATGTTGTTTAAAAATTAAATCTGTTTATGACAGGTCAGACCCGCACCTAAACGGTTCGTCTCTTTGACCGTGTGTTTGACCGTTAACTAACATGTGGGGCCCACATGCTAGTGTCTCTTTCATAGATTTTTACAGAATAACCCCTCCAAATATTTTGAAAAAGCAATCAGGTCCCTATAATTATTTTTAAAAAGCAACCGGGTCCTTGGACCCCAAGCAGAGCAATTCGGCCACCATGTCCTGGCCATGGACTTGCTGCCGTCGCGCTGCCACGGCGCTCTGCCTGGGGTCGCCGGCGCACCGCCATGCCGCGGCCTGGGGTCTCCGCCGCGTCTCCATGGTGCTCCGCCTGGGGTCGTCGCTTTCTGCCATGGCACTCCACTTGCGGTCGCCACCGCACCACCATGGGGCGATGCCTGGAGTCGTCGCCGCTGCGCCACCATGGGGCAATGCCTGGAATCGTCGCCATCGCACCACCATTGGGTGACGTCTGGAGTCATCGCCGCCTGCCTGGAGTCGCGGCCATCTCCGGCAGACCTTGTGACGCCCGGATAATTAAGCTACAGTAAACCTCTGCTAACGATGCCACGTCACCTCGGTTACTGTTGATAATCTCGCGTTAGTTTAAAACCGATTCAAATTCAAAATTGAATTAAAAGCAAACATCAGAAGTTTTCAAAATTTAAAACTAAAATGTTCGGGTTGTGCCATGTTTAAATACTCTAAGGTGAATAAAATAGTAGCAAAACCCAATATTTAAATGATTTTGTAATTAATAAAATATCAAACTAAATTATTTGGGGACTAGCCTTTTTGTGGCAGTGGACTAAATTGAAATACTAAATTAGATGCCAAATATATATTTTACAAAAACTAAAACAATAGAAAGTAAAATAAAAGCAGAAAAGAAAAGGTACAAATAAAACAAAAGAAAAGAAAAAACCAAACCCCCCTTCCCCCTGGGACGTTCGGCCCGACCGGCATCCAGGCCACCAGGCCCAATCCGCCAGCTCCCTATCTTCAACCCCTGTTCATCAGGGGAGTGTCGGCCGTTGCTCGCCCGTCCATGGACGGATCGTCCATGCACCGTGCATCCATGGCTCCTCGACGGTCTATAAGACCCCCCTCGACGCGTTGACGAACCCTAGCTCTCCTTTTCCCCCTCCCCTGTGCCGCTTTCATCCTCGCAACCCTTGGCCGAACCTACATCGCCATGGCCTCTGACATCCACGCGCCCACCGAGCTCCTTGCACGCAGCCACCTTGTCCGCAAGCTTCGCCGTCGTCCACTCCTTCGACTACGTCCACCAGTTGGAGACGGGAGCCCCTGGATCGCAGGGATCGACGTCGTCTTCAACCTCCAGTGACCGCGACACCATCAACGACTTCGTCGCCGTCGCTCCACCCTCGGCCTTCTCGAGCTCGCTTACGACATTGCGGTCAGGTCCTCACCCGATTCCCGCTCTTCCCTGCTCGATCCATGCCTGTAGCTGCCATTCCCCATAGAACTCCGTCCGTTGTTGTTCCTCGTCGCCTCTTGCTCTGGCCTCCTCCACTGCTGCGCTACTGTCGTGTACGCTCGTTCGCTGCTGCAGCCTGCGCTTCCCCGCACGCCCACCCGTGGCCTCGTCAACGCCTACTGCCACTCACCCGCTGTCGTGCCTCCGCCTCGCCTGGCCGTGTCGGCCGTGGCCGCCATTGGCGTCCACGCACGAGACACCGCGCCTGGCGTTGCTCGCCGCCTGCAGCGCGCCTGTTTTCCCTGACCGCGCCCCTGCACTGCCGCGTGTGCTCACCGCCGTGCCCGCCGACCCCTGCTTCTAGCTACTACTTCTGTTGCTACCAAGTACTGTTGTTGTGCCACCGATGTGCCTGCTTCGGCCGCCTCCACGCCTGAAACCGCCCCCGCGCTGCTCGCCGCCCCGCAACCCCCCGCCGCTTCGGCCGTGACCACCGGATCCTGTCCGCACCCGCCAGGGCTGCCGCCGCCCGGTGCCTCCCCCTGCTCCCCGCCCTCGGTCTCTACTGGGTGAGGCCGCCGGCGCCTTGTGCCCGTACGAAACCAGCCGTCCCCCTCTGTTGACTTGGAGGGGATAACCCCAGTTAGTTTAGCGCTAACCTTTTCCCACTGTCACTTTGATACGTATCCAACGTATCCATAATTTTTGATTGCTTCATGCTATGTTATCTACTGTTTTGGACATTATTGGGCTTTATTATCCACTTTTACATTATTTTTGGGACTAACCTATTAACCGGAGGCCCAGCCCAGAATTGCTGTTTTTTGCCTGTTTTAGGGTTTCGAAGAAAAGGAATATCAAATGGATTCCAAACGGAATGAAACCTTCGGGAACGTGATTTTCTCATCGGATAAGACTTAGGAGACTTGGACCCTACGTCAAGAAACATAACAGGAGGCCACGAGGTAAGGGGGCGCGGCCACCCCCACCAAGCGCGCCCTCCACCCTCGTGGGGCCCCTGTTGCTACACCGACGTAGTTCTTCCTCCTATGTATACCCACATACCCCCAAACGATCAGAGACGGAGCCAAAACCCTAATTCCACCGCCATAACTTTCTGTATCCACGAGATCCCATCTTGGGGTCTGTTCCAGAGCTCCGCCGGAGGAGGCATCGATCACGGAGGGCTTCTACATCAACACCATAGCCTCTCCGATGAAGTGTGAGTAGTTTACCTCAGACCTACGGGTCCATAGTTAGTAGCTAGATGGCTTCTTCTCTCTTTTTGGATCTCAATACAATGTTCTCCCCCTCTCTTGTGGAGATCTATTCGATGTAATCTTCTTTTTGCAGTGTGTTTGTTGAGACCGATGAATTGTGGGTTTATGATCAAGTCTATCTATGAATAATATTTGAATCTTCTCTGAATTATTTTATGTATGATTGTTTATCTTTGCAAGTCTCTTCGAATTATCAGTTTGGTTTGGCCTACTAGATTGATCTTTCTTGCAATGGGAGAAGTGCTTAGCTTTGGGTTCAATCTTGCGGTGTCCTTTCCCGGTGACAGTAAGGGCATCAAGGCACGTATTGTATTGTTGCCATCGAGGATAACAAGATGGGGTTTTCTTCATATTGCATGAGTCTATCCCTCTACATCATGTCATCTTGCTTAAGGCATTACTCTGTTTTTAACTTAATACTCTAGATGCATGCTGGATAGCGGTCGATGAGTGGAGTAATAGTAGTAGATGTAGGCAGGAGTCGGTCTACTTGTCTCGGACGTGATGCCTATATACATGATCATACCTAGATATTCTTATAACTATGCTCAATTCTGTCAATTGCTCAACAATAATTTGTTCACCCACCGTAGAATACTTATGTTCTCGAGAGAAGCCACTAGTGAAACCTATGGCCCCCGGGTCTATCTTTATCATATCAATCTCCTACTACTTAGTTATTTACTTTGCTATTTACTTTGCCTTTATTTTACTTTGCATCTTTATCATAAAAATACCAAAAATATTATCTTATCATATCTATCAGATCTCACTCTCTTAAGTGGCCCTATAGGGATTGACAACCCCTATTTGTGTTGGTTGTGAGGATTTATTTGTTTTGTGCAGGTATAAGGGACTCGCGCGTAGCCTCCTACTGGATTGATACCTTGGTTCTCAAAAACTAAGGGAAATACTTATGCTACTTTGCTGCATCATCCCTTCCTCTTTGAGGAAAACCAAGGCAGTGCTAAAAGAGGTGGCAAGAAGGATTTCTGGCGCCGTTACCGGGGAGGTCTACTCAAAAGTCAACATACCAAGTACCCATCACATACCCTTATCTCCCGCATTACATTATTTGCCATTTGCCTCTCGTTTTCCTCTCCCCCAGTTCACCCTTCCCGTTTTATTTGCCCTCTCTCTCTCTATCCTCCCTCTCTTTCTCTATTTGCCTCTTTTTGCCCGCTTGCTTTTTGTTTGCTTGTGTGTTAGTTTTTTTGCTTGTCGTTATGGCTAGTTCTTTACCTTCTGCCTCTATGTCTGAAATTGGGGATACTATTGTCGATAATAATTTTGATGCTCGTACTAAAGAACCCACTATCTCACATATAAAAAGATTCCGTGTTGGTAGTGGTAATATTATTGGAAAAGGAGTTATTCAAGATTTCTTTACTTGTGTCGGTGCTTTACCCTCTATGGGTCGTTCTATCCTTCATAGAACTAGTAGTCTTGCGGACGCTATTGCCATGCTTGTAGTTGAACTTGAAAGATAATTCATGCACATGCATCCTTCCATACAAAGGATTTTCCTAGAATTTTCTAATATTGAGCATTCTTCTGTTAAGCGTGTCGTTACTATCTTTTTGGCTCATGAGTTTCGATTCATAATAAAAGAGGCCAAAGAAATATTTGCGCATTATAGGGTGGATGCTTGCCGTCCTCCCATAGAGGCCATCCTCTTTGATCAAGAAGAAATAATGCGTTTTCAATCTCTAGACTATGTTGCTTTCAATGAAAATCTTAGAAAAAGGGTGCCTACCAATGTTTTAGTTGATAGAATTTCTGAACTTAATGATGATTTGGCTATTCGAAATAATGAATTGGGACATTCTCTTGAATATAGGCTCACAAAGTTCTGTCAAAAGAATGCTTATAATGATGAATTGGTTGTGCAATATGAAGGACCGAAGGAGGAACCTATACCTCCCAAGGTTGATCTTGGAGACTTTTGTCCCAATAAATTTAGCCCTTTTGATTACTTTTGCTTGCCTCAAAGAAAACTTGCTGCTGAACGTAGAGAATATGAAATGAGTTTTAATAATCTATCTTACTATTATGGCAATACCTAGATCTATTCTTGCTTGTTATGCCTAGCTAGGGGCGTTAAATGATAGCGCTTGTTGGGAGGCAACCCAATTTTATTTTTATTCCTAGCTTTTTGCTCCTGTTTAGTAATAAATAAATTATTTAGCCTCTGTTTTGGTTGTGTTTTTTGTGTTTAATTAGTGTTTGTGCCAAGTAGAACCGTTGGGAAGACTTGGGGAAAGTCTTGTTGAACTTGCTGTAAAAAACAGAAACTTTAGCGCTCACGAGAACTGCTGTCATTCTTATTTGGAAAGTGATATTTAGTTAATTATTTTTTAATATGATTAATAGATAAATTCCTCACGTACAGCAATTTATTTTAGGATTTTTGGGGTTTCAGATCTTGCGCTAGCTACAGATTACTACAGACTGTTATGTTTTTGACAGATTCTGTTTTTCGTGTGTTATTTGCTTATTTTGATGAATCTATGGCTAGTAAATTAGTTTATAAACCATAGAGAAGTTGGAATACAGTAGGTATAACACCCATATAAATAAATAATGAGTTCATTACAGTACCTTGAAGTGGTCTTTTGTTTTCTTTCACTAACGGAGCTCACGAGACTTTCTACTTTAAGTTTTGTGTTGTGAATTTTTCAAGTTTTGGGTAAAGATTTGATGGATTATGGAACAAGGAGTGGCAAGAGCCTAAGCTTGGGGATGCCCATGGCACCCCCAAGATAATCTAAGGACACCTAAAAGCCAAAGCTTGGGGATGCCCCGGAAGGCATCCCCTCTTTCGTCTACTTCTATCGGTAACTTTACTTGGAGCTATATTTTTATTTACCACATGATATGTGTTTTGCTTGGAGCGTCTTGTATTATTTGAGTATTTGCTTGTTAGTTTACCACAATCATCCTTGCTGTACACACCTTTTGAGAGAGCCATACATGATTTGGAATTTGTTAGAATACTCTATGTGCTTCTCTTATATCTTTTGAGTTATATAATTTTGCTCCAGTACTTCACTTATATCTTTTAGAGCACGGTGGTGGATTTGTTTTATAGAAACTATTGATCTCTCATGCTTCACTTAGATTATTTTGAGAGCCTTAATAGCATGGTAATTTTCTTAAAATCCTAATATTCTTGGTATGCAAGATTAATAATAAAACTTTCTTATGAGTGTGTTGAATACTAAGAGAAGTTTGATGCTTGATGATTGTTTTGAGACATGTAGGTAATAATATCAAAGTCGTGCTAGTTGAGTAGTTGTGAAATTGAGAAATACTTGTGTTTAGGTTTGCAAGTCCCGTAGCATGCACATATGGTAAATGTTATGCAACAAATTTGAAACATGAGGTGTTATTTGATTGTCTTCCTTATGAGTGGCGGTCGGGGACGAGCGATGGTCTTTTCCTACCAATCTATCCCCCTAGGAGCATGCGCGTAGTACCGAGGTTTTTGATGACTTCTAGATTTTTGCAATAAGTATGTGAGTTCTTTATGACTAATGTTGAGTCCATGGATTATATGCACTCTCACCCTTCCATCCTTGCTAGCCTCTTCGGTACCGTGCATTGCCCTTTCTCACATTGAGAGTTGGTGCAAACTTCGCCGGTGCATCCAAACCCCGTGATATGATACGCTCTTTCACACATAAACCTCCTTATATCTTCCTCAAAACAGTCACCATACCTACCTATTATGGCATTTCCATAGCCATTCTAAGATATATTGCCATACAACTTTCCATCATTCCGTTCATCATGACACATCCATCATTGTCATATTGCTTAGCATGGTCATGTAGTTGACATAGTATTTGTGGCAAAGCCACCGTTCATAATTCTTTCATACATGTCACTCTTGGTCCATTGCATATCCCGGTACACCACTGGAGGCATTCATATAGAGTCATCTTTTGTTCTAGTATCGAGTTGTAATCATTGAGTTGTAAATAAATAGAAGTGTGATGATCATCATTTTCTAGAGCATTGTCCCAAGTGAGGAATAAATAAAAAAGAGAAAAGCCATAAAAAAGAGAAGGCCCCAAAAAATAGAAAGGCCATAAAAAGAGAAAAGGCCCAAAAGAAAAGAAAAAGAGAGAGAAAATGAGAGAAAAATAGAGAAGGGAAAATGTTACTATCCTTTGCCACACTTGTGCTTCAAAGTACCACCATGATCTTCATAGTAGAGAGTCTCTCATGTTATCACTTTCATATACTAGTGGGAATTTTTCATTATAGAACTTGGCTTGTATATTCCAACAATGGGCCTCCTCAAGTGCCCTAGGTCTTTGTGAGCAAGCAAGTTGGATGCACACCCACTAGTTTCTTTTGTTGAGCTTTCATACATTTATAGCTCTAGTGCATCTGTTGCATGGCAATCCCTACTCCTTGCATTAACATCAATCGGTGGGCATCTCCATAGCCCATTGATTAGCCTCGTTGATGTGAGACTTTCTCCTTTTTGTCTTCTCCACATAACCCCCCTCATTATATTCTATTCCACCTATAGTGCTATGTCCATGGCTCGTGCTCATATATTGCGTGAAAGTTTATAGGTTTGAGATTACTAAAGTATGAAACAATTGCTTGGCTTGTCATCGGGGTTGTGCATGATGATAGCATTCTTGTGTGACGAAAATGGAACATGACTAAACCATATGATTTTGTAGGGATGAACTTTCTTTGGCCATGTTATTTTGAGAAGACATAATTGCTTAGTTAGTATGCTTGAAGTATTATCATTTTTATGTCAATATGAACTTTTGTCTTGAATATTTTGGATCTGAATATTCATAACACAATTAAGAATAATTACATTAAAATTATGCCAAGTAGCACTCCGCATCAAAAATTCTGTTTTTATCATTTACCTACTCGAAGACGAGCATGAATTAAGCTTGGGGATGCTTGATACGTCTCCAACGTATCTATAATTTTTGATTGCTCCATGCTATATTATCTACTGTTTTGGACATTATTGGGCTTTATTATCCACTTTTATATTATTTTTGGGACTAACCTATTAACCGGAGGCCCAGCCCAGAATTGTTGTTTTTTGCCTGTTGTAGGGTTTCAAAGAAAAGGAATATCAAATGGAGTCCAAACAGAATGAAACCTTTGGGAACGTGATTTTCTCATCGGATAAGACTTAGGAGACTTGGACCCTACGTCAAGAAACGTAACATGAGGTCACGAGGTAGGGGGAGAGCCCACCCCCACCAGGCGCGCCCTCCACCCTTGTGGGCCCCCTGTTGCTCCACCGACGTACTTCTTCCTCCTATATATACCCATGTACCCCCAAACGATCAGAGACGGAGCCAAAACCCTAATTACATCGCCATAACTTTCTATATCCACAAGATCCCATCTTGGGGCATGTTCTAGAGCTCCGCCGGAGGAGGCATCAATCGCGGAGGGCTTCTACATCAACACCATAGCCTCTCTTGTGGAGATCTATTCGATGTAATCTTCTTTTTGCGGTGTGTTTGTTGAGACCGATGAATCGTGGGTTTATGATCAAGTCTATCTTTGAATAATATTTGAATCTTCTTTGAATTCTTTTATGTATGATTGGTTATCTTTGAAAGTCTCTTCGAATTATCAGTTTGGTTTGGCCTACTAGATTGATCTTTCTTGCAATGGGAGAAGTGCTTAGCTTTGGGTTCAATCTTGCGGTGTCCTTTCCTGGTGACAGTAAGGACAGCAAGGCACGTATTGTATTGTTGCCATCAAGGATAACAAGATGGGGTTTTCTTCATATTGCATGAGTCTATCCCTCTACATCATGTCATCTTGCTTAAGGCATTACTCTGTTTTTAACTTAATACTCTAGATGCATGCTGGATAGCGGTCGATGAGTGGAGTAATAGTAGTAGATGCAGGCAGGAGTCGGTCTACTTGTCTCGGACGTGATGCCTATATACATGATCATACCTAGATATTCTCATAACTATGCTCAATTCTGTCAATTGCTCAATAGTAATTTGTTCACCCACAGTAGAATACTTATGTTCTAGAGAGAAGCCACTAGTGAAACCTATGGCCCCCGGGTGTATCTTATCATATCAATCTCCTACTACTTAGTTATTTACTTTGATATTTACTTTGCCTTTATTTTACTTTGCATCTTTATCATAAAAATACCAAAAATATTATCTTATCATATCTATCAGATCTCACTCTCGTAAGTGGCCCTATAGGGATTGACAACCCTTATTTGTATTGGTTGCGAGGATTTATTTGTTTTGTGCAGGTACGAGGGACTCATGCGTAGCCTCCTACTGGATTGATACCTTGGTTCTCAAAAACTGAGGGAAATACTTACGCTACTTTGCTGCATCATCCCTTCCTCTTCGGGGAAAACCAACGCAGTGCTAAAAGAGGTAGCACACTTCCAAGCGGGCCCCACCCCAGTTAATTTGTTAAACTAATTAGGTGCTAATTACCCCTAACACAGTCACTCACATTGGGTCCCACCACACTTAATTAGTCCCTGGTTTATATTCAACTCTGATTAGTATATCACCCAATGACATGTGGAGCCCCCGTGTACTGTTAATTTGGATAAGGCTCACTCAGTCAGCCATTAACTTTGACTCTGGGCCCACTGCCAGCCTCACGTGCAAAAGTGTGGGTACACTTTCTTGTACCCATAGCGTTTAGATATTAAAATGATTTTCGAAATAAAGTTAATCTATAATTTCAGAAAATGTTTAATTTTAGTAAATTCATATAAAATAAATCGTAGCTCGGATGGGAAAACTTTATACATGAAAGTTGCTCAGAACGACGAGATGAATCTGAATACGCAGTTCGTTTGTCCGCCACACATCCCTAGCATAGCGAACACTCAACTTTCCCCCTCTGGTTCGTCCGTCCGAAAACGCAAAACACCGGGGATAATTTCCCGGATGTTTCCCCCCTTCACCGATACCACCTCATACCGCGTTAGGGCACCCCTAGCACCGCTACTTGTCATGTCATGCATCGCTATGCATCTGTTTGCTTAATATTTATTGTTTCTTCCCCCTCTTCTCTCGCTAGACACCGAGACTGACGCTGCTGCTGGTACCCCGATCGACTACGCTGTTGACGACCCCTCTCTCTTGCCAGAGCAACCAGGCAAGCCCCCCCCCCTTGATCACCAGATATGACCTACTCTCTTTCTACTGTTTGCATTAGAGTAGTGTAGCATGTTACTGCTTTCCGTTAATCCTATTCTGATGCATAGCCTGTCATTGTTGTTACAACTGTTGATTACCTTACCTGCTATCCTACATGCTTAGTATAGGTTGCTAGAACTTCATTAGTGGCCCTACATTCTAGTCCATCTGCCATGCTATACTATCGGGCCGTGATCACTCAGGAGGTGATCATGGGTATATACATACATATATACATACTATAAATGTTGTGACTAAAGTCGGGTCAGCTCATTGAGTACCCGCAAGTGATTCTGATGTTGGGGGTTGAAGGGGCAGGTGGTTCCACCCAGGTAGTGGTGGGCCTAGGTTCCCGACAGCCCCCGACTGTTACTTTGAGGCGGAGCGACAGGGCAGGCGGAGACCACCTAGGTGAGAGGTGGGCCTGGCCCTGGTCGGCGTTCGCGCTTACTTCAAAATAACACGCTTAACAAGATCTGGGTATTTGATCTGAGTCTGGCTACTGGCCTATACGCACTAACCAACTACGCGGGAATAGTTATGGGCACTCGACATCATGGTATCAGCCGAAGCCTTCGTGACGTCAGCGATTGAGCGGCACGCGCTGGGTTGGACCGCGTAACGCAACTTCCTTTGCAATGGAGGTTGCTAGGTCTGCTCTCCGGCCGCCCTCGCAACGTGCATGTGTGCAATGGGCGACGGGCCCAGAACCCTGTGCCATAGGATTTAGACCGGCGTGCTGACCTGTCTGTTGTGCCTAGGTAGGGCTGCGACGTGTTGATCTTCCGAGGCCGGGCATGACCCAGGAAAGTGTGTCCGGACAAAGGGGATCAAGCGTGTTGGGAAATGTGGTGCACCCCTGCAGGGAAGTTAATCTATTCGAATAGCCGTGATCTTCGGTAATAGGACGACTTAGAGTTGTACCTTGACCTTATGACAACTAGAACCGGATACTGAATAAAACACACCCTTCCAAGTGCCAGATACAACCAGTGATCGCTCTCTCACAGGGCGACGAGGGGAGGATCATCGGTTAGGATTATGCTATGCGATGTTACTTGGTGAACTTACCTTCTACTCTCTTCTTCTGCTGCAAGATGGAGGTTACCAGAAGCGTAGTCTTCGAAAGGACTAGCTATCCCCCCTTATTCCGGCATTCTGCAGTTCGGTCCACATATGCTCCCCTTTTCCATTTGATACCAATGCATACATATGTAGTGTATCTCCTTGCTTGCGAGTACTTTGGATGAGTACTCATGGTTTCTTTGCTCCCCCTTTTCCCCCTTTCTATACCCGATTGCTGCGACCAGACGATGGAGCCTAGGAGCCAGATGCCACCGTCGATGATGACTCCTACTACACTGGAGGTGCCTACTACTATGTGCATCCCGCTAACGATGACCAGGAGTAGTTTAGGAGGATCCCAGGCAGGAGTCATGCGCCTCTTTCGATTTGTATCCCAGTTTGTGCTAGCCTTCTTAAGGCAAACTTGTTTAACTTATGTCTGTACTCAGATATTGTTGCTTCCGCTGACTCGTCTATGATCGAGATCTTGTATTCGAGCCCTCGAGGCCCCTGGCTTGTAATATAAAGCTTGTATTATTTTAATTTGTGTCTAGAGTTGTGTTGTGATATCTTCCCGTGAGTCCTTGATCTTGATCGTACACATTTGCGTGTATGATTAGTGTACGGTCAAATCGGGGGCGTCACAGACCTCTTCCCCTCCGTACGCATCTTCGGGAGTCGCCTGTGGGACGAGGTCCACGCGCGGCCGAGCGCAGCACGAGGCGGCCGCCGGCCCGACGCTGGGTGTGGAGAGCTCCGAGGAGGTGGGTCGGAGGAGTGGCCGGGGTTGAGCCCCGGTGATCGCCGACGGCAGGCGAGCGGCGGAGGGAGCAGTTCTTCTTCCCCCTTGATCTGGTCCTCGTCCTCTTGTTCGCCTGGGTGGGGCTTTTTTAACAAATCTCTTTGATAATTTGCTCCATGGCTGACATGTGGGTCAGTTAATGGTCAAACAACCGGTTCATTTAGGGGTGGGCCTGATCTGTCATAAATAGGTTTAATGTTTAAGCAACATGCATTTTCTGTTTTTTGAAATAGCCGACCACCCATTTGGTAGTTATCCGAGAAAAAATAAAAACCGGTAGTTTTTTGGAATCCTAACCTATAAAGTGGTAGTTTTATGCTATTTACTCCATCTCATACTCAAATTGGTACAACAGCAACGTCAAACTAACTATTGCTATGCAATATATTTTTTGAGAAGAGACTCAAAATATCCTAGATCTGATGCTTATACAAGTTTCAGCTAAAAAATGCTTGTACAAGTATGCAGACTAAAAATAGTTTGACTACCTACATAACGAAAATTGTGGGATTTCACATCAACTCTTAATATATAGTAGCGAATAGAATTTCACATCAACTTACCATAGTACTACCACAAGTAGCTCCTGAAACAAAACACTACATAATCAAACAATAATGTTTAGTTTGCAAAGTAGAGTCCATTGCATAGTCATGAAGAACAGATTGCATCAACAACGCATAACTTGAAATGCGGAATTACTAAAATAATCAAACTCAGCAAGCAAGGCAACAAGGCAACGTACAAGTTAACTAACTGTACGGGCGTATATCATATTGACTTCAGCAAGGTCTTATGCACATTACCCTGACTAACATGGTCAATACAATAGTCATCTCCCAAATTTTTGGGGGATGGAAGTTAAAAAGTACAGAAGCATAACAACTCACTTGTTCAAAAATGGATTCATGCTCGATTTCTACACAACAATATAGCAGCCATCGATCACCTCGTTTCACATGGGCCGCAACTATCAATCACAAGGTCATGTGAAAATCGTCATGCAAAGGATCATGTTCACAGTAATTTTGTTAAACAAATTCTGGAAAATTAACATTCTGCATTCACAACAGTAAATAGTTAACCAATAAAAGCACCATGGGTGAGGATCCTCTACTCTTCTGTAATTCTGCATGTGATGCAAAATTGCTGCTTAGCCTCCTCATCCATGCCCTGATTATCCTTTCTCCATTCTACCACATGTTGCATAACAAAAATTGGGGTGTTTACTAACAAGGATTATACAACAAAGAGTGGTAGAAGGAAACAGTACGTAGTAGACATAAAAAAGCAAGGACGGAGATGACATTGCAAATGAACATGGAAAAAGAGAGTTGTTGCAGGTGGGTGTACATGCAGAGATAAGATGTGCAACTGAACATGGAAAAGAAGGTTTCAGCGGTGGTGGAACTCACTTGCGACACCATTCTCGTTGCCTTCGCCGTCACATCGCCTACTGGTTGTCCACTCTGTGCTATTCAGTTTGTGTGGATCATCTTGGGCGACACCTGGTCACGGCACCAGGCCTCGATGGCGTGCCGCGGGCTGTTGGCGGCAGAGCGGGCGACGCTGGTCGTGATGGCGCTGCACGGGGAGCCGAGTACGCCTGAGTCCTGACTTCCTGCTGCTCTCGCCGACCTTCTGC
This sequence comes from Triticum dicoccoides, assembly GCF_002162155.2. Lineage (NCBI taxonomy): Eukaryota > Viridiplantae > Streptophyta > Magnoliopsida > Poales > Poaceae > Triticum > Triticum dicoccoides. Next base: position 637,727,781 of record NC_041392.1, on the reverse strand, counting down.
TTCCCGGCGCTTAAGCGACTCGACCTCTCACTGGTCTCTCTGTAGGGCCACCCGCTATTCTCTTTGGCCTCGTGAATCGCGGGGGCGCCTGCCTCCTCCAACCTCCCGCTCCACCCGAAAGAGATCGCCGAGCGGAACACCTTGTTGCGACGCGCCTCGCCACCTACTTCCCTGCCGTGTCCGACCTCGCGATCTACTGCCGCGACCCCTCCACGCATGCCAGCCTCGCACTCGCACCCTGCTGGCGGGGTAAGCTCCGCAGCGTCAATCTCTCCGGCGGCGCGGATCTCGAGCCGCTGCTCCAGACCTGCCCCGCTCACCGCGTTCAACCTCTCCACGTTATACTGCTGGATGGAGGATGACATGCATCTTTATGCGCACCTCGGCCTTGCCGGTGCCTCCAATGGCTTCCATGCCGCTGAGCTCGGGGCCATCACGACCGCGTGCCCCGGCCTCCGGTGGCCATGGCGTCCGGCAGTGTGGGATCAGAGAGAGGGAGAGAGATTAGTGAGGAGAGGGAGAGAAAAGCAAGGAGGGCATTGGGCGCAGCTGACCGCAGATGAGGTCAGCGGCGGCTTGCAGGAGCACGGGCGGCGATCAGAAGCAGGGTCAACTTGGGGGAAGCGCACAGAAGGAGGGAAGGGAGGAGCGGCGGCGATCCGTATTTCTCGATCTAGTTAGAGAAAGCAGGGTCGGGGAAGCATGGTTCTCCACTACTAGGAAAAGGCCTACTAATGGCGCACTGGTTTTGCCTACTAATGGCGCATTACCAGTGCGCCATTAGTAGCACGCCACTAGTATATCTTACTAATGGCGCACCAACTAGTGCGCCATTAGTATGTAACAGCATGCGCCATTAGTGTGCCTCCCGGGGGGCCATACGTAAGCATGGCTTTGTCATACTAATGGCGCATTCTCTGTTGATGTGCCATTAGTATCCTTTGGCATACTAATGGCGCACCTGGTGGTGATGCGCCATTAGTATGAATATTTGGTTTTTTTTCCTTTTTTGATTTTTGCGCAGGTTACAAAATATATTATTAGACAGAATATAAAATATATTATTAGACAGAATATAGACAGCAGCACACAGCAACATCAGATTCATCCAATACAATAGAAGATTAGTCTCCGAATACAATTCATCATATTAGTCTCCGAATTCAAAAGACCGAACAAAGATAAAACATTACAAGTCTCAAGACCGCGAGTATCGAGTTTGTCTTCACATTACAAGTCGATATCGATCATCTAAACTACCATCACATAGTAGAGAGCTGTGGTCATCACGATGAGCATCATTGCGATCAAACTAGTCTTCATCTGGTTCCTCCAACGCTCCCTCCTCTCTCCCGCTAGATAGCAGGCGTATCTAGATTCGGCCTCCGCCCTAGTGGTGTACCCTTTGTAACTATTACTGCTGAAATGGTGAACCTGTCTCTGACACTCCTCCCAATCGTTGTAGACTCCGGGAACCTTACCCTTGTACACGACATACGACGGCATCTCTATGCACAAGCCAAACAACAGACAATACATAAGCAATATGTAAGTATGCAACAAAAGGATCGGAAGAGAAAAGCAAGACATTAATAGCACGATTCATGGTCCTACTAATAAATAGCATCGACTACATCTAAGTTGAACGACTGTCCAAACCAAAGAGACATACGAATTCATTAAAGTATAATTACAACATGAGCCAATCAATGTTTCAGAACTACACATCACTACTTTCGACTCGACTCATCAGACAGGAACGTGGATGAAGGCGCCGTCTGTCGTGATGGTCATGAAATCGCGGTCGTTGTCACCCTGCATTTGTAGAATTTCATCTATCTCACTGTTGGACGGTTGATATCTGAGGAAGAACTGCCCCGAGGTATGAAGGACATCTTGATGGATGATGTCCGCAAACTCCGACTGGATGCGAAAGAATTCCTGTCTGAGGTCCGCGTCCTGGACTGCCGACAAGCTTGCGGCCCAATCTTTGAGATTATCTGGTAGCAGAAGTTGATGATGGTCCCTTACGATCGCCCGCATGTGATGGAGGGCGTAGTAGGCATCCTTCTGACCGCCAGGCGGCTGCTTGCCGCAGCAGAACTTCGTATTGTGTGAGAACATGTGCTTGCCGTACTTACGAACTGCCCTGGTGAAGGTGCCTCCAGATTTGGCGTAGGCAGGGAAAGCATCATCAAGAACTTGCTTGACATTTGTGTAGTCTATCTTGGAGTTACGGTTCGGGTCTAAATACGTGGCCATGGAATATTTCGGGCTTAAGAGGATGAGTGTGCAATGTGTGTCACTGCACAGAACACGGAATGTTAGAAAAAAAAGAACGATCAAAATCTAAGAAATCATATGTTACGGGGCGGTTAAGGGATGACTTACTCAGGAAAGTAAGCCACAAGGAAGTTATCCTTATCTGGAATGACGCCTTCGAGGTGTGAACTCACAACTTGGCGGTCCCCAGCGCTGCTCAAGTGCTTGGCACGCATGTAGAAGGGGTCGACTATCACGATGTCCGGGGTCTTGTCTCTAATGATCCGCGTCTCCATACTCAGCGAAAACAGCCGAACGAAGGTGTAGTGCGGCGGATGAAGGTTAAACATAGCAAAGATGTCATCAAACCGTAGGATGATCGTACCCCCGATGTCGCCATCTACAAAGCCCTTGCCCTCTGGCACCTTGGCCACGAAAACCGAGTATGCCACATCCTTCTCTCTGAGACGCTGCTTCTCCAAAGAAAGAACACTGTCGTGCAGACTCCGCATAGCACCGGTTGCAGCATTCAGCATATTTGGTGGTAGCATCGCCCTACCCGCCACATGCACCCTCCTCGAGATATCCTTAGGTGAAGGTGGCCCGTCCTGAGCACGGATCAAACTCGGTGCCGGCTGGCTCGCACCGGCGCCCTTGTTAGTCTTTCGTTTCTGTCCCTTCTTCTTGATCTCCTGTAATGGGACCGAGTTCTGCTCACAGACCGCCTTCTTGAGCGTGTTGGGGCTGATAATATTTCGCACCTCAGCTATCTGAGGCTCGGTGAAGGCGGGAGTTGGAGGCGTGTCCTGAGAACTGAACACCAGATGACGCCTGTTGCAATTGGATTTCTCCGCCGTACCAGCTAGATCGCGGTCGTCTTGGTTGGGTTCTTGAGAAAGAGGCCCGCAGAACTCGTCAGCATACCCATGTTCGGCAAAGCACTTATCAACTTTGGTAAATGTACCGTCGTCGTTGTCGTCGCCGTCCAGATCCTGTGCCATCGGACTGTCCGGATCCTGTGCCATAGGGATGTCCGGCAGGTCCGGTAGCATTGCGGCTTTCTTGCCATGGCTTGGCGCCGGAACTACTGGCGGTCTTGTCTGTGGGGTGGTGTCCCCCGCCCCCAAATGAATCTGGCTCTTCGGCCAAGGCAGGGGCCAGTTTACGCAGGTGCTGAGGGTCATCTCATCTTCTTCATCGGCCCCAGCGGGTCGAATCGGAGGTAACAGCTCGTCGCAGCCTGGCACCACCCAAACCACTTCAACCCTATACATTGTGGGTGGCGTCGGATTATCGTGGAACATGGGGTTGCCCGGTTGAACGATTCTGCCCTTGGCGACATCGACCAACTCGGCGCCCATGAAATGCAGAAGAGTGCAATGAACGTCGGCGGTGCCCTGCGAAAACATGTACAGGGCGTCAGGGATGCCCAGTCAAAGGCAAGGAGATGAAGTCATCGGCCGAGAGGCTTGGTTACCGTGATGCCGTCGAGCTCGGCTAATGTCGAGGCACCGCCAACGGCGGGCGTGCAACTGACGGAGGGGGCGCTTGCTGGCGAGGTGCCAGCCGGCATACACCCGGGTGCATTAAGCTCCAATGCCTGTGCCGGCGCCGGAGACATGAATACCGCCTCCACTGGAGAAACCAATGGCGCCGCCGGAGACACCAATGGCGCCACCTGCACGCTGTTTGAGTTGCTGGCCGTGAAGCTGGGAATCGGGGGAGGCCCCTGTTGGCCGCCCGCAATCCACGTCGTCAGCCCATGAATCAACGTAGGCACCATGGCGTTGAGCGTCGTTCCAAGTTTTTGTTGCACTTGCTCTTGGACAAGCTCCGGAATCCGCGCCACTTGTGCCTTGAGTTCTTCAACCTCGCGCGTCTGGCTTTCCGAGCTGGTCTTTTTCTCCTTCCGCACACCAGCGGTATAGTATGACCCCCATTTTGTGGACAAGCCTTTGCCGGCCACACGACCAGCTGATGCCGGCTTAGTGAGCTTATCCTTGTTTTTCATTACGTTCAATGCCCTATTTAAAGGGGTGTCGAAAGGGGAGCTCTTAGACGACCCCGCACTACTGCTTTCAGTGTCCTGCGAAAGGAACGTGAACCATTTAGAAATATTGGGGATTAATTAGAGTGCAACCATATGGAGCTAATTACGCGGGGGTGTATTCCTAACCAGAAGAAGCTCAAGCACCCTGGTCTTCGGATCCGTGGTAAGCTCCTTTGTTATCGGGTCCTCCTTGTACCGGGCCCTAACATAGTTCCTGGTCTGCTTGTCACTGCTGTATTTCTCGAAGCGGGGCGGTAGGCCTTGCTCGGCACGCTCCACGTCCTCCTTGTCCCATATAGGCTCCGCCACTCTGTAACCGCCGAGACCGAGTTTATGTTCCCCTAAGTTCAACTCCCGCATTTCTTTCCCCCACTGACTTGATTCGGAGGTTGCACTGCTCTCGCACTTGATCTTGAACTCCTTGTACTCATCTTCGCTCATCAAAGGATATTTCGCCTTGATCTTCTCATAACTATCACTTTATCAATCATTCTCTTCACCGCGCTTTTCCAAGTAGACAGGGTCGTGCTCACCTTCGTGAGGGCGGCACTGTTCACTTTATTCCCTGAGAGGCGTGTGTTTTCAAATTCGACGGGGAACTTGTATCGTTCGTGCAGCTTCGTGAAGAGGAGGTTGCGCAAATTCCCTTGGTCCTTATGCCTAAGGTTCTCGGTGTTTATCGAGACGGTGCTCCGGAGAATGCACCTGAGCTGAAGCGTGTACCCCTTGACTATATGTTTGGGCTCCGTTGGATTCCCGTCGGAGTCCACTTGAGTGAATTCCTCCTTGAGGGTGCGGAGCGCAATCGGGCACCGGTCCTTCCTTTGCTTCTTCGGTTGGCTGCCATCTGTGTGTGCGCCGCCATCATCAGTGGTGGCATCCTCGGCGGCACCATCAGTGGTGTCATCCCCGACGCCACTAGGGGTTGTGTAATCAGGATCGGTGTCTTCCGCGGCATCCTCATAGCAGTGAGGTTGTTCCTCCATCTCCTGGGATAGCTCCCAGAATTTCTTGCCGCCCGAACCACCGGCCTCATCGTTGTGGGCCATGTTTCGCTCTAACTAGGAAAAAAGTTTGGTCAAAAAGTTGGTTATTGTCAAGGAACAAGATCATGGTCTCATCATTTAGGGTTTGTCGACACCGAGGCACCCTAAAAGCCTAAGCTTTCATCATTTAGGGTTTGTCGACACCGAGGCACCCTAAAAGCCTAAGCGTACATCATTTAGGTTCTCATCGACACCGAGGCATCCGGGGCAGCCAAGTTAAGTTTTCATCATTTAGGGTTTATCGATGCCGAGGCACCCTAGGTTGGGCCTAATCACTTGGCACTAATCACTTGGCTCTATTGCCACCTATGGTTTAATGCAACAAGAATAAAGGGGCAGTTGATCCTACTTAACTAAGTACTAAGATACCCCGGCCCATGCATTAGTAGCAAGTACCTCATATGTCCGATTTTTAGCAAAGTCATGCTAAAATTCACGGAAAATTTCAGCATGACCTTTGCTGAAAATAGGACATATGGAGTACCCGAATTTGCCGGAACGGAAGTTAATTGACATTCCGGCAAACTCAAGGGCCTCTCGGGGTACCTGCAAAATCATCACGACACAAGGGTCGGAGACAAAACCCAGCCACAGACCATATGGTCCTCTGCTTTCATATGGACAAAAATCAGCTCAACTTATGTGAGCTTCCATTCCAGATATAATATGTCACCCAACAAAAAATTATAGTGTATGGATCATGGCATTTTTTATTCTACATTTTTATTCTATGGATCATGCCAGGAAATTATAGTCTATGCCATTTTCTGAAACATATTTTTGCCATGGCAATTTTGAATCAATAGACATACTTCTCAAAAGAGGCATGATCAAATTCTGGTGCCCTTGACTTACTAGTATTTATCTCTTATGACTGATGAATGTGCATTGAGTCCAGAAGCAAAGACTCTACAGTGAAATGAAAAAAACCTTGGAAATATATTTATAACTCTAAATGGATCAGAAGGTACAGATGCACTTGTAAAAAAAGTATGCATTTGCAGCAGCTTTGTTCTTATTATGACACCATTCTGTTAAGAAGGAAAAATAACATTATCATCCCAATTCATGGTTGACCAGTTCAGAACTAATGCACATTGACCACATAATATTATTTTGCAACCACTCAGTTTGTCCTTGACTGGGACACTTGAAGCACAAAACAACTAATGCAGAGCTAGGTCTACTTTGGTTCTGACAGATCACATCCCGGTGCATATGTGGGGTTTTTTACTTAGAAAATACAAAACTTCTATTATTGTTTTTATTTTTAACCAGATCCTAACCACCTCTATAGTTTACAAACTAATTCAGATAATCACTAATCAAGAAGATTGGTGATACATATGATGGAATTGTCAGTTTAGTGTTCCACTATGATGCATTGGTTCACCTGTGATTTCCTGATGGCACTGGCCATACCTTTGGTCATTTTCGTTGTAAATATTCCAGAGTTTGACTGCAACAATGCTTAAACAGCAAGCTATTATCTTACTGATCTTGTACATATCTCCAAGTCTCTTGGGATCTTGTCCAATATTTTCTAAATGAGGCGGTAGCTAAGGAAAACTAGTTCAGGCTTCTTGCTCCAGCTGGCAGACAAGTTAATGTAGAACTCTATTTTTTTCTTAGCTGGCACAAGTTTGTCTAGTGTGAACCTCAACTAATAAAATTGTTGTGTGTTAGGACCATACACTAGAAAGCCTCACTGTCTGGCTTTCAAACTGTTAACCTGTTGTACTGTAAGTATAAAAGATAACAAACTAACATATGGAGATTGTGAGAGAACCTAGAAAAATGCACTCCTCTTATAGTGATGCACAAACTAGAAACTGTATACCAAACACACAAATAGAAACCCAGCTCCGGGAACTAGAGTAGCATATTCAGTAAATCAACTTGTAGTGGGAAGAACAGCAAGTTAAATCAAGTAGTCAAAGACAATAGGATTAGTGTACTGAACCACGGAGCAGAGGTGGAGCGGAGACCGGAGTTGAGGTGGCCGGAGTTGAGGAAGACGACGGCGACCCGAGGAAGAGGACGAGGTGGATCCGGTGTTGTGCGGCTCCTCGGTGATGGCGGATCCGGTGCAGTCCCCCTCCTGGATTGGCTGCGATGCGAACAAGGACACTGTTACTGCTCTGCTCTGCTCTATGTAGCAAATCGACAGTAGCCAAGAACAGACCTTCCCAGCGGCGAGGTCCCGATGCGCAGCGCTGACGAGATAGCGGACCCGGCCTTGCTCCACAGCCACGGCAGGAAAGCACCGTCCTTCTTCACCTGCGGGGCGGCAAATTTGATTCCATCGACATT